>NC_052151.1:222662009-222962009 GCF_902713615.1 Scyliorhinus canicula
TCTGAACTCCCGCTGCTTAATGGGCTCTCTCTCTGCCTCTGAACGCCCGCCGCTTTTTGGGCTCTCTCTCTGAACTCCCGCTGCTTTATGGGCTCTCTCTCTGTCTCTGAACTGCCGCTGCTTTCTGGGCTCTCTCTCTCTCTCTGAACTCCCGCTGCTTTATGGGCTCTCTGTCTCTGAACTCCCGCTGCTTTATGGGCTCTGTCTGTCTCTGAACTCCCGCTGCTTTCTGGGCTCTCTCTCGGAACCGCCGCTTTCTGGGCTCTCTCTCTCTCTCTGAACTCCCGCTGCTTTATGGACACTCTCTCTCTCTGAACTCCCGCTGCTTTATGGGTTCTCTCTCTGTCTCTGAACGCCCGCCGCTTTCTGGGCTCTCTCTATCTCTCTCTGAACTCCCTCTGCTTTATGGGATCTCTATCTCTGAACTCCCGCTGCTTTATGGCTCTCTCTCTCTCAGAACTCTCGCTGCCTTATGGAATTTCTCTCGGTCTCTGAACTCCCGCCGCTTTCTGGGCTCTCTCTCTGAACTCCCGCTACTTTATAATCTCTCTCTGTTTCTGAACTCCCGCCGCTTTCTGGGCTCTCTCTCTCTCTCTCTGAACTCCCGCTGATTTCTGGGCTCTCTCTCACTGAACTCACGCTGCTTTATGGGCTCTCTGTCTCTGAACTCCCGCTGCTTTATGGGCCCTCTCTCTGTCTCTGAACTCCCGCCGCTTTATGGGCTCTCTCTCTGTCTCTGAACTCCAGCCGCTTTCTGGGCTCTCTCTCACTCTCTCTGAACTCCCGCTGCTTTATGGGCTCTCTCGCTCTGAACTCCCGCTGCTTTATGGGCTCTCGCTCTGTCTCTGAACTCCCGCCCCTTTCTGGGCTCTCTTCTCTCTGAACTCCCGCTGCTTTATGGGCTCTCTCTCTCTGAACGCCCGCTGCTTTATGGGCTCTGTCTCTCTGAACTCCCGCTGCTTTATGGGCTCTCTCTGTCTCTGAACTCCCGCTGCTTAATGGGCTCTCTCTCTGCCTCGGAACTCCCGCCGCATTCTGGGCTCTCTCTCTGAACTCCCGCCGCTTTCTTGGCTCTCTCTCACTCTCTGAACTCACGCTGCTTTATGGTCTCTCTCTCTCTGAACTCCCGATGCCTTTTGGGCTCTCTCTGTCTCTGAACTCCCGCTACTTGATTGGCTCTCTCTCTGCCTCTGAACGCCCGCCGCTTTTTGGGCTCTCTCTCTGAACTCCCGCTGCTTTATGGGCTCTCTCGATAAAATATTAAAGCATGCCGCTGTTCAGAGAGACTTGGGTGTGCTAGTGCATGAGTCACAGAAGGTTGGTTTACAACTGCAACAGGTGATTAAGAAGGCAAATGGAATTTTGTCCTTCATTGCTAGAGGGATGGAATTTAAGACTAGGGAGGTTATGTTGCAATTGTATAAGGTGTTAGTGCGGCCACACCTGGAGTATTGTGTTCAGTTTTGGTCTCCTTACTTGAGAAAGGACGTACTGGCGCTGGAGGGTGTGCAGAGGAGATTCACTAGGTTAATCCCAGAGCTGAAGGGGTTGGATTATGAGGAGAGGTTGAGTAGACTGGGACTGTACTCGTTGGAATTTAGAAGGATGAGGGGGGATCTTATAGAAACATTTAAAATTATGAAGGGAATAGATAGGATTGATGCGGGCAGGTTGTTTCCACTGGCGGGTGACTGCAGAACTCGGGGGCATAGCCTCAAAATAAGGGGAAGTAGATTTAGGACTGAGTTTAGAAGGAACTCTTCACCCAAAGGGTTGTGAATCTATGGAATTCCTTGCCCAGTGAAGCAGTTGAGGCTCCTTCATTACAAGTTTTTAAGGTAAAGATAGATAGTTTTTTGAAGAATAAAGGGATTAAGGGTTATGGTGTTCGGGCCGGAAAGTGGAGCTGAGTCCACAAAAGATCAGCCATGATCTAATTGAATGGCGGAGCAGGCTCGAGGGGCCAGATGGCCTACTCCTGCTCCTAGTTCTTATGTTCTTATGTTCTTATGTTCTCTCTGTCTCTGAACTGCCGCTGCTTTCTGGGCTCTCTCTCTCTCTGAACTCCCGCTGCTTTATGGGCTCTGTCAGTCTCTGAACTCCCGCTGCTTTATGGGCTCTCTCTCTGTCTCTGAACTCCCGCCGCTTTCTGAGCTCTCTCTCGGAACCGCCGCTTTCTGGGCTCTCTCTCTCTCTGAACTCCCGCTGCTTTATGGGCTCTCTCTCTGTCTCTGAACGCCCGCCGCTTTCTGGGCTCTCTCTCTCTCTCTCTGAACTCCCGCTGCTTTATGGGATCTCTATCTCTGAACTCCCGCTGCTTTATGGGCTCTCTCTCTCTCTGAACTCCCGCTGCCTTGTGGACTTTCTCTCGGTCTCTGAACTCCCGCCGCTTTCTGGGCTCTCTGAACTCCCGCTGCTTTATAATCTCTCTCTGTCTCTGAACGCCCGCCGCTTTCTGGGCTCTCTCTCTCTCTCTCTCTGAACTCCCGCTGCTTTCTGGGCTCTCTCTGTCTGAACTCCCGCTGCTCTATGGGCTCTCTCTGTCTCTGAACTCCCGCCGCTTTATGGGCTCTCTCTCTGTCTCTGAACTCCCGCTGCTTTATGGGCTCTCTGTCTCTGAATTCCCGCTGCTTTATGGGCTCTCTCTCTGTCTCTGAACTCCCGCCGCTTTCTGGGCTCTCTCTCTCTCTCTGATCTCCCGCTGTTTTATGGGCTCTCTCCCTCTCTGAACTCCCGCCGCTTTCTGCGCTCTCTCTCTGTCTCTGAACTCCCGCCGCTTTCTGTGCTCTCTTTCTCTGAACTCCCGCTGCTTTCTGGGCTCTCTCTGTCTCTGAACTCCCGCTGCTTTATGGGCTCTCTCTCTGTCTCTGAACTCCCGCCGCTTTCTGAGCTCTCTCTCTCTGAACTCCCGCTGCTTTATGGGCTCTCTCTCTCTGAACGCCCGCTGCTTTATGGGCTCTGTCTCTCTGAACTCCCGCTGCTTTATGGGCTCTCTCTGTCTCTGAACCCGCTGCTTAATGGGCTCTCTCTCTGCCTCGGAACTCCCGTCGCATTCTGGGCTCTCTCTCTGAATTCCCGCCGCTTTCTTGGCTCTCTCTCTTCTCTGAACTCCCGCTGCTTTATGGGCTCTGTCTCTCTGAACTCCCGCTTCTTTATGGGCTCTCTCTGTCTCTGATCTCCCGCTGCTTAATGGGCTCTCTCTCTGCCTCGGAACTCCCGCCGCTTTCTGGGCTCTCTCTCTCTCTCTCTGAACTCCCGCAGCTTTATCGGCTCTCTCTCTGCCTCTGAACGCCCGCCGCTTTTTGGGCTCTCTCTCTGAACTCCCGCTTCTTTATGGGCTCTATCTCTGTCTCTGAACTGCCGCTGCTTTCTGGGCTCTCTCTCTCTCTCTGAACTCCCGCTGCTTTATGGGCTCTCTTTCTCTGAACTCCCGCTGCTTTATGGGCTCTGTCTGTCTCTGAACTCCCGCTGCTTTATGGGCTCTCTCTCTGTCTCTGAACTCACGCCGCTTTCTGGGCTCTCTCTCGGAACCGCCGCTTTCTGGTCTCTCTCTCTCTCTGAACTCCCGCTGCTTTATTGGCTCTCTCTCTGTCTCTGAACGCCCGCCGCTTTCTGGGCTCTCTCTCTCTCTCTCTGAACTCCCTCTGCTTTATGGGATCTCTATCTCTGAACTCCCGCTGCTTTATGGGCTCTCTCTCTCTCAGAACTCCCGCTGCCTTATGGAATTTCTCTCGGTCTCTGAACTCCCGCCGCTTTCTGGGCTCTCTCTCTGAACTCCCGCTACTTTATAATCTCTCTCTGTCTCTGAACTCCCGCCGCTTTCTGGGCTCTCTCTCTCTCTCTGAACTCCCGCTGATTTCTGGGCTCTCTCTCTCTGAACTCCCGCTGCTTTATGGGCTCTCTGTCTCTGAACTCCCGCTGCTTTATGGGCCCTCTCTCTGTCTCTGAACTCCCGCCGCTTTATGGGCTCTCTCTCTGTCTCTGAACTCCAGCCGCTTTCTGGGCTCTCTCTCTCTCTCTCTGAACTCCCGCTGCTTTATGAGCTCTCTCGCTCTGAACTCCCGCTGCTTTATGGGCTCTCGCTCTGTCTCTGAACTCCCGCCCCTTTCTGGGCTCTCTCTCTCTGAACTCCCGCTGCTTTATGGGCTCTCTCTCTCTGAACGCCCGCTGCTTTATGGGCTCTGTTTCTCTGAACTCCCGCTGCTTTATGGGCTCTCTCTGTCTCTGAACTCCCGCTGCTTAATGGGCTCTCTCTCTGCCTCGGAACTCCCGCCGCATTCTGGGCTCTCTCTCTGAACTCCCGCCGCTTTCTTGGCTCTCTCTCACTCTCTGAACTCACGCTGCTTTATGGTCTCTCTCTCTCTGAACTCCCGATGCCTTTTGGGCTCTCTCTGTCTCTGAACTCCCGCTGCTTGATGGGCTCTCTCTCGGCCTTTGAACGCCCGCCGCTTTTTGGACTCTCTCTCTGAACTCCCGCTGCTTTATGGGCTCTCTCGATAAAATATTAAAGCATGCCGCTGTTCAGAGAGACTTGGGTGTGCTAGTGCATGAGTCACAGAAGGTTGGTTTACAAGTGCAACAGGTGATTAAGAAGGCAAATGGAATTTTGTCCTTCATTGCTAGAGGGATGGAGTTTAAGACTAGGGAGGTTATGTTGCAATTGTATAAGGTGTTAGTGCGGCCACACCTGGAGTATTGTGTTCAGTTTTGGTCTCCTTACTTGAGAAAGGACGTACTGGCGCTGGAGGGTGTGCAGAGGAGATTCACTAGGTTAATCCCAGAGCTGAAGGGGTTGGATTATGAGGAGAGGTTGAGTAGACTGGGACTGTACTCGTTGGAATTTAGAAGGATGAGGGGGGATCTTATAGAAACATTTAAAATTATGAAGGGAATAGATAGGATAGATGCGGGCAGGTTGTTTCCACTGGCGGGTGACTGCAGAACTCGGGGGCATAGCCTCAAAATAAGGGGAAGTAGATTTAGGACTGAGTTTAGAAGGAACTTCTTCACCCAAAGGGTTGTGAATCTATGGAATTCCTTGCCCAGTGAAGCAGTTGAGGCTCCTTCATTACATGTTTTTAAGGTAAAGATAGATAGTTTTTTGAAGAATAAAGGGATTAAGGATTATGGTGTTCGGGCCGGAAAGTGGAGCTGAGTCCACAAAAGATCAGCCATGATCTAATTGAATGGCCGAGCAGGCTCGAGGTGCCAGATGGCCTACTCCTGCTCCTAGTTCTTATGTTCTTATGTTCTTATGTTCTCTCTGTCTCTGAACTGCCGCTGCTTTCTGGGCTCTCTCTCTCTCTCTGAACTCCCGCTGCTTTATGAGCTCTGTCAGTCTCTGAACTCCCGCTGCTTTATGGGCTCTCTCTCTGTCTCTGAACTCCCGCCGCTTTCTGAGCTCTCTCTCGGAACCGCCGCTTTCTGGGCTCTCTCTCTCTCTGAACTCTCGCTGCTTTATGGGCTCTCTCCCTGTCTCTGAACGCCCGCCGCTTTCTGGGCTCTCTCTCTCTGAACTCCCGCTGCTTTATGGGATCTCTATCTCTGAACTCCCGCTGCTTTATGGGCTCTCTCTCTCTCTCTGAACTCCCGCTGCCTTGTGGACTTTCTCTCGGTCTCTGAACTCCCGCCGCTTTCTGGGCTCTCTCTCTGAACTCCCGCTGCTTTATAATGTCTTTCTGTCTCTGAACGCCCGCCGCTTTCTGGGCTCTCTCTCTCTCTCTCTGAACTCCCGCTGCTTTCTGGGCTCTCTCTCTCTGAACTCCCGCTGCTCTATGGGCTCTCTCTGTCTCTGAACTCCCGCTGCTTTATGGGCTCTCTCTCTGTCTCTGAACTCCCGCCGCTTTATGGGCTCTCTCTCTGTCTCTGAACTCCAGCTGCTTTCTGGGCTCTCTCTCTGTCTCTGAACTCCCGCCGCTTTCTGGGCTCTCTCTCTCTGAACTCCCGCTGCTTTATGGGCTCTCTCTCTCTGAACGCCCGCTGCTTTATGGGCTCTCTCTCTGTCTCTGAGCTCCCGCTGCTTTATGGGCTCTCTTTCTGTCTCTGAACTCCGCCGCTTTCTGTGCTCTCTCTCTCTCTCTGAACTCCCGCTGTTTTATGGGCTCTCTCTCTCTCTGAACTCCCGCTGCTTTCTGGGCTCTTTCTGTCTCTGAACTCCCGCTGCTTTATGGGCTCTCTCTCTGTCTCTGAACTCCCGCCGCTTTCTGGGCTCTCTCTCTGAACTCCCTCCGCTTTCTGGGCTCTCAATATACATATACATTAAACCATAATCACAGCGCTAAAGCCATTTACGTCTAGTACAGGTCCCACCCCCTATTGGCCCCCTACTCTGATCTCAACTAGTCCCTCCTACCCCCCTCCCCCCTTCCCCCCAACTGCTGACGATTGATTTCCCGCAAAGATATTGACGAACGGTTGACAACTCCGGGTAAACCCTAACAGTGACCCTCTCAAGGCGAACTTGTTTTCTCCAAACAGAGAAAGCTAGCCATGTCCGATAGCCAGGTCTCCGACGTCGAGGGCTTTGAGTCTCTCCATGCTAATAGTATCGGTCTGCGGACTACCAGGGAAGCAAAGACCTGGACGTGACGGCCGCAAAACCCTGCCAAAATCCCCTAAGCTTGGGAGATGTCCAAAACATGTGGACATGGTTCGTTGGTCCTCCCGCGAATTTTGCACACCTGTCCCCCACGCCATTGAATCTGCTCATCTGGGCCACTGTCATGTGAAGCCGGTGAACAGCCTTCAATTGTATCAGGCTGAGCCTGGAAGATGTAGCAGACGTGTTGATTCTACTCAACACTTTTGCGCACGGACTATGCTCTATCTCACGTCTCACTTGCGCTTCAGCTCCTCGGTCTACGACTCCATAAGCTCCTATAAATATCCGAGACGCTCCCTTCTCCTACCCACCCTCAAGAAACTACCCTGTCCTGAATCCCGCTTAGCGGTAGGAGCGGGAAGGTGGACACCTGTTTACGAAGTAAGTCCCGCACCTGCATGTAGCTGAATTTGTTTCCGCTTGCCAACCCAAACTTTTCTTCCAACGCCCTCATACTCGGAAAGCTACCCTCTATGAACATATCCCCGATCCCCTCAATACCCGCTTTCCGGCATAAACGGACACCCCCCCCCCCCCACCCTCGCCCATACTCCCCGGGGCAAACTGGTGATTATCACTGTTGCGGTCCAGACCAATGCTCCAAATGCTCCCACATGCTGCCCCAAACTCTCAGGGCCGCCACCACCACTGGACTGGTGGAGTACCATGCCGGCGGGAATGGCAGAGGCGCAGTTACCAACACCCCCAAACTGGTGCCCTCATATGAAGCCGTCTCCATACGGACCCATGCCGACTCCTCCCCCACCATCCACTTCACGATCATTGCTATGTTAGCCGCTCAGTAATAGTTGCTAAAATTTTACATCGTCAGCCCGCCCTCTACCCGACTCCGTTCATGCATTATCTTCCCTCCTCGCGGAGCCTTGCCCGCCTAGATGAAGCCCGTGATGACTGTTGAACCGCTTAAGAAAGGACCGCAGAATAAAGATGGGGAAACACTGGGGAAATAGGAATCTCAGGAGGATCGTCATCTTCACCGTCTGCACCCTCCCAGCCAGAGACAACGGAAGCACGTCCCATCTCCGAAAATCGTCCTTCCTTTGGTCCACCAGCCGGGCCAGACTCCATTTATGCAGCCGGTCCCATTCCCACCCCACTTGGATGCCTAGATACCTAAAGCTTCCCTCTACTAACCTAAACGGCGGCTCTCCCAGTGGCATCTCCTGTCCCCTCGTCTAGACCACAGACATCACACTCTTTTCCATATTAAGCTTATACCCAGAAAACCGGCCAAATTCCCTGAGAGTCCTAATTATTTCGTCCATCCCCAAAAATGGGTCTGATACATACAAAGATCAAAGAACAAAGAAAATTACAGCACATGAACAGGCCCTTCGGCCCTCCCAGCCTGCGCCGATCCAGATCCTTTATCTAAACCTGTCTCCTATTTTCCAAGGTCTACTTCCCTCTGTTCCCACCCATTCATATTCCTGTCTAGATGCTTCTTAAATGATGCTATCGTGTCAGCCTCTACCACCTCCGCTGGTAAAGCGTTCCAGGCACCCACCACCCTCTGCGTAAAAACCTTTCCACGCACATCTCCCTTAAACTTTCCCCCTCTCACCTTGGAATCGTGACCCCTTGTAACTGACACCCCCACTCTTGGGAAAAGCTTGTTTGCTATCCACCCTGTCCATACCTCTCATACTTTTGTAGACCTCAATCAGATCCCCCCTCAACCTCGGTCTTTCCAACGAAAACAATCCTAATCTACTCAACCTTTCTTCATAACTAGCACTCTCCATACCAGGCAACATCCTGGTGAACCTCCTCTGCACACTCTCCAAGGCATCCACATCCTTCTGGTAATGTGGCGACCAGAACTGCAGGCAGTATTCCAAATGTGGCCGAACCAACGTCCTATACAACTGTAACATGACCTGCCAATTCTTGTACTCAATACCACGTCCGATGAAGGCAACCATGCTGGATATCTTCTTGACCACTCTATCAACCTGCGTTGCCACATTCAGGGTACAATGGACTTGAACTCCCAGATCTCTCTGCACATCAATTTTCCCCAACACCCTTCCATTGACCATATAGTCCGCATTTGAATTTGATCTTCCAAAATGCATCACCTCACATTTGCCTGGATTGAACTCCATCTGCCATTTCTCTGCCCAACTCTCCAATCTATCTATATTTTGTTGTATTCTCTGACAGTCCGCCTCGCTATCTACAAGTCCACCAATCTTAGTATCAACTGCAAACTTGCTAATCAGACCACCTATACCTTCCTCCAGGTCATTTATGTAGATCACAAACAACAGTGGTCCGAGCACGGATCCCTGTGGAACACCACTAGTCACCCTTCTCCAATTTGAGACACTCCCTTCCACCACTACTCTCTGTCTCCTGTTGCCCAGCCAGTCATTTATCCATCTAGCTAGTACACCCTGAAACCCCTACGACTTCACTTTTTCCATCAACCTGCCATGTGAAACCTTATCAAACGCCTTACTAAAGTCCATGTACACGACATCTACAGCCCTTCCCTCTTCAATTAACTTTGTCACTTCCTCAAAGAATTCTATTAGGTTTGTAAGACATGACCTGCCCTGCACAAAACCATGCTGCCTATCACTGATAAGTCTATTTTCTTCCAGATGTGAAGACATCCTATCCCTCAGTATCTTCTCCAACAGTTTGCCTACCATGTGACGTCAAGCTCACAGGTCTATAATTCCCTGGATTATCCCTGCCACCCTTCTTAAACAAAGGGACAACATTAGCAATTCTACTGCCCTCCGGGACCTCACCCGTGCTCAAGGATGCTGCAAAGATATCTGTTAAGGCCCCAGCTATTTCGACCCTCGCTTCCCTCAGTAACCTGGGATAGATCCCATCCGGTCCTGGGGACTTGTCCACCTTAATGTCTTTTAGAATACCCAGAACTTCCCCCTTCCGTATGACAACTTGACTGAGAGTATTTAAACATCCATCCCTAGCCTCAACATCCGTCTTGTCCCTCTCCTTTGTGAATACCGATGCAAAGTACTCATTAAGAATCTCACCCATTTCCTCTGAGTCCACGAATACATTCCCTCTTTTGTCTTTAAGTGGGCCAATCCTTTCTCTAGTTACCCTTTTGCTCCTTACATACGAATAAAATGCTTTGGGATTTTCCTTAACCCTGTTAGCCAAAGATATTTCATGACTCCTTTTAGCTCTCTTTATTGCGCGTTTGAGATTCGTCCTTTCCCCCCCGATATTCCTCCAAAGCTTCATCAGTTTTGAGTTCCCTCGATCCTATGTATTGTTCCTTTTTCATCTGATCTAGTCTCACAATTTCACCCTTCTTCCATGGTTCCCTAATCTTGCCATTTCTATCTTTCATTTTCACAGGAACATGTCTGTCCTGCACTCTAATCAACCTTTCCTTAAAAGACTTCCATATTTCAAATGTGGATTTAAACTTAAGCAGCTGCTTCCAATCCACATTCCCTGGCTCCTGCCGAATTTTGTTATACTCTTTATTTCCCCAATTTAGTACTCTTCCTTTCGGACCCCTCTTGTCCTTGTCCATGAGTATTCTAAAACTTACGGAATTGTAATCGCTATTCCCAAAGAAATCACCGACTGAAACATCAACCACCTGGCCGGGATCATTCCCCAATACCAGGTCCAGTATGGTCCCTTCCCGAGTTGGACTATTTACATACTGTTCTAAAAAAAACTCTCCTGGATGTTCCTTACAAACTCTGCTCCATCTACGCCTCCAACACTACACCAATCCCATTCAATGTTGGGGAAGTTGAAATCGCCCATCACAACCAGCCTATTGGTCCTACATTTTCCTATAATCTGTCTGCATAATTGTACCTCTACTTCATGCTCGCTTTTGGGAGGCCTGTAGTAAAGTCCCAACAATTTTACTACACCTTTCCTATTTCTCAGCTCCACCCATATTGCCTCAGTGCTCGAATCCTCCATCGTGCCCTCCTTAATCACAGCTGTGATATCATCTCTGACGAGTAATGCAACTCCTCCACCCCTTCTACCTCCCTCTCTATCCCCCCTGAACCATCTATACCCTGGAATATTCAGTTGCCAGTCCTGCCCTTCCCTCAACCAAGTCTCAGTAATACCAATAGCATCATATTCCCAGGTACTGATCCAAGCCCTAAATTCATCTGCCTTACCTGCTACACTTCTCGCATTAAAACAAATGCACCTCAGACTACCTTTGCGTTCATCGTCTCTTCCCTGTCTACTCTTCACCTTAGTCACATTGCGTTTATTGTCTCGTACCTTACTGGCTTTAGTTGCTGCTTCTTTACTGACCTCTAACTTCCTAGTCTAGTTCCCATCCCCCTGCCACATTAGTTTAAAACCTCCCCAACAGTGTTAGCAAAAGCACCCCCTAGGATATTGGTTCCAGTCCTGCCCAGGTGTAGACCATCCGGTTTGTAATGGTCCCACCGCCCCCAGGACCGGTTCCAATGTCCCAAAAATCTGAACCCCTCCCTCCTGCACCATCTCTCAAGCTACGTATTCATTCTGACTATTCTTGAATTTCTAATCTGACTGTCCCGTGGCACTGGTAGCAATCCTGAGATTACTACCTTTGAGGTCCTACTTTTTAACTTATCTCCTAACTCCCTAAATTCTGATTGTAGGACCTCATCCTTTTTTTTTACCTATATCGTTGGTGCCTATATGCACAACGACAACTGGCTGTTCACCCTCCCCCTTCAGTATGTGCTGCAGCCGATCTGAGACATCTCTGGCCCGTGCACTGGGATGCAACATA
Organism: Scyliorhinus canicula; assembly: GCF_902713615.1. Taxonomy (NCBI): domain Eukaryota; kingdom Metazoa; phylum Chordata; class Chondrichthyes; order Carcharhiniformes; family Scyliorhinidae; genus Scyliorhinus; species Scyliorhinus canicula. The sequence goes on from NC_052151.1 coordinate 222,673,388, forward strand.
CCATTAGGTAGTCTCGTTTTCGACCACAGAAACGCCTGTCTATTCCCCTTACAATTGAATCCCCTATGACTCTTGCCTTGCCAGTCTTTTTCCCGCCCTTCTGTGCAGCAGAGCTAGCCACGGTGCAATGAGCCTGGCTACTACTGCCTCCCCCTGGTGAATCATCTCCCCCAACAGTATCCAAAACGGTATACCTGTTTTGGAGGGAGATGACCGCAGGGGACACCTGCACTGCCTTCCTGCTCTTTCTCTGCCTTTTGGTCACCCATTCCCTGTCTCCGTCACCAATCCTAATCTGCGGTGTGACCAACTCACTGAACGTGCTATTCCCGACCTCCTCAGCATCGCGGATGCTCCAAAGTGAGTCCATCCGCAGTTCCAGAGCCGTCATGCTGTCTAACAGGAGCGGCAGCTGGACACACTTCCCGCACACGAAGAAGTCAGGGGCATCGGCCGGGGCATCCAGAAGTTCATCTGCATAGAGCGAAATCCTGTGCTCCACACACCCGCCCGCTCCCCCCCCCCCCCCCGGACCAGTCCTTTCCAGCCCTTTGCAGCTCTCAGAGTAGCCAACGGCTCTACAGCCAGCGCAAACAACAGTGGGGAGAGGGGCCATCCCTGTCTCGTCACCCGCTGCAGTCTAAAATAATCAGATGTTGACCTATTCGTCCGTACACTTGCCAGGGGAGCCAGATACACTAACTTGACCCAGTCAATAAAGCTCCGTCCAAATCCGAGCCGTCCCAGTACGTCCCACAGATAATCCCATTCTACCCTATCAAAAGCCTTTTCTGCATCTATTGCGATCACTACCTCCATCTCCCTACCTTCCGGGGGCATCATGATCACATTTAGCAGCCTTCTGACATTGGCCACCAACTGCATGCCCTTATAAAACCCCGTCTGGTCCTCCCAATAACGTCAGGAACACAATCCTCAATCCTGGAGGACAAGATTTTGGCGAGCAACATGGGATCTACATTCACAGAGATCGGCCTATAGGAGCCACACAGCTCCAGGCTCTTGTCCTGCCTAAGAATCAGCGAATTTGTTACCTGTGACATTATCAGGGGCAACACCCCTCTTTCCCTTGCCTCATTGAATATCCCATTCAACAACGGCCCCAATATCCCAATGAACTTTTTATAATACTCCACTACGTAAACCCATTTTTATTCCTTAACCACCTCTTTTTCATTACACGTTGTGGGCTATTTAAATGTTTACTTTGCAGCTCACCAGCCCCAGTTAATCTCTCCCGAAAGTTTGACATACGATCCAACATCTCTGAACGCTGATGCACCAAATTATCTTTGATCAATTTGAATTATCCTCTCACCTCATAACTAAAAATCAATTTGAATGGATTTAATTTAATTGATTCATTCGGTCCATTTATAATTACAATAGAGATCTACTTATCACAGACAAATATTCAACTCAATGAATTACGATCATCTGCTTCTAGTCTGTCCCAAGTGAAGACTTTTAGAACTTAAAAACCAAATGCTGCACCATTTCCGGGGGATGGGATTCACTATTCTTGCTACTTGAAAATGCGATTTCCCATTGAACCCACCAAAACCACTAGCAAACACAGGGAGCGGGAATGCACTGCAATGTGAACAGTGAATGACACAGGGGAGAAATTCCGGCCAATATCTATGATTAACTTCTTCCCAGGAATATAAACAGTAAATCAACTTTTATGATGCTTTAATTTAACATTTGTCTTTAAAACTAGGAGCTTTATAACATGTTTGCAGCAAGCATTCGCACACTGATCCAAGCTTTTAACTCTTGCTTCACCTAATGGACATAATAAAGTATGTCTGAAACTCATACATTCACTATGCTGAACCGCTCTCCCTTTCTCTGTCACTCTCTCTGCACTAATTATGTTACTGTCTGCCTTTCTCTCGCTATACCCCCTGGTTCTCTCTAACAGTATACCAGCCTCTCTCCTTCTCAATCTTGTTCTTTCTCCGTCCCTCGCTCACTGTCTCTCTCAATCTGTCGTTTTGTGTTTTTCCACGTCTCTCTCTCTCTCTCACAATCTGCGTCTGTCTCTCTCTCTCTCTGCTCCGTTGCTCTTACTCTCTCTCACGTACTTTATTCTGTCTCTGAATCTCACTTTGTGTCATTTATTTCGTGCCCCCTTCTCTCTCCAGCCCTCTGTGTCAAATCTATCGCAATTGTCTCGATTTGTATCCATCTCTCTCGCGCTCTGTATATTCGTGTTGCTGACTCTTTCTCCTTTTTCTGCCTCTTTTGGTGTGTTTACATTGTTTGTGTTCTCACTGTATCAAATTCTCTCTGAGGATGACTATCAATGGTTCGCTGGCTCTTCCATTCACTCTCTTTCAGTGTCTCTGTCTCTCCCACTCTGTTTCTCTCAGTCTGTATTTCTCTCCCTCTTCCTCTGCCTCAGCCGCTCTCTCTTTCGAAGATGTCCCCTGAACATGGCGTCTCTCTCTGAGCTCTCTCACTCAGACTCTTTTCTTTTATCTCCTGTCACCGTTCCGATTTACTGAAACTATTTTCCACCTGATATACAATCACTAATAATGCTGTTTTGTGTTTATTCACAGGTTTCAGGAACCTACGAACTTCGAGGACTGCACCCGACACGATCTGGCGCGACTCAATCAGCATCCTTCACACATCGCAGCCGGACCTCCGCTTCCGACTGGCGACCGCCCGAGGCACGGGGCCCACCCACACTGTGACCACCAGAGGACCCACCAAAAAGATATGACTTACCTGCTCTTCGTGAACTGCTGCTTCCTTTTCCCGGTGAAGGCCCAACGAGGCCCATACCGGAGGCCGACCATGTGATCACTCAGTCCAGATTCAAACCACGTGACCTGACCCAACCACGTAGTGTTCAGCCTGTCCATCATTCTGACGTACCTGGGAGAAGAAAGGGTAAATTACGGGGCCTCTCTGGGCCCCCACCAAGGCCAATCTCAGCTTGACAAGACTGCGGGGACGCGAGGTCTCGCCAGCGAAGCAGGAATGCCTGAGCCAACTCTGGAGCGACAGGAATCCCGCTGGATTACAATGGAAGGTGATCCCGACCACATCTCCCCTCATGGCCAGACCGAACCGGGTATTACCCTCTCCAGCGAGCCTGGCCCCACCACCATCATCCGTGACACCTCCGAAAATAACCACCTACCTTACGCAAATCGAACCCTGCCATCCAAGAGCAGTAGCCGATCCAGGAAGCGGGGACAATGCACCGGTCTGCTGAGACTTAAATTGCACGGCTTTAAGACTGCTCTCCCCAGCGTGCTCCAGGCGAATGTTCATGCAATTAAGAACAAGATGGATAACCTCAATGCTAGACTTACCTCCCAGAGGGAAGTCAAGAACTGATGTGTGCACTGCTTCAACGAGACATGGCTCACTCCAGCCACACCAGACTGCGTCATCCAACCCGAATGATTTCCGATCCACCATATGGACCGCACCATGTCCTCAGGAAAGTGTTTGCCTCTTCATGAACACCTCCTGGTGTTCAGCCGTGGTGTCCCTATCGTGCCACTGCTCCCCAGAACTAGAATACCTGACCGTGAAGTGTCGCCCTTTCTACTTCCCACATGAATTCATGTGTATATCATCACAGCTGTATACATCCCATCCCAGGCGGAAGTGAAGAAGACTACACTCCACCATCAACAACCAAGAAACAAATTATCCTGAAACCCTGACAATCGTGGCTGGAGTCTTCAACCAGGGTAACCTGAGGAACGTTCTACCGAAACTCCTTCAACATATCTCCTGTCCCACCAGAGGTGCAAACACACGGGAACACTGCTACACGAACATCAAAGGTGCCTACCGCTCCGTCCCCAGACCACAGTTTTGCAAATCCAACCACAAGTCGTACTCCTACTTCCGGCTTACAAACAGCAACTCAAGAGTGCTGAGCCAGTCAAGAAAACCGTGCAGTGCTGGCCCGAGGAATCTGATGACATTCTCCGCGACTGCTTGAAGACTGTGGACTGGTCCATAGTCAAGGCTGCGGCAGCTAACCTGGACGAGTACGCAACCACCATCACAGACTTCATCAGTAAGTCTTTCTAGGACTGTGCACCAAAGTAGACAATACGGGTATTCCCCAAACGTTAGATCTAGCTCAGTCAAAAGGTCACTCCCTGCTGACGTCCCGGATGGAGGCGTTCAAGTCTGACGACCCTGACCTGTGTATGAAATCCAGGTACGATATACGGAAAGGCATCAGGGACGCCAAAAAACAATAGTGGATCTACGTGGAGTCCCAGGCCAACGGCACAAAGCCAAGAAGTCTATTGCAGGGCTTACACAAGACTACGGGCCACAGAGAAAGGTCAGGCGGGATCTCTGGGGCAACAAAGACAAGCTGGCTGATGTATTCACAGAAATCTTCAATACTTCCCTTCTCCACTCCTAGGTCCTATCTGCTTCAAGAAGACCACCATAATACCAATACCACAGAACTACAAGGTAGCCTGCTTCAATGTCTACCGACCGATGGCCCTAACGGCTGTTATCATGAAATGCTTTGAGCGGCTATCATGACATGGATCACTGCCAGCCTCCCAGATGGTCTCGATCCAATGCAATTTGTCTGTCACCGCAACCAGTCCAGAGCAGACGCTATCTCATTGGCTCTACAATCAACACTCAAACACCTCGACCACAATGAAACCTATGTCAGACTGCTGTTCATAGTCTCCAGCTCCGCCTTCAACTATCCTGACATTGAGGGCATTTAAAAGTTTATTGGATAAGCATATGGATGATAAGGGCATAGTGTAGGTTAGATGGCCTTTAGTTTTTTCTATGTCGGTGCAACATCGAGGGCCGAAGGGCCTGTACTGCGCTGTATCTTTCTATTTCTATATCCTGAATTCCAGTCCATAGTTCCATTACCCAACTCTGCCACTGTCCGGCATGACCGAGGCAGCCTTGGCATCCCTTTTGAGCCTCGGCCGAGCTTCCAACGCTATGTCTTCACCACCATGGTGAAGATCACCTACCTCCACTTGCCCTTTCCCACCCTCGTCTCACCCCCTTCTGCAGCAGAAACCCTCGTCCATTTCATTGTCACTTCAGACAATGGCACTGCGAAACTATCCACTGTTGCCCTTGCTGCTCTCCCACCTTTCACCCTGCAACATTTCAAAATATGCTGCCTGTATCCTACCTCACGCCAAACCTTGCTCACCCATCTCGCGGAACCCTCCAGTTCCACAGAGACCAAACTTTTTGTTCATCGGTTTTATTTAATCATTGGCAGGAAAGCCACACCCATACAAGGTGGAGTATAAGCTTCTCGATCAACTACAGAACATCGTACTTATACTGATGTACATGTAATAGTTCATTTGCATTTACCAATAAATAAGTTGTCCTTATTCTCGTATCTCTACCTAATTATGTCTGTTAACATACATAGAACCGTGGGGCAGCATGGTAGCATTGTGGATAGCGCAATTGCTTCACAGCTCCAGGGTCCCAGGTTCGATTCCGGCTTGGGTCACTGTCTGTGCGGAGTCTGCACATCCTCCACGTGTGTGCGTGGGTTTCCTCCGGGTGCTCCGGTTTCCTCCCACAGCCCAAGGATGTGCAGGTTAGATGGATTGGCCATGATAAATTGCCCTTAGTGTCCAAAATTGCCCTGAGTTTTGGGTGGGGTTACTGGGTTATGGGGATAAGGTGGAGGTGTTGGCCTTGGATGGGGTGCTCTTTCCAGGAGCCGGTGCAGACTCGATGGGCCGAATGGCCTCCTCCTGCACTGTAAATTCTATGATAATAAGACTTAGAACAAAACTCCGCAATCTTGGACTTTACCCCTCCTGAGCAGCTGGAACTTTGACTTCCCCACCAACAGACCGCAATCTGTCAGGAGGTGGATAAATCACTTGGTTGCATGGTGTAACGAAAACAACCTCTCTCTAAATGTCGGAAAGACCAAGGAACTGATCATCAACTTCAGGAACCGTAGCACGAGCCCCCCCCCCCCCCCCCCACGTCTCCATCAATGTCTCCGAAGTGGAAAGAAGGAAGACGACCCGGCTGCATCACAGCTTGGTGTAGCACCTGCTCGGCCCAAGATCGCAAGAAATTGCAGTGTGGTAAACTCAGCCCAACGCATCACACACATTTTCCACCCTCAACTGATTCTGTCTACACCTCCCGCTGTCTCAGGAAGGCAGACAGCATTATCAGAGACCCCTCCCACCCAGACTTTGCCATCTTGCAGACCCTTCCATTAGGCGGAAGATACAGAAGCTTCAAGACCCGCACATCCTGACATAGGAACAGCTTCCTCACCGCAGCTTCTAGACTCCTCAACGACGCTGCCTCGGATTGACCTGTTCACTATAAGAATATTAGTCACTGTTCTCTTGGCCGCAGAAATTTACTTTACACTGTACTTCGGTACATGTGACAATAAACCAATCAGTCAGTCAATCTCTCTCTATTTTTCTCCTTACCTCTCTTGGTGTTTACCTACACAAAACTCCATCTCTCTCCATCGAGCTTTCTTCCGGTGCCTCTCTCCCTGTCTCCAAATCTCTCTCTACAATCTCCCTATATGCCTTACTCCCACTTTCTCTCTTACTCTATTTGTTTCTGCTTCTCTCTCCATCTCTCTCTGATTCTGCCCACTATCTCGATCTCAGTCGCTGTCTCTCTCGCTGTTTCTCACAATTCTTTTCAAATTCTCCCGATCTCCGTCACTCTCAGTGTCTTTATATATTCGTGTATATATTTGCGTGTGCGTCTCACTGCCTATCTTATCTCGTCGTATGTAGCTGTATCTCTCTGCCTCTCACTTTCTTCGTCTGATCTCTCTCTCTGCAACTCTCCTGACCACTGTTTCTCTCTCTATCCCTGTCACTGCCTGATTCAATGCCAGTCTCGCTATCTCTCAGTCCCTTTCTTTCTCTGTACCTCTCTCCCACTCCCTCTCAATCTTTTGAAATCACTCACCCTCTCTAACTTTATCTTGTCCTCTCTTCTTCATTTATCTCTCTATCGCTCCCACTTTTTCTCTCTCAATGTCACTGTCTATTCCTATCTCTGTCTGACTCTCTTTCTCCTTCTTGCTTTTGTCCCCTATCTCTCATTCACTCCGCCTATCTCTGTCTCTTTTCTCTCTCTCTCTCATTCTCGCTCTATCTATAAAAGCCTCATTCTTTCTCACTCTCTCCCTCTGCCTTTTTCTTTCTCTCGCTGTCTCTGCCTGTGTCTCTTTTTCTTTCTCTCTCCCGTCTGTATCTTGCTTCCTCTGTCTCTCCATTTGCTTCTGCGCATTCTGCCACGCCCCACTCCCTCCCTCCCTCTCTGTCTCTCAGACAGTTTTAGCTCCACATTCCATTTAAACCACATGCTGATCCAGAAATAACCTCACTCTTCATTTCCTTCGCCATCTCTAAGGCCTAAATAGGCGCTGGGATGTGGCGACTCGGGCGGTTCCACGGTAGGTTCATTGGAGTAAGCGTACTTGTGACAATATTAAAGATATAGAAAAAGTGAAAAATGCACTCTGTGACCTCACTTAATAATACTAACAATAAGAACAATAATCTTTATTAGTGTAGCAGGTAGGCTTATATTAACATCAAATGAAGTTACTGTAAAAATCCCTGAGTCGCCACATTCCGGCGCGTGTTCGGGTACACAGAGAGAGAATTCAGAATGTCCAATTCATCTAACAAGCACGTCTTTCAGGAATGCGGGAGGAAACCGGAGCACCCGGAGGAAACACACGCAGACACTGGAGAACTCTGGGGAGACTCCACACAGACAATAACCCAAACCTGGAATCGAACCCGGGTCCCTCGCGTTGTTAAGCAGCAGTGCTAACCACGGTGCTACCGTGCGTCCATGCTAGGTAGGAATCAGTGAGAAAAGAAGCGATGCAGAAGAGCGTCCAGAAAATGGGTCAGTATTGTTGGAGGTCAGCATCACTGTCCCTTCAGTACAAGGGAGTGGAAAAATGTAAGATATTCTGATCAACGGATGAGAGTACTGTTAATTGGTCAACTGTCTTATCTTTTGCCTTTTCTATTTCTCTGAACATTCCGTTATTCAGTTCCTTTTGTGGTTTTAATCAATTGAAGAACTAGAAGAAAGGGATACTTCAGCATACACTTCAACTGCTCTCTGAATTGAGTTTGTGTCACACCATAAATGGCAGTGTTTGTACAGCAGCCCAGGAGTTGCAGCATGAAGCCCAATTCCAGAACAAACCTATCTAACCACACAGTTCGATAACCCAAGCCCACCATCCGGATCCATATCGAATAAACCATTGACATTGACCAGAACAGGAAGAAATTCGCTGAGATAACAAATAGCAAAATGATGGATTTTCTTCGAATATCCATTTCTGGGTCACTGGGACTCTCCCCACTCATATGAGCCCGGAGTCTCCTGCGGGCCCTGCTGCTCACTAAAATATGCCTGATGGTGAAAATATTGAGCAGCAGAATCAGTAAAAATGGAACGCCTGGGGTTACAATCTGATGGAGGAACTCAATTGCTATCCAGACCGGAGATAACATAACATCGTCTGTGGCATCACAAAACCAGGGGTCGTTCCACAGCCAATACCGACCTGTTAACATAAAATACCAGAAAATGTTCTTCAAACAGCTCAGCACAGCCACTGTTCCCAGAACCACAGCCGCCGTTTTCTCGCTGCAATATTTACTTTTCAGCTTTCGGCAACAAATGGCGACAAATCGATCAAAGGTGAAAGTGACGGTAAACCAGACAGACCAGTCAGTGGCTGCATAAAGCAGGACGGCGTGGATATTACAGACGGGGATGGACCACAGGAAAAAAAACTTCTCCTTAAAAACAATCGGAATTTGTCTCAATATTAGGTCGAGAATAATGACCAATAGATCGCCCACTCCCATGGCCACCAAGTAACAAGTGACGCATTTGGACAGTCCACAGTTTTTTCTCTTCATGATCACAATTGTGATAAGGTTCACTGTAAAGAATTGAAATACACAATGGCATTATACATCAATCTGGGAAGCATTTGGCACTTTGATTGAGGATTTCTTAATAGTCTCTAAACTGTGACTGCATCTTGTGGATATACTGGAATCCCTTAAACTGAAGGGACAAGGGGATGGCCTGCAATATAGTGGGACAAATAAAACATTGAATAGCAAAGGCTGGATTGAGGAGTGAGGGGAGGAAGGAGTATCAGGGAGGTGGAGGAGGTGAGGGACAGGTAAAGGCAGGAAAAACGGGAGATCTCAGGGGGGCAGTGACAAGAATGCACAGGTAACGGGCGTGTCTCTCACAGGGGAGGAAGGTGGGATAACCTCTGATCTATTCCCACTTGTCTGCTGGGTGGAATAGGATGGAATTCTGGTGGAAACCTTGACGATCATGAGGGGTATTGACAGAGTGTATGTGGAGCGAACACTTCCTCTTGTGGCAGAATCTAAACTCGGGTTGACTGTGTAACAACAAGGGTTCCTCATTAGCGCAGAGATGATGTGAATATTTTTTTTGTCTCTCACAGGGTGGTGAGTCTCTGGAATTCTCTTACTGACAAGGAACTGGAAGCAGAAGCTTTGAATATTTTTAAGGAAGCGCGAGATTGATTCTTGATTAACAAGAAAATGTTATCGGGGTGAAAGGTTATCGGGGTGAAAGGTTACCAGTGGTAGGCGGGAATGTGGGGTCGATGTTGCATTCAGATAAACCAATATCTTACTGAATGTTGGAAGGTAGTCGCGGGCCGCGTGGTCTAGTGCTGACCCTCACGGGTGTTTACACAATATAAAAGGCAGTAAAGTATGGTGAACCTGCGAAAAAGTAAGGTTTGATCCCACCCGGAATTCGGCTTCCAACACTGGGCTCAATATTTTGGGAATGATGTAAAAACTTTGCAGAGGGCACAGAAGAGATTTGCCAGAATTCTTCCAGCGGTGGGGTGGGGGTTACTTTCAGGAACGGAGAATCACGCCTTGTTTACAATGGGGCTCATGCGATTAAGAGGAGATTTGATCGACATGAATACCATGATGAAGGTGGTCAGATAAATTACATAGAGACACATTTTACAGCGTATGAGCAGTGGATGACGAAGAACAGAAATTTAAGGTGATTGGATTTAAAACGTGTCCTTCGCCCCCTGGATGCCTACCTGACATGGAATGGTTTAGCACACTGGGCTAAATATCTGGCTTTTAAAGCAGACCAAGGCAGGCCAGTAGCACTGTTCAATTCCCTTACGAGCCTCCACGAGCAGGCGCCAGAATGTGGCGACTAGGGGCTTTTCACAGTAACTTAATTGAAGCCTACTCGTGACAATAAGGGATTTTCATTTTCATTTCATTTCAATACAACTTGTAAATCTCAAGAATTACAAGAACCTTGAGTTGAGCATGCTGTCTGGGGAAGAGATTAATTTTACCACACTTGCTGTGATGCTCAGTGTGAATGGTTGTTTCAAGTACTATAACAATTTTTACGTAGGGATTTTGACTCAAAGGAAATCGTTAGTTTGCAAAATTGCTTGGCGTTGAAAGTGGATTAGTGACAGAAAGCAGTGGATTATAGGGACGTGCCCAGTGTGACTCACCGAGTATCAGTGTTGATCGCACTACTGTTTTCATATATGTTAATACCTTGGGCTAATGTGCACAGAGTAATTTCAAAGGCTTGTTTTGATGGCAAACATCGCAATATTAATCAGTATGAATGACAGTAACCAAGTCCAGGAGACACAGTCTGTCTGGTGACATGCACAGATGCGTGCGAGATGCAATCTAGCAGAGAGAATTGTGAACTGATACATTCTGCCGGAAATAAAACACGAACGACGCTATAAACATAACAGAACCATCATTAAATCGGATATTGGAGAGCGAATCTCCAGTAGCTGTTTCTGAGTTGAGGGCTGTTGAAAAACGAATCCGACCGATTTCCAATTTTGGAAACTACTCTCCCTCATCCAATCCTTTCCTGTTTTCACATTGAATACGAACGTGTGTGTATTTGTGTGTGTGTGTGTGGGGGGGGGGGGGGGCGTGGTGATGGTTCGATTCCCGTTTGAGGACAGTCTCAGTATTGGCCCCATGAAGACTTGGTGGCAGATGTTTTATTTACTTCCCATGATGTATGTGTCACTGGGAAGACTTCCCTTTGGAGTTCATCGCAAATCATCCTTCAACTGAATCTCCGGACACTGCATTTCGAGATGGAAATTAGGATGCAGCCATATTGCAGTTGGTCTGGGCTCACCTGTTAGCTAGTCTGGGTGGGAAAGCAGATTGCACTCCTGAAAGGACTTGACTGACCCAGGTGGGTTTTTAAAACAATTTGTGATCGTTTTATAGTCGCTGTTACAGTGATTAGCTTTCACAGCAGGGTGGCACAATGGTTATCACTGCTGTCTCACTGTGCCAGGGACCGGCGCAGCACGGTGGCACAGTGGTAAGCACTCCTACCTCACCGTATCAGGTAGTCAGGGAGGATATTTGGCACAGTGGTTAGCACTGCTGCCTCACGGTATCAGGGAGCCGGGGTGGCATGTTGACACAGCGGTTAGCACTGCTGCCTCACAATGTCAGGGACCAGGATCGGCACGGTGGGACAGTGATTAGCACTGCTAAATCACAAAACCACGAATCCAGCACGGCATGGTGATACAGTTGTTCGCGCTGCTGTCTCACAGCGCCAGGGACCTGTGTTCAATTCCGGCCTCGGGTCACTGTGTGGAGCCTGCACATTCTCCCCGTGTCTGCGTGGGTTTCCTCCGGGTGCTCCAGTTTCCTGCCACAGTCCCAAGGTTAGGTGTATTGGCCCCTGTTCCACTTCCTGAGCATGTTACCGAGCCAGATACACTGTAACTGCAGGCCCCAGCACCTCGCCCATAGTTGGGTCACCAAATCTTCTGTTCTCCCTGAATGTGTGCAGCAGCTCACAACACAACCTGTAGAAACACATCCACAGAACGCCACTAACTTTCCAATAACAGAAGTAAGTAAAACGTTCCGAAGCTGCAAGTTAATGCCTGGACCATTTTAAATACCCTAGGGAGCGAGGGGGTGGGTTCCTCACGTTGCTGAAAACATGTTCAGATGAGACTGACTAACAAATGTGTTCAGTGTCTAGGTACAAGCCAAGTTGCAAAGTTATATGTCAGGACTGCTGAAGGCCCCTGTCAAACACAGAGCCGCACACGAGGTAGATCGTGATGTGAACAACAGCATGTTCTTCGATATTTCCAATTGCTGTCCCTGTGATTCAAAGACTGCGAAGAGGCTGAATTCCTAATCAGGAAGAAACCTGGAGTGAATCGCATTCATTCAGAAAAGGAACTCACTACCAGTATAAAGGAAAGGATTTATTGTAATATTGGAAATTAACAAGACACTGTGATCAATTAGAGGAATGAGGTCACGAAGCGATCCAATCACAGATTGAGAATATAGAGACTGAGCTGCTGCCATAACGGACCCCTGTGGGTCAGTGAGCACAGGGCTGGTTAGTGACAGGGAGCCCCAGTGGGTCAGTAAGCACAGAGCCGGTTAGTGACAGGCAGCCCCTGTTGGTCAGTGAGCACAGGGCTGGTTAGTGACAGGGAGCCCCAGTGGGTCAGTAAGCACAGAGCTGGTTAGTGACAGGCAGCCCCTGTGGGTCAGTGAGCACTGGGCAATGGGTGACAGGGAATGCCTGTGCGTCAGTGAGCACAGAGCTGGTTAGTGACAGGGAGCAACTGTGGGTCAGTGAGCACAGGGCTGGTTAGTGACTGGGAGCCCCTGTGGGTCAGTGAGCACAGGGCTGGTTAGTGACATGGAGCCCCTGTGGGTCAGTGAGCAAAGGGCTGGTTAGTGACTGTGAATTTCTGCGGGCCAGTGAGCAGAGAGCTGGTGGGTGACAGGGGATCCCCGTGGATCAGTGAGCACAGGGCTGGAGAGTGACAGTGAATCACTGTGGTTGAGTGAGCACAGGGCTGGTGGGTGAAAGGAAATCCCTGTGGGTCAATGAGCACCGTGGCTGGTTAGTGAATGTGAGCCCCTGTGGGTCAGTGAGTACAGGGCTGGTTAGTGACTGGGAATCCATGTGGGTCAGTGAGCAGAGAGCTAGTGGGTAACAGAGAATCCCCCTGGGTCAGTGAGCACAGTGCAGGTTAGTCACTGGGAATCACTGTGGGTCAGTGAGCAGAGAGCCGGTTAGTGAGAGGGTGCCCCTGTGGGTTAGTAAGCACAGGGCTGGTTAATGACAGGGAATCCCTGTGGGTCAGTGCGCACAGGGCTGGTTAGTGACTGGGAATCCCTATGTGGCAGTGAGCACAGGGCTGATGGGTGACAGGGTGCCCCTGTGGGTCAGTGAGCACAGGGCTGGTTAGTGACAGGGAACCCCTGTGTGTCAGTGAGAGCAGGGCAGGTTAGTGACACGGAATCCCTGTCTATCAGTGAGCTCACGGCTGCATAGTGACAGTGAGGCTCTGTGGGTGAGTGAGCGCAGGGCTGGTTAGTGAAACGGAGCCCCTGTGTGTCAGTGAGCACACGGCAGGATAGTGATTGGGAATCGCTGTGTGTCAGCGAGCACAGGGCTGGTGGGTGACAGGGTGCCCCTGTAGGTCAGTGAGCACAGGGCTGGTTAGTGACAGGGAATCCCTGTGGGGCAGTGAGCACATAGCTGGTTAGTGACTGGGAGCCCCGGTGGGGCAGTGAGCACAGGGCTGCTGGGTGACAAGGAGCCCCTGTGTGTCAGTGAGCACAGTGCAGGTTAGTGACACGGAGTCCCTGTTGGTCAGTGAGTACAGGGCTGGTTAGTGACAGGGAGCCCCTGTGGGGCAGTGAGCACAGGGCTGGTTAGTGACACGGAGTCCCTGTCGGTCAGTGAGTACAGGGCTGGTTAGTGACAGGGAGCCCCTGTGGGGCAGTGAGCACAGGGCTGGTTAGTGACCGGGAGCCCCTGTGGGTCAGTGAGCACAGCGCTGATGGGTGACAGGGAGCCCGTGTGAGTAAGTGAGCACAGGGCTGGTTAGTGACAGGGAATCGCTGTTGGTAAGTGAGCACAGGGCTGGTTAATGACAGGGAGCCCCTGTGGGTCAGTGAGCACAGGGCTGGTGGTTGACCGGTGCTCTGAGTTCGGGGGCGGCCAGCAGACCTATGGATGGGCTGCCGATTATGAGGTTTGAAGTTGGAGTTGAATAGAACATAGAACATAGCAGCGCAGTACAGGCCCTTCGGCCCACGATGTTGCACCGTCCTGTGAAACCCTTCTAAAGTCCCTCGACACTATTCCCTTATCGTCCATATGCCAATCCAATGACCATTTGAATGCGTTTAGTGTTGGCGAGTCCACTACTGTTGCAGGAAGGGCATTGCACGCCCTTACTACTCTCTGAGTAAAGAACCTACCTCTGACATCTGTCCTGTATCTATCTCCCCTCAATTTAAAACTATGTCCCCTCGGTCTGGACATCACCATCCGAGGAAAAAGGCTCTCGATGCCCACCCTATCTGATCCTCTGATCATCTTGTATGCCTGAATTTAGTCCCCTCTTAACCTTCTTCTCTCTAACGAAAACAGCCTCAAGTCCTTCAGCCTTTCCTCATATGATCTTCCCTCTTTACCAGGCAACATTCTTGTAAATCTCCTCTGTACCCTTTCCAATGCTTCCCCCATCCTTCCTATAATGTGGCGACCAGAACTGCACACAATACTCCAAATGCGGCTGCACCAGAGTTTTGTACAACTGCAACATGACCTCATGGCTCCGAAACTCAATTCCTCTACCAATAAAAGCTAACACACAGTACGCCTTCTTAACAACCCTCTCAACCTGGGTGGCAACTTTCAGGGATCTATGGACATGGTCACCGAGAACTCTCTGCTCGTCCACACTACCAAGAATCTTACCATTAGCCCAGTACTCTGGCTTTCTGTTATTCCTTCCAAAATGAATCACCTCACACTTTTCTGCATTAAACTCCATTTGCCACCTGTCAGCCCAGCTCTGCAGCTTATCTGTGTCCCTCTGTAACTTGTAACATCCTTCTGCACTGTCCACAACTCCACCGACTTTAGACTCATCTGCAAATTTACTCACCCATCCTTCTACGCCCTCCTCCAGGACATTTATAAAAATGACAAACAGCAACGGCCCCAAAACAGATCCTTGTGGCACACCACTAGTAACTGGACACCAGTCAGAGCATTTCCCATACATCAACACTCTTTGTCTTCTATCAGCTAGCCAATTTCTGATCCAAACTGTTAAATCATCCTGAATCCCATGCCTCCGTATTTTCTGCAATAGCCTACCGTTGGGAACCTTATCAAACGCTTTACTGAAATACATATACACCAAATCAACTGCTTTACCCTCATTCACCTGTTTGGTCACCTTCTCGAAGAACTCAATGAAGTTTTTGAGGCACGACCTACCCTTCACAAAACCATGTTAACTTTTTCTTGTTTATTTTTTAATCTAGAGGTGATGTCAGGGAAGGCAGTACAATGCTCCTCCTGCAGAATGTTTGAGGTGAGGGACGCCGTCAGTGTCCCTGCTGATTTCATCTGTGGGAAGTGCACCCAACTCCAGCTCCTCAAAAACCGTGTTAGGGACCTGGAGCTTGAGCTGGATCAACGTCGGATCATTCGGGAGGCAGAGGGGGTCATAGATAGGAGCTTCAGGGAAGTAGTTACACCAAAGACTGGAGATAGATGGGTAACTGTAAGAGGGACTGGGAAGAAGCAGTCAGTGCAGGGACCCCCTTCGGTCGTTCCCCTGAGTAACAAGTATACCGTTTTGGATACTTGTGGGGGGGGGGGGACTTACCAGGGGTAAGCCATGGGGTACGGGCCTCTGGCACGGAGTCTGTCCCTGTTGCTCAGAAAGGAAGGGGGGAAAGGAGTAGAACATTAGTAATTGGGGACTCAATAGTCAGGGGCACAGATAGGAGATTTTGTGGGAGCGAGAGAGACACACGTTTGGTATGTTGCCTCCCAGGTGCAAGGGTATGTGATGTCTCGGATCATGTTTTCCGGGTCCTTAAGGGGGAGGGGGAGCAGCCCCAAGTCGTAGTCCACATTGGCACTAACGACATAGGTAGGAAAGGGGACAAGGATGTCAGGCAGGCCTTTAGGGAGCTAGGATGGAAGCTCAGAGCGAGAACAAACAGAGTTGTTATCTCTGGGTTGTTGCCCGTGCCACGTGATAGTGAGATGAGGAATAGGGAGAGAGAGCAATTAAACACGTGGCTACAGGGATGGTGCAGGCGGGAGGGATTCAGATTTCTGGATAACTGGGGCTCTTTCTGGGGAAGGTGGGACCTCTATAGACAGGATGGTCTACATCTGAACCTGAGGGGCACCAATATCCTGGGGGGGAGATTTGTTAGTGCACTTTGGGGGGGTTTAAACTAATTCAGCAGGGGCATGGGAACCTGGATTGTAGTTTTGGGGTACGGGAGATTGAGAGTATAGAGGTCAGGAGCACATATTTGACTTCGCAGGAGGGTGCCAGTGTTCAGGTAGGTGGTTTGAAGAGAGTCTACTTCAATGCCAGGAGTATACGAAATAAGGTAGGGGAACTGGCAGCATGGGTTGGTACCTGGGACTTCGACGTTGTGGCCATTTCAGAGACATGGATAGAGCAGGGACAGGAATGGTTGTTGCAGGTTCCGGTGTTTAGGTGTTTTAGAAAGCTCAGAGAAGGGGGCAAAAGAGGGGGAGGTGTGGCGCTGCTAGTCAAGGACAGTATTACGGTGGCGGAAAGGATGCTAGACGGGGACTCTTCTTCTGAGGTAGTATGGGCTGAGGTTAGAAACAGGAAAGGAGAGGTCACCCTGTTGGGAGTTTTCTATAGGCCACCTAATAGTTCTAGGGATGTAGAGAAAAGGATGGCGAAGATGATTCTGGAAAAGAGCGAAAGTAACAGGGTAGTTGTTATGGGAGACTTTAACTTTCCAAATATTGACTGGAAAAGATATAGTTCGAGTACATTAGATGGGTCGTTCTTTGTACAATGTGTGCAGGAGGGTTTCCTGACACAATACGTTGACAGGCCAACAAGAGGCGAGGCCACATTGGATTTGGTTTTGGTTAATGAACCAGGCCAGGTGTTAGATCTGGAGGTAGGTGAGCACTTTGGAAACAGTGACCACAATTCGGTGACCTTTACGTTAGTGATGGAAAGGGATAAGTATACCCCGCAGGGCCAGAGTTATAGCTGGGGGAAGGGCGATTATGATGCCATTAGACATGACTTAGGATGTGTTGGTTGGAGAAGTAGGCTGCAAGGGTTGGGCACACTGGATATGTGGAGCTTGTTCAAGGAACAGCTATTGCATGTTCTTGATAAGTACGTACCAGTCAGGCAGGGAGGAAGGGGTCGAGCGAGGGAACCGTGGTTTACCAAAGAAGTGGAATCTCTTGTTAAGAGGAAGAAGGAGGCCTATGTGAAGATGAGGCATGAAGTTGGGGCGCTTGATAGTTACAAGGAAGCGAGGAAGGATCTAAAGAGAGAGCTGAGACGAGCAATGAGGGGACATGAGAAGTCTTTGGCAGGTAGGATCAAGGAAAACCCAAAAGCTTTCTATAGGTATGTCAGGAATAAAAGAATGACTAGGGTAAGAGTAGGGCCAGTCAAGGACAGTGGTGGGAAGTTGTGTGTGGAGGCTGAGGAGATAAGCGAGATACTAAATGAATACTTTTCGTCAGTATTCACTCAAGAAAAAGATAATATTGTGGAGGAGAATGCTGAGACCAAGGCTATTAGAATAGATGGCATTGAGGTGCGTAGGGAAGAAGTGTTGGCAATTCTGGACAAGGTGAAAATAGATAAGTCCCCGGGGCCGGATGGGATTTATCCTAGGATTCTCTGGGAAGCCAGGGAAGAGATTGCTGAGCCTTTGGCTTTGATTTTTAGGTCTTCATTGGCTACAGGAATAGTGCCAGAGGACTGGAGGATAGCAAATGTGGTCCCTGTGTTCAAGAAGGGGAGTAGAGATAACCCCGGTAACTATAGGCCGGTAAGCCTAACGTATGTGGTGGGTAAGGTCTTGGAGAGGATTATAAAAGATACGATTTATAATCATCTAGATAGGAATAATATGATTAGGGATTGTCAGCATGGTTTTGTGAAGGGTAGGTCATGCCTCACAAACCTGATCGAGTTCTTTGAGAAGGTGACTGAACAGGTAGACGAGGGTAGAGCAGTTGATGTGGTGTATATGGATTTCAGTAAAGCGTTTGATAAGGTTCCCCACGGTCGGCTATTGCAGAAAATACGGAGGCTGGGGATTGAGGGTGATTTAGAGATGTGGATCAGAAATTGGCTAGTTGAAAGAAGACAGAGAGTGGTAGTTGATTGGAAATGTTCAGAATGGAGTTCAGTTACGAGTGGCGTACCACAAGGATCTGTTCTGGGGCCGTTGCTGTTTGTCATTTTTATAAATGACCTAGAGGAGGGCGAAGAAGGATGGGTGAGTAAATTTGCAGACGACACTAAAGTCGGTGGAGTTGTAGACAGTGCGGAAGGATGTTGCAGGTTACAGAGGGACATAGATAAGCTGCAGAGCTGGGCTGAGAGGTGGCAAATGGAGTTTAATGTGGAGAAGTGTGAGGTGATTCACTTTGGAAAGAATAACAGGAATGCGGAATATTTGGCTAATGGTAAAATTCTTGGTAGTGTGGATGAGCAGAGGGATCTCGGTGTCCATGTACATAGATCCCTGAAAGTTGCCACCCAGGTTGATAGGGTTGTGAAGAAGGCCTATGGTGTGTTGGCCTTTATTGGTAGAGGGATTGAGTTCCGGAGCCATGAGGTCATGTTGCAGTTGTACAAAACTCTAGTACGGCCGCATTTGGAGTATTGCGTACAGTTCTGGTCGCCTCATTATAGGAAGGACGTGGAAGCTTTGGAACGGGTGCAGAGGAGATTTACCAGGATGTTGCCTGGTATGGAGGGAAAATCTTATGAGGAAAGGCTGATGGACTTGAGGTTGTTTTCGTTAGAGAGAAGAAGGTTAAGAGGTGACTTTATAGAGGCATACAAAATGATCAGAGGGTTAGATAGGGTGGACAGCGAGAGCCTTCTCCCGCGGATGGAGGTGGCTAGCATGAGGGGACATAGCCTTAAATTGAGGGGTAATAGATATAGGACAGAGGTCAGAGGTGGGTTTTTTACGCAAAGAGTGGTGAGGCCGTGGAATGCCCTACCTGCAACAGTAGTGAACTCGCCAACATTGAGGGCATTTAAAAATTTGTTGGATAAGCATATGGATGATAAGGGCATAGTGTAGGTTAGATGGCCTTTAGATTTTTTCCATGTCGGTGCAACATCGAGGGCCGAAGGGCCTGTACTGCGCTGTATTGTTCTATGTTAACTATCTCTAATCAGATTATTCCTTTCCAAATGATTATTCATCCTATCTCTTATAAACCTTTCCAAGACTTTTCCCACAACAGAAATAAGGCCCACTGGTCTATAGTTACCGGGGTTATCTCCACTCCCCTTCTTGTACAAGGGGACACCATTTGCTATCCTCCAGTCCTCTGGCACTATTTCTGTAGACAAAGATGACTTAAAGATCAAAGTCAAAGGCTCAGCAATCTCCTCCCTAGCTTCCCAGAGAATCCTAGGATAAATCCCATCCGGCCCAGGGGACTTATCTATGTTAACACTCTCCAGAATCGCTAACTCCTCCTCCTTATGAACTTCAAGCCCTTCTAGTCTAGTAGCCTATCTGAGTATTCTCCTCGACAACTTTGTCTTTTTCCTGTGTGAATACTGACGAAAAATACTCATTTAGCACCTCTCCCATCTCCTCGGACTCTACGCACAACTTCCCACTACTGTCCTTGACTGGCCCGACTCTTACCTTAGTCATTCTTTTATTCCTGACATACCTATAGAAAGCTTTAGGGTTATCCTTGATCCTACCTGCCAAAGACTTCTCATGTCCTCGCTTGGCTCTTCTTAGCTCTCTTTAGAGCCTTCCTAGCTAACTTGTAACTCTCATGCGACCCAACTGAACCAACACGTCTCATCTTCACATAAGCCTCCTTCTTCCTCTTGACAAGTGATTCAACTGCTTTAGTAACCCATGGTTCCCTCACTCGACCACTTCCTCCCTGCCTAACAGGTACATACTTATCAAGGACACACAGTAGCTGTTCCTTGAACATGCTCCACATTTCCATTGTGTCCATCCCCTGCAGTTTTCCTCTCCAGGCGATGCATCCTATCGCATCATAATTGCCTTTCCCCCAGCAATAACTCTTGCCCTGCAGTATATACCTATCCTTTTCCATCGCTAAAGTAAACGCAATCGAATTGTGGTCACTTACACCAAAATGCTCACCTATCTCCAAATCTAACACCTGTCCTGGTTCATTACCCCGTACCAAATCCAATATGGCCTCGCCTCTTGTTGGCCTATCTACATACTGCATCAGGAAACACTCCTGCACACATTGGATAAAAACGGATCCATCTAAAGTACTCGAACTATAGTGTTTCCAGTCAATATTTGGAAAGTTAAATTCCCCCATAACAACTACCCTGTTATTTTCGCTCCTATCCATAAACATCTTTGCAATCCTTTCTTCTACATCACTGGAAATTTTCGGAGGCCTATAGAAAAGCCCTAACAGGGTTACCTCTCCTTTCCTGTTTCATAACTCAGCTCATACTAACTCAGTATTCGAGTCCTCATCAAATGTCCTCTCAGCCACCGTAATCCTGTGGAGATGAGGGTTGGAATTGCTGACTTTGTAACTAACAGATATCATCAATGTTTCAAAAGCAGAGGAGCTGAGGCAAGGATAGGCACGGGGAGAGCTGGGACAGTGGAATGGTGGGGAGGTTTGTTATCTTGTTGATGGATATGATCTGTGGTGGGCAGCTCAGATCATGGGACAGGAGAACGCTGAGGATGTACCGAGACTGCTTCAGACTCAGACACCAGCTGGGTGAGGCAGAAATTCGACAGATAGCCTCTGATTGAGTATAATCATGATGGAAACTGCATGAGAGTGCTCCTAAAGGTCAATAACACCATTCCACACTAACCTGTGCAACAACTGCCCGTCAAAACCAGACCCCAGGGATAGACCTCAGGGATCCGTGTTGGGCCCACAATTGTTCACAATTTACATAGATGATTTGGAGTTGGGGACCAAGGGCAATGTGTCCAAGTTTGCAGATGACACTAAGATGAGTGGTAAAGCGAAAAGTGCAGAGGATACTGGAAGTCTGCAAAGGGATTTGGATTGGTTAAGTGAATGGGCTCGGGTCTGGCAGATGGAATACAATGTTGACAAATGTGAGGTTATCCATTTTGGTAGGAATAACAGCAAACGGGATTATTATTTAAACAATAAAATATTAAAGCATGCCGCTGTTCAGAGAGACTTGGATGTGCTAGTGCATGAGTCACAGAAGGTTGGTTTACAAGTGCAACAGGTGATTAAGAAGGCAAATGGAATTTTGTCCTTCATTGCTAGAGGGATGGAGTTTAAGACTAGGGAGGTTATGTTGCAATTGCATAAGGTGTTAGTGCGGCCACACCTGGAGTATTGTGTTCAGTTTTGTTCTCCTTACTTGAGAAAGGACGTACTGGCGCTGGAGGGTGTGCAGAGGAGATTCACTAGGTTAATCCCAGATCTGAAGGGATTGGATTATGAGGAGAGGTTGAGTAGACTGGGACTGTACTCGTTGGAATTTAGAAGGATGAGGGGGGATCATATAGAAACATTTAAAATTATGAAGGGAATAGATAGGATAGATGCGGGCAGGTTGTTTCCACTGGCGGGTGACAGCAGGACTAGGGAACATAGCCTCAAAATAAGGGGAAGTAGATTTAGGACTGAGTTTAGGAGGAACTTCTTCACCCAAAGGGTTGTGAATCTATGGAATTCCTTGCCCAGTGAAGCAGTTGAGGCTCCTTCATTACATGTTTTTAAGGTAAAGATAGATAGTTTTTTTAAGAATAAAGGGATTAAGGGTTATGGTGTTCGGGCCGGAAAGTGGAGCTGAGTCCACAAAAGATCAGCCATGATCTAATTGAATGGCGGAGCAGGCTCGAGGGGCCAGATGGCCTACTCCTGCTCCTAGTTCTTATGTTCTTATGTTCTTATGAAACGGAAAATGATTCATAATAGCGGGATTCACAAACATTCCTGTCATGGAGCTCAATAGCGATGATAGATGCAGCATTCTAAAGATAGAGTGCAATATTTCCTCTACACCGTTCAATTATACACTGACAGTGCAGGCACATCATCAGTAATGTACAGAGTACAGTTCCTCATGTTGTGTGTGTGAGAGCGTGTGGGACTCTGTCAGACGGGTTAACACAGGTTAGAGAGTAAATGAACCATTTCCTCCTCTGTATGGGACATCTTGTGTGTGACATTACTGCCGAGCTAAACAGCTCAGATGTAGCATCTGAAATCTGGATGTTGCAGAGTCACAGTGGGCAGCAGCATAAATCTAACAACCAAAATACATTCTACACCTTACCATTGGCTACCAGCCTGGTAATTCAATGAAGACTGCCGCCGAGCATGTCAGGAGCAGTATACCGAGAATGAGATCAAATGCTGGTGAGGGTACAACACATGAGCTGGATGCTTAACTGTAGAGACACGATTATGAAACCCATCCGATTATAACTTAGCTCTATAGTCCTGCCAGAACCAGCCGGGAATGATGGTGGACAATTGAAAATCTCACTGGAGGAGGAGGCTAGACAGATATCTCCATCGTCAAGACCGAGGAGCCCAGCACATCAGTGCAAAAGACAAGGCTGAGACATTCACAACAATCAGCGGCTGATTTAGCACAGGGCTGCTTTTGCACAGGGCTAAAAAGCTGGCATTTGAAGCAGAACATGGCAGGCCAGTAGCGCGGGTTCAATTCCCGTTCCAGCCTCGCCGAACAAGCGCTGGAATGTGACGACCAGGGGCTTTTCACCGTAACCTCATTTGAAGTGACAATAAGCCATTTTCATTTCATCTTCAGCCAGAAGTGCTGCATGTGTTTATCTACCCCGGCCTCTTTAAGAGGTTCCCAGCATTACAGATCCACGGGGGACGGAGAAATGGCTGATGGCGCGAGACAGCGAAAAGGCGCTGAGCTCTGACAATATCGTGGCAATAGTCGTGAAGACGTGGCTGTTGTGTGGCGCGGGTTGGCAGGCTCTGTTTAAACGGGACCAGCAGTTTGGGAAATGGACACAGAGTGGGACAATGAGATGGACAACGTCATGTAGGGATCCGATCAGCTGAACAAGCATAGGAATGTTTTGTCAGAACAACTGGTGATAGTGGTCAGTCATCACAAGGATGACGGGTTAACGGGATTTGGTGAGAGTTGGGATATGGACAGCAGAGTTTTAGAGGAGGTTTGATTCCGAAGGTTTGTGACTGGAAGGGTGGTCAACAGAGAATCGGGATTCTTGAGTCTCCCGTTCACAAAGGCAGCTCGGGTATGCAAGCGAATGATGTTCTGGAGGTGTGAGGAGTCAGGATGAATAATGCATTGTATGTGGAGGTCAGAAAGCAGTTTTGGGCCAATTGAGTAGCTGAGGTTGTGTTCTGTCTGGACCAGCCTCAAAGACAGGAATTCAGTCAACGAGTTGGGGACAGAGTTTTTCGGTGGAACTGAATTAATTCCCTTCAAGATCCAAATACTGAAATAACAAAGAGAGAATACGTTGAAGGGTGGATTGGAAATATATCAGCTGGTTGTAGAGGCTTTACAGATAGACAACAGGAACAATGAACATAAACTGAATCATTAAAAAAGCAAAGACAATATGAAACATTTTTCAGATTTAATAACTGGGCAGAGGAGAATCTAAAGACACAACAACAGTTGCAGCAAAAGGGCAGAGTAAATTGCAACATCAATAAAACAGTAAAACAGGGTTAATACAACTGACAACTTCACAGGGTCACTTACCAGGGACACCAACTACAGCTAGGATGGGGTAGTACGCTCCCTGAATAACCCAGAGGACAACTTGGAAGCTGATAGAAAATGGAAGCGAATGAAACCAACTTTGTGAAAGGTAGGTGAGAGCCAGGAAATAGCTCCTGTTCATTGAATGAAAATCCATATCCACTGTTCCCAGATTGCCATCAATTGGTGCAAAATTCCAATCCTGAGTTCCCAGGCTCCCATTCATTGTTGGAAAATTCCAATCCATTGTTCCCAGATTGTGATCTCTCCTCTGCTTCTCTGGAGCAGCTGATCTGTGTTAATGCCGTATGAGGTGGTCCCCGCTGACAGTCTGAGGTAGCACATTGAGAGAGTCGTTTTTATCCAGAACAGGGAAACTCTCCAGTGACAAGGTGAGGATCCCTGGAGACTGACATTATTCATAGTCACTGAACAAACAGGGTCACTGAACACACCACAGGGACAGGAATGGTTGTTGCAGGTTCCAGGATTTAGATGTTTCTGAAAGAACAGAGAAGATGGTAAAAGAGGGGGGGGGGGTGTGGCATTGTTAATCAAGGAAAGTGTTACGGCGGTAGAAAGGACGTTTGAGGACTCGTCTACTGAGGTAGTATGGGCCGAGGTTAGGAACAGGAGAGGAGAGGTCACCCTGTTGGGAGTTGTCTATAGACCTCCGAATAGTTCCAGAGATGCAGAGGAAAGGATTGCAAAGATGATTCTCGACAGGAGCGAGAGTAACAGGGTAGTTGTTATGGAGGACTTTAACTTTCCAAATATTGACTGGAAATACTATAGTTCGAGTACTATAGATGGGTCAGTTTTTGTACAGTGTGTGCAGGAGGGTTTTCTGACACAGTATGTAGACAGGCCAACAAGGGGCGAGGCCACATTGGATTTGGTACTGGGTCATGAACCCGGCCAGGTGTTAGATTTAGATGTAGGTGAGCACTTTGGTGATAGTGATCACAACTCGGTTATGTTTACTTTAGCAATGGGCAGGGATAGGTATATTCCGCAAGGCAAGAATTATAGCTGGGGGAAAGGCAATTATGATGCTATTCGGCAAGATTTAGGATGTATAGGATGGGGAAGGAAACTGCAGGGGATGGGTACAATCGAAATGTGGAGCTTTTTCAAGGAACAGATACTGCGTGTCCTTGATAAGTATGTACCTGTCAGGCAGGGAGGAAGTTGTCGAGCAAGGGAACCGTGGTTTACGAAGGAAGTTGAAGCACTTATCAAGAGGAAGAAGAAGGCTTATGTTAGGATGAGACATGAAGGCTCAGTTAGGGCACTTGAGAGTAACAATTTAGCCAGGAAGGACCTAAAGGGAGAGTTAAGAAGAGCGAGGAGAGGACACGAAAAGTCGTTGGCGGGTAGGATCAAGGAAAACCCTAAGGCTTTCTATAGGTATATCAGGAACAAAAAATGACTAGAGTAAGATTAGGGCCAATCAAGGATAGTAGTGGAAAGTTGTGTGTGGAATCAGAAGAGATAGGGGAAGCGTTAAATATATATTTTTCGTCAGTGTTTACATTGGAGAAAGACAATGTTGTCGAGGAGAACACTCAGGTTCAGTCGACCAGGCTAGATGGAATTGAGGTTGAAAAGGAGGAGGTGTTAGCAATTTTAGAAAATGTCAAAATAGATAAGTCACCTGGGCCAGATGGGATTTATCCTAGGATTCTCTGGGAAGCCAGGGAGGAGATTGCAGAGCCTTTGTCCTTGATCTTTATGTCGTCTTTGTCGACAGGAATAGTGCCGGAAGACTGGAGGATAGCAAATGTTGTCCCCTTGTTCAAGAAGGGGAGTCGAGACAACCCTGGTAATTATAGACCTGTGAGCCTTACTTCGGTTGTGGGTAGAATGTTGGAAAAGGTTATAAGAGATAGGGTTTATAATCATCTTGAAAAGAACAAGTTGATTAGCGATAGTCAACATGGTTTTGTGAAGGGTAGGTCATGCCTCACAAACCTTATTGAGTTTTTTGAGAAGGTGACCAAACAGGTGGATGAGGGTAAAGCGGTTGATGTGGTGCATATGGATTTCAGTCAGGCGTTTGATAAGGTTCCCCACGGTAGGCTATTGCAGAAAATAAGGAAGTATGGGATTGAAGGTGATTTAGCGGTTTGGATCAGTAATTGGCTAGCTGAAAGAAGACAGAGGGTGGTGGTTGATGGCAAATGTACATCCTGGAGTTCAGTTACTAGTAGTGTACCGCAAGGATCTGTTTTGGGGCTACTGTTGTGTGTCATTTTTATAAATGACCTGGAAGAGGGTGTAGAACATAGAACATAGAACAGTGCAGCACAGAACAGGCCCTTCGGCCCTCGATGAAAAGGATGGGTTAGTAAATTTGCAGATGACACGAAGGTCGGTGGAGTTGTGGATAGTGCTGAAGGATGTTATAGGATACAGAGGGACATAGATGAGATGCAGAGCTGTGCTGAGAGGTGGCAGATGGAGTTTAATGCGGAAAAGTGTGGGGTGGTTCACTTTGGAAGGAGTAACAGGAATGCAGAGTATTGGGCTAATGGCAAGATTCTTGGTAGTGTAGATGAACAGAGAGATCTCGGCATCCAGGTACATAAATCCCTGAAAGTTGCCACCCAGGTTAATAGGGCTCTTAAGAAGGCATATGGTGTGCTAGCTTTTATTAGCAGGGGGATTGAGTTTCGGAGCCACAAGGTCATGCTGCAGCTGTACATAACTCTGGTGCGGCCGCTCCTGGAGTACTGCGTGCCGTTCTGGTCACCACATTATAGGAAGGATGTGGAAGCTTTGGAAATGGTTCAGAGGAGATTTACTAGGATGTTGCCTGGTATGGAGGGAAGGTCTTACGAGGAAACGCTCAGGGACTTGAGGTTGTTTTCGTTAGAGAGGAGAAGGCTGAGAGGTGACTTAATAGAGACATATAAGATAGTCAGAGGGTTAGATAGGGTGGACAGTGAGAGTCTTTTTCCTCGGATGGTGATGACCAACACGAGGGGACATAGCTTTAAATTGAGGGGTGATAGATATAGGACAGATGTCAGAGGCAGTTTCTTTACTCAGAGAGTAGTAGGGGTGTGGAACGCCTAGACTGCAACAGTAGTAGACTCGCCAACTAAGGGCATTTAAGTGGTCACTGGATAGACATGTGGATGAAAATGGAATAGTGTAGGTCAGATAGGCTTCAGATGGTTCACATGTCGGCGCAACATCGAAGGCCGAAGGGCCCGTACTGCGCTGTAGTTTTCTATGTTCTATGTTCACAGTTCACTATTTTCAGAACTCAGCAACGTCGATCACTTACCGGCTCCAGAGATGATGTATGAGTTTACAAGGACAGGAATGGTAAAATGCTGAAGACACTGAGGACACTCGTTCTGTCTATCTCCCTGCCAAGCAGACAGCAGACCCTTCCTACACATGACACACTGGAGAGTTATTGGTTTCCTTCCGAGATCATCAATATTAATCAATAGTTTCAGCAAAAGAATGGATAATGGATAACTCCTTCTACACTGTCCCCTTGAAACACTCCCAGGACAGGTACAGCACGGGGTTAGATACAGAGTAAAGCTCCCTCGAAGCTGTCCCCATCAAACACTTCCCAGACAGTTACAGCGTAGGTTTAGAAACAGAGTAATTCTCCCACTATTCTGTCCACATTAAACACTCCCAGGACAGGTACAGAATAGGGATAGATACAGAGTCAATCTCCCCTACACTGTCCCCATCAAACATTCCCAGAACAGATACACCACGGGGTTAGACACAGAGAAAAGCTCCCTCTACATTTTCACCATTAAACACTTTCAGGACAGTTACAGCACGGAGTGAGATACAGACTAAAACACCCTTTAGACTGTCCCCATCAAACACTCACGGGCCAAGTACAGCACGGGGTTAGATACAGAGTAAAGCTCCCTCTACAGTGTCCCAATCAAACACTCCCAGGACAGGTACAGCACGGGGTTAAATACAGAGTAAAGTTTCTCCTACACTGTCCCCATCAAACACTCCCAGGACCGGTACACTACGGGGTTAGATAGAGTGAAGCTCCCTCGACACTGTCCCCATCAAACACTCAGAGGGCAGGTACAGAACGTGGTTAGATACAGAGTGAAGCTCCCTCTACACTGTCCCCATCAAAAACTCACAGGACAGGTACAGCACGGGGTTAGATTCAGAGTAATATTCCCTCTACACTGTCCCCATCAAACACTCCCAGGACAGGTACCTCACGGGGGTGAGAAACAGAGTACAGCTCCCTCAACACTGTCCGCATCAAACACAACCAGGACAGGTGCAGCACGGGGTGAGATAGAGAGTGAAGCTCTCTCTACACTGTTCCCATCAAACACTCACAGGACATGTATAGAACGGGGATAGATAAAGAATAAAGGTCCCTCGATACTGTACCCATCAAAAACTTCCAGGACAGGTACAGCACGGTGTTAGATACAGAGTAATGATCCCACTACATTGTCACCATTAAACACTCTCAGGACAGGTACAGCATGGTGTTAGATACAGATTAAATCTCACTTTACAGTGTCCCCATCAAACACTCCTGGGACAGGTAAAGCACAGGGTTAGATTAAGTAAAAAGCTCCCTATTCACTGTTCCCATCAAACACTCCCAGGACAGGTACACTACGGGGTTAGATACAGAGTAAAAACCCCTCTACAATGTCACCAGTAAACATTCTCAGGACAGTTACAGCACAGGGGTAGATGCAGAGTAAATCCCCCTTTCGATTGTCCACATCAAACATCCCAGGACAGGTACACTACGGGATTAGATACAGAGTAAATCTCCCTCTACATTGTCACCATTAAACACTCTCAGGACAGTTACAGCATGGGGTTAGATACAGAGTGAAGTTCCCTCGACACTGTCCCCATCAAACACTCGCAGGACAGGTAAAGCACGGGGTTAGATACAGAGGAAAATTCCTTCTTCACTCTCCCCATCAAACACTCACGGGCCAGGTACAGCACGGGGTTAGACACAGAGTAAAGCTCCCTCTACAGTGTCCCAATCAAACACTCCCAGGACAGGTACAGCACGGGGTTAAATACAGAGTAAAGCTCCCTCAACACTGTCCCCATCAAACACTCCCAGGACAGGTACAGCACGGGGTTAGATACAGAGTAAAGCTCCCTCTACACTGTCCCCATCAAACACTCAGAGGGCAGGTACAGAACGTGGTTCGAAACAGAGTGAAGCTCCCTCTGCACTGTCCCTATCAAACACTCCCAGGACAGGTACCTCACAGGAGTGGGAAACAGAGTACAGCTCCCTCGACACTGTCCGCATCAAACACAACCAGGACAGGTGCAGCACGGGGTGAGATAGAGAGTGAAGCTCCCTCTACACTGTTCCCATCAAACACTCACAGGACTTGTATAGAACGGGGATAGATAAAGGATAAAGGTCCCTAGACACTATACCCATCAAAAACCTCCAGGACAGGTACAGCACGGTGTTAGATAGAGAGTAATGATCCCACTACATTGTCACCATTAAACACTCTCAGAACAGGTACAGCACGGTGTTAGATACAGATTAAATGTCACTTTACAGTGTCCCCATCAAACACTCCTGGGACAGGTAAAGCACAGCGTTAGATTAAGTAAAAAGCTCCCTATTCACTGTTCCCATCAAACACTACCAGGACAGGTACACTACGGGGTTAGATACAGCGTAAAACTCCCTCTACAATGTCACCAGTAAACACTCTCAGGACACTTACAGCACGGGGGTAGATGCGGAGTAAATCTCCCTCTACATTGTCACCATTAAACACTCTCAGGACAGTTACAGCATGCGGTTAGATACAGAGTGAAGTTCCCTCGACACTGTCCCCATCAAACACTCACAGGACAGGTAAAGCACGGGGCTAGATACAGAGTACAATTCCTTCTTCACTCTCCCCATCAAACACTCCCAGGACCTGTACAGCACGGGGTTAGATACAGGGGAAAGCTCCCTCTACACTGTCCCCATGAAACACTCCAGGGTAGGTACAGCACCGTGTTCTATACAGAATAAAGCTCCCTCTGCACTGTCCCCATCAAACAGCTCCAGGACAGGTACAGCATGGGGTTAGATAGCGATTAAATTTCCATCCGCACTGTCCTTCTAAAGCACTCCCATACATATACAGTTCAAAGGTAGGTACAGAGTAATTTAGGTGGATTCGTGTGGTCACTGGAAATGTGAAGTCCTGGGTCCGTGACGCTGGGGAACTTGCGGTTTGTGAGGTTGGAGAGCGAGACTAAGTGTCGACCCTCGGTTGTGCAGAGATGGCCAAAGGTAGATAGGTTTGGTGAAACAGGTAGCATGAGGATGAAGGGGGTTAGGGCAAACTGACAGCATAAATAATAGAGTATGGGGGAATGGGTGAGCGTGAAGGGGGTGAGGGCTGTAAAAGACATTGGGAAGTACGGCATTTGAAAAATGGATCTGATGAATACCCAAAGGAACATGAGAAAAAGCGAAGTAAGATAAATTGAAAGATATCCTATCAACATGAATGCAATAAATTGCTTAAAAATGAAAAAGATTAAATGACTAAATGACAGCACATTAGTAACAAGCAGGAGATTTCCCTGCCAGTGTACAGACAAGCCTCCTTGCCAGTGTTCAGACAAGCCAAGGCCATGTTATCACCACAGCAACAAGATGTATTATTCTTTCAGTCCAGAGTCTGACAGACAGCCTTTACGTGAAATCACAGTAACAAGAGGTGTATTGACCTACGGACGCTTTGGCCGCTTTTAGCTTAAAGCTACATAAATAACTGTCAAGCAATCATGTGGCGTATGAATAATAAAGCAAAATTAATCATTGAGCCTTAATGGTGTATGCATGGATAATCAAAAGATCATGGAATCAGTAAGGCTTCGAGATGGATATTTAAAAATATAAAAACCCTATATCGTCTGTTGCCGGTATTGGAGCTGGGCAGCTACTTCGGTACATGGGAATAGCTGGACTCAGAATCCGATCATAGAACCGCTACGGTTGAGAACACAAAGAGGAAGAGAGATTGTCAAGGGGGGCACGAAGTTCCGATCAACTCGACGGGACTCCAGAAGCAAGTTGTAAAACAATAATGAAGTTAGCTGCAACTTTTCTCTAACCTGAAATAGTGGTTTATCCCCCAAAAAACTCACCTATCCATCCTCAAAAGATCCATACCCTTAAAGGACATTGAGTGAAGGCAGCACGGTGGCGCAAGTGGTTTTCACGGTTCCCTCACGCCGCTGAGGTCCCAGGTTCTATCTCGGCTCTGTCCATGTGGAGTTTTCACATTCTCCCTGTGTTTGCGTGGGTTTCGCACCCAAAACCCAAAAGACGTGCAGGATAGGTGGATTGGCCACGGGAAATTGCCCCCAATGGAAAAAAAAGCATTGGATACTCTAAATTAATTTTTTTTAAAGGACATTGAGTGTTAAGTGAGTTAAACTTCTTTTTTCGATTTTGGGATCCTATAATAACTTGAAATATAGTTTGAAATAGATTAATCCCCAATTAGTATCAGCAAGGGAGTCTAAAGGATAGAAGACCTATGAGTAGCCAACTATTTAAGAAGGTAGAGGATATATGAGATTGCAGAACCTTTGACTTTGATCTTTGGATCCTTACTGTCCACGGGGATAGTGCCAGAGGTCTGGTGAGTGGCGAATGTTGTTCCTCTGTACAAGAAAGGGAACATGAATGACCCTGGTAAATACAGGCCAGTTAGTCTGACTTCGATGGTCGGTAAGTTAATGGAAAAGGACCTGAAGGATAGCATTTATGACCATTTGGTCAGCTATTGGAAAAGGTCCTGAAGGATAGCATTTATGACCATTTGGAAAGATGATGCTTAATCCGGGATAGTCAAAGCGGATTAGAGAAGGGTAAGTCTTGCCTCACAAATTTGCCTGAATTCTTTGAGGAGGTAACTAAGTGTGTAGATAAAGGTAGAGGAGTTGATGTCGTTTACATGGATTTTAGTAAGTCGTTTGATAAGGTTCCCAGTGGCCTGCTCATGAAGAAATTAAGGAGGTGTGGGATAGAAGGAAATATGACCAATTGGATAAGTAACTGGCTATCACGTAGAAGACAAAGGGTGGTGGTGGATGGAAATTTTTCAGACTGGAGACCAGTTACCAGCGGTGTACAGGGATCAGTGCTGGGTCCTCTGCTATTTGTGATTTTTATCAATGACTTGGAGCAGGGGGCTGAAGGGTGGGTCAGTAAATTTGCTGATGAGACCAATATTGGTGGAGTAGTGGATGAGGTGGAGGGCTGTTGTAGGCTGCAAAGAGACATTGATAGGATGCAGAGCTGGGCCGAAAAATGGCAGATGGAGTTTAACCCTGATAAGTGCGACGTGATTCATTTTGGTGGAAAACATTTGAATGCGGATTACAGGGTCGACGGCAACGTTCTGAGGAATGTGGAGGAACAGATAGATCTTGAGGTTTATGTCAACAGATCTCTGAAGGTTGTCACTCAAGTGGATAGAGCCGTGAAGAAGGCTTATAGTGTGTTCGCGTTTTTTAAACGGAGCGTGAGTATAAGAGCAGTGGGGTTATGCTGCAACTATACATGACCCTGGTGAGACCACATTTGGAGTATGTGTGCAGTTCTGGTCACCTCACTATAGGAAGGATGTGGAAGCATTGGAAAGGGTGAAAAGGAGATTTACCAAGATTCTGCCTGGTTTGCAGGATAGGTCTAAATGAGGGAAGGTTGAGGGAGCTTGGGCATTTCTCACTGGAGCGGAGGAGGATGAGAGGCGACTTAATATAGGCTTATAAGCTGATGAGGGGATAGATAGAGTTGAGGTTCAGAGACTATTTCCTCGGGTGGGTGTACCTGTTACAAGGGGGCATAACTATAAGATTCAGGGTGGGAAATATCGGAGGATATCCGAGGTAGGTTCTTTACTCAGAGAGTTGTTAGGATGTGGAATGTACTGCCTGCTGTGATCTTGGAGTCGGACACTTTTGGAACTTTGAAGTGGTTATTGGATAGGCACATGGAACACACCAGAATGACAGGAGTGGAATAGTTTGATCTTGGTTTTGGGCAATGCTCGGCACATCATCGAGGGCGGTAGGGCCTGTTCTGTGCTGTACTGTTTTGCGTTCTATGTACTACATAGTAATCCAGAAAAGGTTAATATCTTTCGACATAAAAAGACGAGCACAAAAATGCAGGGCTACCAGGCAGCATACAAGAATAGTTGGCGGGGTGGTTGGGGGTGAAGGAGGTGAAGGTGAACTGGTAACATACACTAATTGGATGTGGATGATAAGGTGACGATGAAGCGGGTGGGGGCTATCAGGCAGCAAACAGTGAATGAGGGTGGGGGTTGGGTGACGGTCAATGAGCTGAGGGCTAACGGGCCGCATACAGGAGTAGTATGTGGGGGTTGGATGAGGGTGATGGGGTGACGGACATGATGCGGGAGAAATGAATGGAGGTGCGGGGATGGGTGAGTGTGAGGGCGTGAGGGCTAACAGGCAGCATTTAAGAATAGGATAAGGAGGTGGGTGAGGCTGGAGGGGGTGAGCGCTAGCAAGCAGAATACAAAAACAGGGTGTGGGGGATCTGTGAAGGGTATACACAACAGAGGATAGGGATAGGAATAAGAGGTGGGGATGTTTCAAGGGATTTAACTGGAAGAGGGGCTAGAAAGAAACATGGAAGTTTGCTTCGCCATTCATAATGGACACGGCTGATGCTATGTAGAGATAACCCCGGTAACTATAGGCCGGTGAGCCTAACGTCTGTGGTGGGTAAAGTCTTGGAGAGGATTATAAAAGATACGATTTATAATCATCTAGATAGGAATAATATGATTAGGGACAGTCAGCATGGTTTTGTGAAGGGTAGGTCATGCCTCACAAACCTTATCGAGTTCTTTGAGAAGGTGACTGAACAGGTAGACGAGGGTAGAGCAGTTGATGTGGTGTATATGGATTTCAGTAAAGCGTTTGATAAGGATCCCCACGGTCGTCTATTGCAGAAAATACGGAGGCTGGGGATTGAGGGTGATTTAGAGATGTGGATCAGAAATTGGCTAGTTGAAAGAAGACAGAGAGTGGTAGTTGATGGGAAATGTTCAGAATGGAGTTCAGTTACGAGTGGCGTACCACAAGGATCTGTTCTGGGGCCGTTGCTGTTTGTCATTTTTATAAATGACCTAAAGGAGGGCGCAGAAGGATGGGTGAGTAAATTTGCAGACGACACTAAAGTCGGTGGAGTTGTAGACAGTACGGAAGGATGTTGCAGGTTACAGAGGGACATAGATAAGCTGCAGAGCTGGGCTGAGAGGTGGCAAATGGAGTTTAATGTGGAGAAGTGTGAGGTGATTCACTTTGGAAAGAATAACAGAAATGCGGAATATTTGGCTAATGGTAAAATTCTTGGTAGTGTGGATGAGCAGAGGGATCTCGGTGTCCATGTACATAGATCCCTGAAAGTTGCCACCCAGGTTGATAGGGTTGTGAAGAAGGCCTATGGTGTGTTGGCCTTTATTGGTAGAGGGATTGAGTTCCGGAGCCATGAGGTCATGTTGCAGTTGTACAAAACTCTAGTACGGCCGCATTTGGAGTACTGCGTACAGTTCTGGTCGCCTCATTATAGGAAGGACGTGGAAGCTTTGGAATGGGTGCAGAGGAGATTTATCAGGATGTTGCCTGGTATGGAGGGAAAATCTTATGAGGAAAGGCTGATGGACTTGAGGTTGTTTTCGTTAGAGAGAAGAAGGTTAAGAGGTGGCTTAATAGAGGCATACAAAATGATCAGAGTGTTAGATAGGGTGGACAGCGAGAGCCTTCTCCCGCGGATGGAGGTGGCTAGCACGAGGGGACATAGCCTTTAATTGAGGGGTAATAGGTATAGGACAGAGGTCAGAGGTGGGTTTTTTACGCAAAGAGTGGTGAGGCCGTGGAATGCCCTAACTGCAACAGTAGTGAACTCGCCAACATTGAGGGCATTAAAAAAATTATTGGATAAGCATATGGATGATAAGGTCATAGTGTAGGTTAGATGGCCTTTAGTTTTGTTTCCATGTCGGTGCAACATCGAGGGCCAAAGTGCCTGTACTGCGCTGTATCGTTCTATGTTCTATGTTCTATGCTCAGTAGCCATGTGTCCGCATCCTGTCATGGCAGATAGTGAATTTCAAATTCAATAAAAATCTGGAATTGAAAGTCTAATGGTGACCACAGCATTCCGTTTGCTGTAAAAACCCATCTAGTTCCCAAATGCCTTTTTAGAAAGCAAACCTACATGCTTACCTGGCCTACATGTGAGTCCCGATCCACAGGAGTAAATGCTGGCCATGACTGCAAAATGCCCTCAGCAATAAATGCTGCCGCAGCCAGCGACACCGGCACACCATGAGCGAATGCAATAATTTACACATTTCTGAATTTCAGCACCGAGGTACACACTGATCCGCACATCATACTTGATCTAAAGCATGTATGTGATTTTCTCTTGTCGCCTGTCATTGAATTTGCTGCAAATTACAGCATTTCATCAAATGAACTTATCGATATTGTCCACACAATTCATTCCACAAACATGTTGAACGTTGTTTACTGATAAGGGCAGCACGGTGGCGCACTGCTGTCTCATAGCGCCGGGGTCCGAGGTTCGATCCCGGCTCTGGGTCACTGTCCGTGTGGAGTTTGGACATTCTCCCCATGTTTGCGTGGGTTCCGTTCCCACAACCCAAAGATGTGCAGGTTAGGTGGATTGGCCACGCTAAAATGCCCATTAATTGAAAACAAAATTAATTGGGTACTCTAAATTTATTTTTAAAAAGCGTTGTTTACTGGTTAACCTATCTCCAATTTCCCCAAGGTCACTATTGGGGGAGCACTTCTGCAGGGGATCATTCATTCCCTCAATAATTGTCACTGAGTCAGATTGTCTGACCAGTACTTATTTAGTAAGCTTCTCTGTGTTCAGTCGCAAGGTCACAGTTTCCTCAATGATGTAACTAACACATTTGCTGCGAATCTGTGTGGGATAACTGACGGATTGAATGGCGAAACAGTAATGCAGAACATGCTTTTATTCTATTTCGGCCTCTGAAATTCGCCCCACTTTCCTTTGCACATCCCTGTCTAAATTTCCATTTATTTTTTCTTTCTGTGGCTCGCTCTGTAAGCATGTGTTCCTCTTCCACCTTCCTCTCACTTTATCTCCCAGAGCCTTCATCAGTTGCGTTAGCTAAAAACCAATGAGTTTAGATATTTCCATACTTGGGACGCACCTGATTGTTTGAACATTTACCTCTGTCACACAAGAGGGCTCTCTTCAGTCGCCATCATATTTGGCACCGTTTAGCAAGTTACAAGAAATGAGCATAAGATGAGCAGAATTAGGCCACGCTCCATCCATCCTGCTCCGCCATTCAATCATGGCTGATATTTTTTACGTCACTATTCTCCTGCCTTCTCCCCATGTACCCTGATCCACTTATAAATATAGAACCTATCAATCTCTGTCTAAAAGACACTCAGTGATTTGGGCTCCACAGCCTTCTGTGGCAATGAGTTCCACAGATTCACCACCCTCTGGGTGAGGAAAGTCCTCCTCATCTCTGCTTTAAAGTATTGTCTCTTTAGTCTGAGATGATACTCTCTGGTTCTAGTTTTTTTTGGGAAACTTCCTCTCCACGTCTACTCTATCCAGGCCT
Organism: Scyliorhinus canicula; assembly: GCF_902713615.1. NCBI lineage: Eukaryota > Metazoa > Chordata > Chondrichthyes > Carcharhiniformes > Scyliorhinidae > Scyliorhinus > Scyliorhinus canicula. The sequence continues at coordinate 222,710,057 of NC_052151.1, forward strand.
CGCAGTGTCCTGTAGGTTTCAATAAGATCCCCCCTCACCCTTCGAAACTCCAACGAGTACAGTCCAGAGTCCTCAACCGCTCGTCATACTACAAGCTGTTCATTCCAGGGACCATTCTTTAAACCTCTTCTGGACCCTTTCCAAGGCCATCACATCCTTCCTCAGATACGGGGCCCCACACTTCTCACAATACCTCAAACGTGGTCTGACAAGAGCCACAAAAGTCCATCCCTGCTCGTATATTCTTTCCTCCTCGACATTAATGCAACATTGCATTTTTTCTTTCTAACTGCCGACTGAACTTGCTCATTAACCTAAAGAGAATTTTGAACAGGGTCTCCCAAGTCCCTTTGTGCTTCTGATTTCCTCAGCATCTTCCCATTTAGAAAATGAAATGCCTCGATTCCTCCTTCCAAAGTGCATAACATCACACTTTTCCACATTGTATTCCCATTTGAAAATTCTTTCCCCACTCTCCTAGCTTGTCCAATTCTTTCTGCAGTCCATTCTTCCTCAATGCTACCTGTTCCTCTATAATGCTTGTATCATCTGCAAACTTAGCAGTAGTGCCTTCCAGTTCCTTCCTCCAGATCATTAGTGTATATTGTAAAAAGTTGTGGTCCCAGCACCGACTCCTGAGGCAAGCCACTATTCAATGGCTGCAATCCTGAAAAATACCCCTTTATCCCCACTGTCTACCTTCTGTCAGCCAGCCAATGCATTATCCATGCCAGGAGCTCACACTTCTGCCATGTCTTTGCAGTTTCCCTTATTTAATTGTAGTACTGTTACATCTGTTTCCAGCTTTTCCCTAACAAACTGCAGAATATATTTTATCAAGGTTCAGTTGGATCGCTTGAGGGCTTTCAAGGTAGCAAGGAATGAGCTGAATAAAAGGGCTGAGGAGAGCTAGGAGGGGGCATGAGAAGTCATTGGCGGGTCGGATCAAGGAAAACCCCAAGGCTTTTTACTCTTTTGTGAGAAATAAATGAATGACCAGGGGGAGGGTAGGGCCGGTTAAGGACAGTAGTGGGAACATGTACATGGTGTCAGAAGAAATAGGAGAGGCGTTGAATGAATACTTTTCTTCAGTGTTCACCATGGAGAGCACCATGATTTTGAGGATGAGAGTGTGATACAGGAGGGCAGGCTGGAGGAGGTAGATGTTCGGAAGAAGGGTGTATTAACAATTTTGGAAAACCTGAGGATCGACAAGTCCCCTGGGCCAGATGGGATATATCCAAAGATTCTTTGAGATGCAAGGGATGAGATTGCAGAGCCAATGGCTTTGATTTTTGGGTCCGCACTGTAAACGGGGATAGTGCCAGAGGACTGGAGAGTGGTGAATGTTGTTCCTCTGTTCAGGAAAGGGAATAGGAATGACCCTGGTAATTATAGGCCGGTTAATCTTACTTCGGTGATCGGTAAGCTAATCGAAAAGTTCCGGAATGATAGGATTTATGACCATTTGGAAAGATGCAGCTTAATCCAGGATAGTCAACATGGATTCGTGAAGGGTAAGTCTTGCCTCACAAATTTAATTGAAGTCTTTGAGGAGGTAACTAAGTGTGTATATGAAGGTAGTGCAGTTGATGTCGTATACATGGATTTTAGTAAGACGTTTGATAAGGTTCCCCATGGTCGGCTCATGAAGAAAGTAAGGAGGTGTGAAGCAAGATCGCGCCGGAGAGAGGCGACTCCCTGCAAGCTCTCCCCAACAGATCCACTTTCAACTTAAATTATACTCGTTCTAACATTTAAAAAATTAATTCTAAAGCTAACATTATTACTAACCTCTCTCTTTTATCTTGTCTTGCAGGTTTGAAGATCCTCCGAGGCCCTTGGACCTTTTGACCCGACCCGACATGACCTCCGTGACCTGGAAGAAGATCGGGCCCAAACCGGAAGTGCAGCTCCGACCTCGATTTGGAGCCGACCCGGGCCTCGGAGCTCCAAACCCGGCCTAACAACCTACGCCAGCCCCTGGATCGCCCGGTCTAGTCCCCGGAGCACCCGACCCGACCCCCGACGGGAAGACCCGGCCCAACGCGACCCCGAGTGCCCCCCCACCGACCCGACCTGGAGAGGCCCGCCCAGCAACCCGACCTACCTGGTGCTGGAAGAAAGAAAAATCCCCATGGAGGCCCCACCGTGCCGACATCAAGATCGAACCCCAGGAGCGCCCAGGGAGGGAACAGACCATGGGTCCTAGCCCAATTTTCCCCAGGAAGCTCCTGCCCACGACCCAGGACCCCAGAAACAACGGAGACCGCGCGCGAGGGCCCGAACATGCTACAAGGTATTCCAAGCCTGAAGAACGCCGGGACCCAGCTGGATCGCAAACACACGCCCCCAGCAACCCCGCTACCTCAACCAGCGCCCGGGACCCTGCCAGACGCGACCCCTGAAATGCAAACAGCGCCCTGGACCTCGCTAGCGCCCTGGACCCCGCAAGATGTAACCACCTACCTTCCACAAGGGCTTACGTCTCCCATAGGATCCCAGGATCATCCTGCAGCAGCTCCGACCGAGAAGGCAAGGCAAAAACAGCGGTCTGCATGTTAGACTGAAGCAACGCGGTTTCAAGACCCCTCTCCCCAGCATACTCCTGGCAAACGTTCAAGCGATTGAAAACAAGCTGGATGAACTTAACGCCAGACTTACCTCTCCGAGGGAAGTTAAAGACTGCTGTGTGCTCTGTTTCACAGAGACATGGCTCACCCCCGCCTCACCGGACTGTGCCATACAACCTTAAGGATTTTCTATTCACTGGGCAGAACGCATGGCAAACCCCTCCACCCTTTGCTTTGCCTACTCTCAACTCCTCCTGGTGCTTGGAGATGGTGACCCTGGCGACCTACTACTCTCCAGACCTGGAATAATTGACCGTAAAGTGCCGCCCATACTATCTTCCACGTGAGTTCACTTCAGCCATTATCACAGTGCTCTGCATCCCACCCCAGTCAGAAGTGACAAAGGCGCTGGACGAACTTTACACAGTCATAAACAACTATGAAACAGAACACCCGGAGGCCTTGTTCATTGTGGGCGGAGACTTCAACAAAGCCAACCTCAAGAGTGTACTGCCAAAATTCCACCAGCACATCCCCTGTCCCACCAGGGCGACAACACTCTTGACCACTGCTACTCAAAAATCAAGGGCGCCTACCATTCCATCCCCCGACCGCACTTTGGGAAATCAGACCATATGACTGTGCTCCTTCTCCCGGCTTACAAGCAGAAACTCAAGCGGGAGAATCCAGCTAAGAATGTTGTGCAGTGCTGGTCCGAGGATACAGAAGAGCTCTTACGTGACTGCTTAGAGACAGTGGATTGGTCCATATTTAAGAACTCAGCGACTAACTTAAATGAGTATGCCACCATCGTCACAGACTTCATCAGCAAATGTGTGAACGACTGCGTGCCAAAGAAAGCAGTATGTACATTCCCCAACCGTAAACCATGGCTCAACCGTGAGATTGACTCCCTACTGAAGGACAGATCTGAGGCGTTCAAGGCAGACGACCCTGTCCTATACCAGAAATCCAGGTACGACCTCCGCAAAGCCATCCGAGATGCCAAGAGAGAATATAAAACTAAGCTAGAGTCACAGACAGACTCTCGGCGGTTGTTAGTAGTTAGAACAGTACAGCACAGAACAGGCCCTTCGGCCCTCGATGTTGTGCCGAGCAATGATCACCCTACTCAAGCCCATGTATACCTATCCCAGTAACCCAACAACCCCCATTAACCTTATTTTTTAGGACACTAAGGGCAATTTAGCCAGGCCAATCCACCTAACCCGCACATCTTTGGACTGTGGGAGGAAACCGGAGCACCCGGAGGAAACCCACGCACACACGGGGAGGATGTGCAGACTACGCACAGACAGTGACCCAGCCGGGAATCGAATCTGGGACTCTGGAGCTGTGAAGCATTTATGCTAACCACCATGCTACCGTGCTGCCCCCTGTTGTGGCAAGGACTAAACAAAATAACGGGCTACAAAGCGAAGCCTAGCAGTATCTCTGGCAGCAGCGCACCCCTCCCCGATTAACTTAATGCATTCTATGCTCGGTTTGAGCAGGTAACCAACAATCCGCTGTCAAGTGCCCCAGCAGCCTATAATTCACCCATACCCCCCATCACAGTTTCCGAAGTCAGATCGACCTTCCTGAAAGTGAACCCACGGAAGGCGATGGGCCCGGACGGGATCCCTGGTCGTGTACTCAGAGCCTGCGCATACCAGCTGGCAGAGGTATTCACAGACATCTTTAACCTATCCCTACTCCACTCCGAGGTCTCCACCTGCTTCAAGAAGACCACCATCATACCGGTACCAAAAAAGAACCAGGCAACGTGCCTCAATGACTACCGCCGGTGGCCCTGACGTCAGTTGTAATGAAGTGCTTCGAGAGGCTGATCATGAAGCGCATCACCTCCATACTCCCGGAACGCCTTGACCCACTTCAATTCGCATACCGTCACAACCGGTCCACATCAGACGCCATTTCCCTGGCCCTACACTCATCCCTAGAGCATCTCGAAAACAAGGACTACTACATCAGACTCCTATTTATTGACTACAGCTCCGCCTTCAACACCATAATCCCAGCCAAGTTCATATCAAAGCTCCAAAACCTAGGACTTGGCTCTCCACTCTGCAACTGGATCCTTGACTTTCTGACCAACAGACCACAGTCAGTAAGAATGAACACCAACACCTCCTCCACAATAGTCCTCAATACCGGTGCCCCACAAGGCTGTGTACTTAGCCCCCTACTCTACTCCCTGTACACACACGACTGCATGGCAAAACTTGGTTCCAACTCCATCTTCAAGTTTGCTGACGACACGACCATGGTGGGCGGGATCTCGAATAACGACGTGTCCGAATACAGGAGGGAGATAGAGAACCTAGTGGAGTGGTGTAACGACAACAATCTCTCCCTCAATGCCAGCAAAACTAAAGAGCTGGTCATCGACTTCAGGAAGCAAAGTACTGTACACACCCCTGTCATCATCAACGGAGCCGAGGTGGAGATGATTAGCAGTTTCAAATTCCTAGGGCTGCACATCACCAAAAATCTATCCTGGTCCACTCACGTCGACGTTATCACCAAGAAAGCACAACAGCGCCTATACTTCCTAAGGAAACTAAGGAAATTCGGCATGTCCACATTAACCCTTACCACATTTTAAAGATGCACTATAGAAAGCATCCTATCGGACTGCATCACTGCCTGGTATGGCAAATCCTCGACCCAGGACCGCAAGAAACTTCAGAGAGTCGTGAATACCGCCCAGTCCATCACACGAACCTGCCTCCCATCCATTGATTCCATCTACACCTCCCGCTGCCGGGGGAAAGTGGGCAGCATAATCAAGGATCTCTCCCACCCGGCTTACTCACTTTTCCAACTTCTTCCATCGGGCAGGAGATTCAGAAGTTTGAGAACACGAACGAACAGACTCAAAAACAGCTTCTTCCCCACTGTCACCAGACTCCTAAATGACCCTCTTATTGATTGACCTCATTAACACTACACCCTGTATGCTTCAACCGATGCTTATGTAGTTACATTGTATATCTTGTGTTGCCCTATTATGTATTCTCATGTATTTTCTTGAATTTTGTTTAATTCCCTTTTCTTCCATGTACTGAACGATCTGTTGAGATGCTTGCAGAAAAATACTTTTCCCTGTACCTCGGTACACGTGACAATAAACAAATCCATTCAATCCAATCCAGGTGTGGGATAGAGGGAAATTTGGCAAATTGGACAAGTAACCGGCTGTCACAAAGAAGACAGAGGGTGGTGATGGATGGAAAATTTTCAGACTGGAGACCAGTTACCATTGGTGTACCACAGGGATCCGTGCTGGGCCCTCTGCTATTTGTGTGTTTTATAAATTACTTGGAGGTTTCTGAAGGGTGGGTCAGTAAACTTGCTTATGACACCAAAATTGGTGGAGTAGTGGATGAGTTGGAGGGCTGTTGTAGGCTGCAAAGAGACATTGATAGGTTGCAGAGCTGGGCCGAAAAATGGCAGATGGAGTTTAACCCTGATAAGTGCGAGGTGATTAATTTTAGTAGAAAAAAAATGAATGCGGATTACAGGGTCAACAGCAGGGTTCTGAGGAATATGGAGGAACAGAGAGATTTTGGGGTTCATGTCCACAGAACTCTGAAAGTTGCCACTCAAGTGGATAGAGCCGTGAAGACGTCGTATTGCGTTTTAGCGTTTATTAACAGAGTGTTTGTGTTTAAGAGCCGCGGGGTTATGCTGCAACTGTACAAGACCCTGGTGAGACTACATTTCGAGAATTGTGTGCAGCTCTGGTCACCTCATTATAGGAAGGATGTGGAAGCATTAGAAACGGTGCAAAGGAGGTTTACCAGGATGCTGCCTGGTTTGCAGGACATGTCTTATGAGGAAACGTTGAGGGAGCTAGGGATTTTCTCTGTGTGGAAGAGGATGAGAGGCGACTTACCGGAGGTTTATAAGATGATGAGGGGGATAGATAGAGTGGACGTTCAGAGACTATTTCCCTGGGTGGATGTAACTGTTACAAGGGGGCATAACTATAAGATTCCAGGTCGGAGATATATGAGGGATGTCCGAGGTAGGTTCTTTACCCAGAGAGTGGATAGGGTATGGAATGGACTGTCTAATGTGATAGTGGAGTCATATAACATAGAACATAGAACATAGAACGATACAGCGCAGTAAAGTCTCGGGAAACGCTCGGCACATCATCGAGGGCCGAAGGGCCTGTTCTGTGCTGTACTGTTCTATGTTCTATCATATTGTGGTCCCTGCTCCCTGAGCATACTTTCAACTGAAGTCCCCTAATCAAGTCTACCTTATCACACATCACCATATCCAGAATTGCATGTTTCCAAGTAGGCCCTGTCACAAGCTGGTCCAAAAAAACTTCTATTAGACATTCCACAAATTCCTTTTCTTGGGATCCACTACCAACCTAATTTTCCCAGTCCACCTGAATTTGGAGTTACCCCATGATTATTGTAATAATGCCTTTTTAAAATGCCTTTTCTATCTCCTGATTTATTTTCTTCCCCACATCCTGACTACTGCTAGGGGGCCTGTACATAACTCTCATCAGGGACTTTTTAACTTTGCGATTTGTCAACTGTAGCCACGGATACTTTGCCTTCTGATCATATATCGCTGCTAGCTATGGATTTTACTTAATTCCTTGCGAAGAATGCCACCCTGTCCCATTTTCCTGTCCTCGATTTGACATATAGACTTTATATTTAGATCTCAACATTAATCCCCTTGCAGCCACGTCTCTGTCATCCAAAATATCACAGAACATGATCCAGAAGATGACTGTCTGTTTCTGTGCACAGTACACATCTGTGAAACATTTTCAGAGCCCATGGTCAATGCGCTATCTGATACTTTTGACAGTTATTGCCTTCTCGCCCATGGCAGTAAAGTACATGAATTTGTGATATTGTGGACCTCAGAATGAAGCTGAGACGGATCATCCAATTAGCACTTCTGGCAGAACTAATTATTCAGCCTTCACTGTTTTCCCACATATTGAACAATCAGATAATTCGAGATGAGAATCTCTGACGGCCATCACCCTTCAGTTAGAGTGTTTAATTATTCACCAGCATTCACAACTGCATTTTTAGGGCTGCAGAGTTTTGATATACTCCACTGACTCTAGGATTGATGCGCTCTGCCTATCACACGCTAGGTTCACTGTTGTGCATGCGCCTGACGTTACAACTTCACCGAATTGGCAACTGAATATTGATGTGCTTGGTGCTGATCATGGTATGTTGCCCCGAATTCGTCTTTGGATGTTGCTGAAAATGTTTGCTTGTTTGCGATCTGAGAGTTCAGGATAGTCCAGATGAAAAAGTCCATGATTGTGGTTGATTTCAGATGCCCTGTTGCTGCTGCTGACAGCTCGTGGATGCCCAGACTGTGCTACTTTTTTGTTATGAATCAACTCACTATGTCCGAAGGTAGGAGGACTCAACAAAATGGGGTGTGCGCTGAATGTGATAACGTGACTTCACCGCCACTAAACATGTGAGGTGCTCACAGGCACCATGGATGGATTTGAGCAGTCGGCGTAAAGTAAATTTCCCTTCCTGTTGGATCTCTGCCAGCGGTCAGCAGAGACACTGGTGTATGACAAAAATACTGAAAATGTTAAATGATGAGAGAAAAATATGGAAATGATCAGTAGCAAAGCTGCGCTTGTGGAGGAAGAAACGACGTCAACGATTCAGATCGGTGCCACTCATCAAAACAGACCAAGCATCAAAATATAAGAAGCGAAATGCGGGACTGGGGCTGGAAAGAGTGAAGTGGAAGGGGAGGGATCTTGCGTAGGACCCGACTGATTAACGAGAAAATTCTTTCAAGCTGCAAAATACAAATCGATTCAAATAGAACCAGTGAAGTAGCACAGAGAAACAAACGTAAATTGGACGTGGGAGAGGTCATTCAGCCCTTCAAGCTCAGTCTGCCATTCATTATGATCACAGCTGCTCCTCCAACTCAAGAGCCTAATCCCGCTTTCCCTCATATCCTTCGATCCCCTTCGCGCTACGTGCTATATCTAACTGTTTCTCGAAACCATACAGTGTTTAGGGCTCAAATAAGTCCTGTGGTAACGAATACCAAAGGCTCACCACAGAATGGGTGAAGAAATTTCACATCATCTCTGTGCTAAATGGTTTACCCGGTATCCTCAAACTGTGACCCCTGGTTCTGGATGCACCCCGATCATCGGGAACAATTCTAACAGTCCTGTTAGAATTTTATATGTTTCCATTAGACTCCGCTAATTCTTCTGAATTCCAGTGAATACAATCCTAACCAAAGTTGCAGGAGTGTACCGGCAGGAAGGAAGGTGGTCTAAAGTGCGTCTACCTCAATGCCAGGAGCATCCGGAATAATGTGGGTGAGCTTGCGGCATGGGTTAGTACCTGGGACTTCGATGTTGTGGCGTTTTCGGAGACAAGGATAGAGCAGGGCGAGGAATGGTTGTTGCAGGTGCCAGGGTTCAGATATTTCAGTAAGTTCAGGGAAGGTGGTAAGAGAGGGGAAGGGGTGGTATTGTTAGTCAAGGACAGTATTACGGTGGCTGAGAGGACATTTGATGAGGACTCGAATACTGAGGTAGTATGGGCTGAGTTAAGAAACAGGAAAGGAGAGGTGAAATGAAATGAAATGAAAGTTGCTTATTGTCACAAGTAGGCTTCAATGAAGTTACTGTGAAAAGCCCCTAGTCGCCACATTCCGGCGCCTGTCCGGGGAGGCTGGTACGGGAATTGAACCGTGCTGCTGGCCTGCCTTGGTCTGCTTTAAAAGCCAGCGATTTAGCCCAGTGTGCTAAACCAGCCCCTGCCTCTTGGTCAAAACTTGGTTAATCAGGGGGTCACCCTGTTAGGGCTTTTCTATAGGCCCCCGAAAAGTTCCAGAGATGTAGAGGAAAGGTTTGCAAAGATGATTCTGGATAGGAGCGAAAATAACAGGGTAGTTGTTATGGGGGACTTTAACTTTCCAAATATGGACTGGAAACACTATAGTTCGAGTACTTCAGATGGATCCGTTTTTGTCCAATGTGTGCAGGAGGGTTTCCTGATGCAGTATGTAGATAGGCCAACAAGAGACGAGGCCGTATTGGATTTGGTACTGGGTAATGAACCAGGACAGGTGTTAGATTTGGAGGGAGGTGAGCATTTTGATGATAGTGACCACAATTCGATTACGTTTACTTTAGCGATGGAAAGGGATAGGTATAAACCGCAGGGTAAGAGTTATTGCTGGGGGAAAGGCAATCATGATGCGATGAGGCAACACTTCGGATTCATCGCCTGGTGAGGAAAACTGCAGGGGATGGAAACAATGGAAATGTGGAGCATGTTCCTGGAACAGCTACTGCGTGTCATTGATAAGTATGTACCTGTTAGGCCCGGAGGAAGTGGTCGAGTGAGGGAACCATGTGTTACTAAAGCAGCTGAATCACTTGTCAAAAGGAAGAAGGAGGCTTATGTGAAGATGAGACGTGATGGTTCAGTTGGGTCGCTTGAGAGTTACAAGTTAGCTAGGAAGCCTCTAAAGAGAGAGCTAAGAAGAGCCAAGCGAGGACACGAGAAGTCTTTGGCAGGTAGGATCAAGGATAACCCTAAAGCTTTCTATAGGTATGTCAGGAATAAAAGAATGACTAAGGTAAGAGTAGGGCCAGTCAAGGACAGTTGTGGGAAGTTATGCGTAGAGTCCGAGGAGATAGGAGAGGTGCTAAATGAGTATTTTTCGTCAGTATTCACACAGGAACAAGACAAAGTTGTCGAGAAAAATACTGAGATACAGGCTACAAGACTAGAAGGGCTTGAGGTTCATAAGGAGGAGGTGTTAGCGATTGTGGAAAGTGTGAAAATAGATAAGTTTCCTGGGCAGGATGGGATTTATCCTAGGGTTCTCTGGGAAGCTAGGGAGGGGACTGCTGAGCCTTTGGCTTTGATCTTTAAGTCACCTTTGTCTACAGGAATAGTGCTAGAGGACTGGAGCATAGCTAATGTTGTCCCCTTGTACAAGAAGGGGAGTAGAGATAACCCCGGTAACTATAGACCAGTGAGCCATACTTCTGTTGTCGGAAAAGTCTTGGAAAGGTTTATAAGAGATAGGATGTATAATCATCTGGAAAGGAATAATTTGATTAGAGATAGTCAACATGGTTTTGTGAAGGGTAGGTCGTGCCTCACAAACCTTATTGAGCTCTTCGAGAAGGTGACCAAACAGGTGGATGAGGGTAAAGCAGTTGATGTGGTGTATATGGATTTCAGTAAAGCGTTTGATAAGGTTCCCCACGGTAGGTAATTGCAGAAAATACAGAGGCATGGGACTCAGGGTGATTTAGCATTTTGGATCAGAAATTGGCTGGCTGATAGAAGACAAAGAGTGGTGGTTGATGGGAAATACTCTGACTGGTGTCCAGTTACTAGTGGTGTGCCACAAGGATCTGTTTTGGGACCGTTGCTGTTTGTCATTTTTATAAATGACCTGGAGGAGGGCGTTGAAGGATGGGTGAGTAAATTTGCAGATGACTCTAAAGTCGGTGGAGTTGTGGACAGTGCAGAAGGATGTTACAAGTTACAGAGGGACATAGATAAGCTGCAGAGCTGGGCTGGCAGGTGGCAAATGGAGTTTATTGCAGAAAAGTGTGAGGTGATTCATTTTGGAAGGAATAACAGAAATGCAGAGGACTGGGCTAATGGTAAGATTCTTGGTAGTGTGGACGAGCAGAGAGATCTCGTTGTCCATGTCAATAGATCCCTGAAAGTTGCCACGCAGTTTGAGAAGGTTGTTAAGAAGGCGTACGGTGTGTTAGCTTTTATTGGTAGAGGAATTGAGTTTCGGAACCATGAGGTCATGTTGCAGTTCTACAAAACTCTGGTGCGGCCGCATTTGGAGTATTGTGTGCAGATCTTGTCGCCACATTATAGGAAGGATGTTGGAAGCATTGGAAAGGGTACAGAGGAGATTTACAAGAATGTTGCCTGGTATGGAGCGAAGATCACATGAGGAAAGGCTGAAGGACTTGAGGCTGTTTTCGTTAGAGAGAAGAAAGTTATATGGGGACTTAATTGAGGCATACAAGATGATTAGTGGATTAGATAGGGTGGACATCGAGAGCCTTTTTCCTCGGATGGTGGTGTCCAACACGAGGGGACATAGCTTTAAATTCAGGGGAGATAGATATAGGACAGATGTCAGAGGTAGGTTCTTTACTCAGAGAATAGTAAGGGCGTGGAATGCCCTGCCTGCAACAGTAGTGGACTCGCCAACACTAAACGCATTCAAATGGTCATTGGATAGGCATATGGACGATACAGGAATAGTGTAGAGGGACTTTAGAGGGGTTTTACAGGACGGTGCAACATCGTGGGCCGAAGGGCCTGTACTGCGCTGTAATGTTCTATGTTCTAACCGGTTCAATCTCTCCTCGTACATCATGTTCTGCCATCCCAGGAATCAGTCTGGTAAATCTAGGCTACACTCCCAGTAAAGCTAGAATATCCTTCCTCAGGTAAGCAGACCAAAACTGTATCGAATATTCCGGGTGCGGCCTCGCCAAAGCCCTGTATAATTTCCGTAAGTCATTCCTTCTCTTGCAGTCTGAACGTCTTGCCATGAAGATAATAGGCTTCTTTACTGTCTGATGACTGGTGTACGAGGACACCCAGGTGTCGTTACACATTCCCCTCTCGTTCAGATAATAGCCTGCCTTCTTGTTTTGCTACCAAAGTGGATAACCTCGCATTATCCAAATTATACTCCACATGTCATTCATTTGCCCCCTCACTTAATTTGTGAAAATAGCATTGAAGGATCTCTGCATCCGCCTCACCATCCCAAACAACTTTCTGTCATCCGGAATTTGGAAATATGTAATTTTCTTTGTTCGTCTACATCATTAATATATATTGTAAATGGCTGGGGTGCGAGCACCGATCCCTGTGGCACGCCAGCAGGTACTGCCTGCCAATTTGAAAAAGACTCGTTAATTCCTACTGTTTGTTCCTGTCTGCCAACTATTTACTACCCATCTCAATACACTACTCCTAAGCAGGTGCGTTTTAATTTGCACGCTAATCTTTAATGTGGAACTTTGTCAAATGCCTTCTCAAAGTTCAAATACCAACATCCACTGGCTCCCGTTAATCAATTCTACGAACAACATCCTCGAAGAATTCTAGTAGATTTGTCAAGTATGATTTTCACGGTGGACGTCCGGTGGCGGCGATCTAAGCCAGGATATGGCTCGGCGGCGAGCAGGCTTTAAACAAGTCAAGGAGGTGCTGTTCAAGAAGCACGTGAAGTTCGGTCTGCTGTTCCCGGCTCGTCTATGGGTCACGCACCAGGGTCAACACCACTACTTCTCCGAGCCTGAAGAAGCGATGGACTTTGCGAGGGATCAGGGGCTGGTCCCGAAAAGAGGCCCCACGTGCGCGAATTAGAGCCCGAGGACGACCCTGTGAAGGTACGCCGAATTGGCCTGGACTGCTGTTCAACGGTTTGCTGGGTCAAAGGTGCCAAACGGAACATTTGGGACTCTTTCCTTTGTTCATGGACACTGGTTTGTTTTTTGTTTTTTTTTTTCTCTTTGGTTTTTGTTTTTTCCTCTTTTTTCTGTATTTTCCTTTTCGGGCGAATTTTTACTTTTTGTGCGGCTCGTGGAGGACACTGGAGCAGGCACGGTAACTAAAGGGGGCCGGTCATCAAGGGGGAGGGCAAGGACGTAGATTGGATTTTTTTGTTTTGTTGATGTCCATGCCTTCTTTTGTCAGTGAGTTTGCTTCAGTGGGTTGGAGAGGGGGATGGGGCGCCGGGGAGTGGGGAGGAGGACGTGGAACAATGGGAATGAGACAGAAGGGCGCCGGAGGGATGAGTCACCGGGCTAGCAAATTGGCTTGTCAAGGGAGTCAGGTGGGGGGGGGGGAGATCACAGCCAGTGGATGGCAGGGGTGGTGGTATCGGGGATGTTGTTAGGGGGTAGGGGGGCGTTGTTCTGCTGACGTGGGAGGGACTTGAAATAGGCACTGGAAAGGAGGTCGAGGGTGGAGGCAACCAACGGGCGGGCCAGGAATGGCGCGACACACGGGCCGGGGTACGGCCCTAGAAAGGCTATGGCAGCATGGGGGACTTGGGTTGTGCCCCCAACCAGGCTGATCACCTAGAACGTCAGGGGACTGAATGGGCCGGGTAAGAGGGCGCGGGTGTTCGCGCACTTGCGGGCTCTGAGTTGCAGACTTAATTATGTTGCAGGAGACACATCTGAAAGTGTCTCACCAGACCAGGCTAAGGAAAGGCTGGATTAGCCAGGTCTTTCACTCGGACTTGGACTCGAAGTCCAGGGGGATGGTAATCATGATCAACAAGCGGGTGCAATTTGAGGTGGAGGGCAGAGCCGCAGAAAGGGGTGGCAGATACCTGATGGTACGGGGCAGACGGGAGGGGAGAAGAGTGGTGCTGGTGAAAATATATGCCCTGAACTGGGATGACGTGGACTTCATTAAAAGTTTGCTGGGGAAGATACCGGACCTGGACACTCGCAGGCTAATAATGGGGGGAGGGGGGACTTTAACATGGTCCTTGACCCGGCTTTGGATCGGTCGTGTCCCGGAACGGGCAATGGCAAGGGAGTTGAAAGGGTTCATGGAGCAAATGGGGGCAGTGGACCCCTGGAGAGCCAGACAGCCGACAGGAAGGGGCTACTCGTTTTACTCGCACGTCAATAAATTATATTCCAGCATAGATTTCTTTGTACTAAGCAGGGATTGTATCGGGGAGGTAAAGAACGCGGAATATTCGGAAATTACTATCTCAGACAATGCCCCGCACTGTGTAGACCTACAGATCGGGGGGGGGGGGGACTACCAACGCCCGCAATGGAGACTAGATGTGGGACTGCTGTCGGAGGAGGGGATCTGTGAGAAAGTTCGGAGGTGTATGCAAAATTACTTGCAGGTGAATGACACGGGGGAGGTCTCAGCAGCGACCCTGTGGGAGGCGCTAAAGGCAGTAGTGCAGAGGGAGCTGATTTAAATTGGGGCCCACAGAGCCAAGGCAGGCAGAGCAGAGATGGATAGATTGGTCAGGGAAATGGGTTGGATAGATGAAGAACACGCGGACTCCCCGTGGGAGGTTTTACTCAGGGAGAGGCAGAGAGGCGGAACTGGGGCACTATCCACGAGTAGGGCCGTGGAACAGCTTAGGAAGGCGAGGGCCGTGGTGTACAAGCATGGGGAAAAGGCTAGCAGACTGTTAGCGCAGCAACTCAGGAAGAGAGAGGCGGCCAGGGAAATAAGTAGAGTGATGAATGGGGAGGGGCGCAAAGTGGAGGACCCGGCAGGATTGAATAAGGTATTCCGGGACTTCTATCGCAAGCTGTATACTTCGGAGCCACCAGACCAACCGGAAGAGATGAAAAGGTTTCTGGACGGGTTAACATTCCCAACAGTAGGTGGGGGGGGGGGGGCGAGTGGAGATTTGCATACGTGCAGTGCGGTCAGCGTAAGTTGAAGGTGTACCTGCGCAAGTGGCCCGAGGAGTTCGAGTGAAAGCAAGCATCCAGCAGAGGGCAGCAGAGCAGAGTTTCTGATTGGCTGTTCCGGGGAGATTTGCATACGTGCAGTGCGGTCAGCGTAAGTTGAAGGTGTACCTTCGCAAGTGACCCGAGGAGTTCGAGTGAAAGCAAGCATCCAGCAGAGGGCAGCAGAGCAGAACTTCTGATTGGCTGTTCCAGGGAGTTGAAGGTGGTTTGTCAAGGGGCTGTTCTCGAGTGAGAGCTTTTCCCGAAACACTACTTACGTAGTGTCTCCTATCCACCCTCCTTCTCTAGTTGGGAAGTTAGTTGAGTGGGAATGGAAGTTAGGGCAGTTGAATGTTCCTCCTGAAGAATGTGGGAGGATAGGGTCACCTCGAGTGTCCCTCATGACTACATCTGCGGTAAGTGCACCCAACTCCAGCTCCTCGAGAACTTCGTTAGGGACCTGGAGCTGGATGAACTTCGGATTATTCGGGAGGTGGAGGGGGTTATTGAGAGGAGTTATAGGGAGGTAGTCACACCTAAGGTAAAAGAAGAAGGTAGATGGGTTACCGTCAGGGGAACGAGAGGGAACTGGCAGGCAGTACAGGGATACCCTGTGGTCGTTCCCCTCCGCCTTCGCCATGGTCTTCACCATGGCGGAGGAGGAAGTGACCCCCTCCTTTGCGCATGTGCGGGGATGACGTCAGCTGATGCACCGGCGCATGCGCGGACTTACGCCGGCCGGCGAAGTCCTTTCGGCCCCGGCTGGCATGGCACCAAAGGCCGTTCACGCCAGCCGGCGGAGCACCAACCACTCCGGCGCGGGCATAGCCCCTCAAGGTGAGGGCTTGGCCCCTAAGGGGCGGCCCAATGCCGGAGTGGTTCACGCCACTCCATCACGCCAGGACCCCCCGCCCCGCCGGGAAGCGGAGTACAGGGATCCCCTGTGGTCGTTCCCCTCAATAACAAGTATACCGTTTTGGATACTGTTGGGGGTGGGGGGAATTACCAGGGGTAAGCAATGGGGCACAGGTCTCTGGCACAGAGTCTGTCCCTGTTGCTCAGAAGGGAAGGGAGAAGAGGAACAGAGCACTTGTCATTGGGGACTCCATAGTTAGAGGAACAGACAGGAGGTTCTGTGGGAGCGAAGTAGACTCACGGTTGGTGTGTTGCCTCCGTGCCAGGGTTCGGGATGTCTCTGATCGTGTTTTTTGGATCCTTAAAGAGAGGGGGAGCAGCCCCAAGTCGTGTTCCCCATAGGTACCAACGAAAAAGGTAGGAAGAGAGATGGGGATTTGAGACAGAAATCGAGGGAGCTAGGTTGGAAGATGAGAGCTAGAACAAACAGAGTTGTTATCTCTGGGTTGTTACCCGTGCCACGTTCTAGAGAAGTGAGAAATAAGGAGTAGAGGAGTTGAACACGTGGCTACAGGGATGGTGCAGGCTAGATGGGATTGAGTTTCACAAGGAGGAGGTGTTAGCAATTTTGGAAAATGTCAATATAGATAAGTCCCCTGGGCCAGATGGCATTTATCCTAGGATTCTCTGGGAAGACAGGGAGGAGATTGCAGAGCCTTTGTCCTTGATCTTTATGTCGTGTTTGTCGACAGGAATAGTGCCGGAAGACTGGAGGGTAGCAAATGTTATACCCTTGTTCAAGAAGGAGAGTAGAGAGAACCCTGGTAATCATAGACCTGTGAGCCTTGCATCGGTTGTGGGTAAAATGTTGGCAACGGTTATAAGAGATAGGGTTTATAATCATCTTGAAACGAACAAGTTGATTAGCGATACTCAACATGGTTTTATGAAGGTTAGGTCATGCCTCACAAACCTTATTGAGTTTTTTGAGAAGGTGACCAAACAGGGGGATTAGGGTAAAGCGGTTGATGTGGTGTATATGGATTTCAGCAAGGCGTTTGATAAGGTTCCCCACGGTCGGCTTTTGCAGAAAATACGGAAGTACGTGATTGAAGGTGATTGAGCGGTTTGGATCTGTAATTGGCTAGCTGAAAGAAGACAGAGGGTCGTGGTTGACGGCAAATGTTCGTCCTGGAGTTCAGTTACTAGTGGTGAAGTGCAAAGATCTGTTTTGGGGCCACTGCTGTTTGTCATTTTTATAAATGACCTGGAAGAGGGCGTAGAAATGAAATGAAATGAAAATGAAATGAAAATCGCTTATTGTCACAAGTAGGCTTCAAATGAAGTTACTGTGAAAAGTCCCTAGTCGCCACATTCCGGCGCCTGTTCGGGGAGGCTGTTACGGGAATTGAACCATGCTGCTGGCTTGCCTTGGTCTGCTTTCAAAGCCAGCGATTTAGCCCTGTGCCAGTCTTGGTAGTGTAGATGAACAGAGATATCTCGGCATCCAGGTACATAAATCCCTGAAACTTGCCAACCAGGTTAGTAGGGCTGTAAAGAAAGCATATGGTGTGCTAGCCTTTATAAGTAGGGAGATTGAGTTTCGGAGCCACGTGGTTATGCTGCAGCTGTACAAAACTCTGGTGCGACCGCACCTGGAGTACTGCGTGCAGTTCTGGTCACCACATTATAGGAAGGATGTGGAAGCTTTCGAAAGGGTTTAGAGGAGATTTACTAGGGTGTTGCCTGGTATGGAGGAAGGTCTTACGAGGAAAATCTCAGGGACTTAAGGTTGTTTTCGTTAGAGAGGAGAAGGCTGAGAGGTGACTTAATGGAGACATATACGATAGTCAGAGGGATAGATAGGGTAGACAGTGAGAGTTTTTCCCTCGGATTGTGATGACCAAGACGAGGGGACATAGCTTGAAATTGAGGGGTTGTAGATATAGAACAGATGTCAGAGAGAGTTTCTTTACTCAGAGAGTAGTAGGGGTGTGCAACACCCTGCCTGCAACAGTAGTAGACTCGTCAAATTTAAGGGCATTTAAGTTGTCACTGGATAGACAGATGGATGAAAATGAAATAGTGTAGGTCAAATAGGCTTCAGATGGTTTCACGGGTCGGCGCAACCTCTAGGGCTGTAATGTCCTATATTCTATGTTCTATGTTCTAAGGGGAAATTATTTTAGGTACTTGCAGTTGCGGGACTTTGTCCGTAGACAGGTCCCATCCTTCCAACACCTCCCGCCAATGGGGATCCAAGACAGAATAGCCTTCAGTAATGAAGAAGGGGAGGGTAGAGTTTCTGATATTTATAAGGTGCTCATGAGGGAGGAAGGGTCCCAGACGGAGGAACTGAAACTCAAATGGGAGGAGGAGCTTGGCGGGGAAATGGAGGACGGGCTGTGGGTAGAGGCCCTGAGTAGGGTAAATGTGACCGCAACATGTACCAGGCTCGGGCTGATTCAATTTAAGGTCGTTCACCTGGCCCACATGACGGTGGTTCGGATGAGCAAGTTCTTTGGGATATAGGACAAATTCGCTTGGTGCCCAGGAGGACCAGCGAACCACGTTCACATGTTTTGGGCATGCCCTAAGCTTAGGGGGTACTGGGAGGGATTTGCGGTCGTCATGTCCCTGGTGCTAAAAACAAGGGTCGCGATGGGTCCAGGGGTGGCAATTTTTTGGGGTTTTGGAAGACCCGGGAGTCCAGGGTGAGAAAGAGGCCGATGTTTTGGCCTTTGCTTCCCTGGTAGCCCGGCGACGAATACTATTGGGATGGAGGGACTCAAAGCTCCCGAAGACTGAGTTGTGGCTTGCGGACATGACGAGTTTCCTGGGTTTGGAAAAAATTAAGTTCGCCCTGAGGGGATCTGTACAGGGGTTCGCCCGAAGGTGGCAACCATTCATTGACTTCTTTGCGGGAGAGTGAGCGTCAGCAGTAGGAGGGGATGGGGGGGGGGGTAGAGTAGGAGGGATAAATTGGCGGGTAGTACCGGTGGGAGAGGAGTGGGCTTGTGCAGTAGGTTACGACTGAAGTATGGAATGTAGGTGGATGTTTGCACATTTTTGCCTTTTTTGCTTTCTTTCTGTTGATGTCTGTAACTGTTTACAAAGAAAAAAACTACCTCAATAAAATTGTTTATTTTAAATAATGTATGATTTTCACTTCAGAAATCCATGCTGACTCTGTCCGATCCTGCCATTGTTTTCTAAGTGCTCTGCTATAAAGATATGGATGATGGATTCTAGAATTGTCCCCATTACTGACGTATGTCTTACTGGTCTATAATTCCCTGCTTTCTCTCACCGTTCCTTTTTAAATAGTGGAGTTACATTAGCCACCCCCCAATCTGCACGAACTGTTCCGCAGTCTGCAGAATCCTGGAAGGTGACCACCGATCCACACACTATTTCCAGAACTATCTCCTTCAGTAACCTGTTGCGTATATTTTGCGGCCCTGGGGTGTTATCACCCCACAAATTTCCGCAGCAGCATTTCTCTACGAGTATTGATCTCTGTCAGTTTCTCCCTCTCCCTAAACACTGCATTTCTGGTAACTTATTTGGATCCCCAGTTGTAAAGACAGAACCAAAGTATGTATTTAGTTGCTCAGCCATTTTTTGGTCCCCTACTATACATTCTCCTGTTTCTGACAGTAAGGGACCTACATTTGCCTTCACCAATCTTTGTTTCTTCAAGTACCTATGAAACGTTTAGTGTCATTTGTTATGATCCTGCAAGCTGGCGTTGGTACTCTATCCTTCTTTATCAATCCCTTGGTCCCTCTTTGCTTCTTTCTAAACAGGTGTAAATCCTCAACCTATTGTTTTTCCAGTTTGAATTCTACTTGCTTGCATCGAATGCTTTTCCTAGTTTCCCATATAAGCCATGGATTGGCCACCGTTCCGGATTTACTTCAGCAAGAGTCAGGAATAAACAATTGTTGAAGTTCACTCATGCGCTCTGTGACCGTTTGACATTGATTATGTATGTCATCCCTTTATGTAACATTCCCCAATAGATCCTAGCCAGCTCACGCTTCAATGGATAGCTCACCCACTGTCTCTTCTTGCAACGTACCCGAAGATGCGGGATTTGGGAAAATAATTCCCATTGTATTTATAAATAATTATGCTGGGAAAAGCATTGGATTTGCCTTTGCCGTCAACTTTAAGGTTTTGCAGGAATCTCCCATATCATCCCTCTGTTCAACGCGCTATGACAAAGATTTACAGACTACCTATCGACCTGTTTTGTCGCATGATGACCGCACCTTCTATGGAGAAACGATTACTTCAATTCCCAGCTCCTTGCCCATGTAAAAGGACATTCCACTGTAATACAATATATCTCACAGCTCACCCGAAACACAATCATGAAAAGAGATGCAATTTATTTGCTCCCGTCAACAGCAGAGTTCACAATGTTTAACAGAAAATTGAAGCTTTTCAACTCTGGATGTGGATAAATAGACAGTACACCACCGATATTTTGTTCAAAGCAAAACGCACAAATAAACCAATTACATTGGAGAAGATAAGAGGAGTTCTCAGACAGTCATCAAGGGAAAGTAATTTTTCCTGTTGAAGTTGATCGTTCAGTTTGATATTACAATATTGACTGTTGCCTCAGAGTGGCAATATCGGGCGGCTTGCTCTCTCTTCGGACGCCCCTACATCTGTGTCGCCCAACGTCCTGACTCAAGCCCCGACAACATTAACGTGCAGTAACTGGAGCGCAGAGAGGGAAGACATACCCTTTATAACAGACTTGCTGCCATAAAGAAGGCGTTTAAATGTCTAATTTATAGGGCGAAGTAACGTTTCAAACTTACGTGTTCAACACCAGGGGCAGCGAAAACTGCGGATGACAAACTCCATTTTGGAAGGTCGAATGCAGATCGGGAATGTACAGTGAATGGTAGAACCATTCAGAGTATTGAAAGTCAGAGAAATCTAGGTGTACAGGTCCGCAGCTCACTGAAAGACGCAAGGTAGGTAGTAGCAGGTAGTCAGGCAGGCATACGGCATGCTTGCCTTCATTGGCAGGGGCGTTGAGTATAAGAATTGGCAAGTTATGTTGCAGCTGTATAGAACCTTAGTTCGGCCAGACTTGCAGTATAGTGTTCAATTCTGGTCGCCACACTACCAGAAGGACATGGAGTCTTTAGAGAGGGTGCAAAATAAATTTGCCAGGGATTGAGGGCATTAGGTATGAGGAGCGGTTGAATAAACTCGGTTTGTTCTTACTGGAACGACGGAGGTTGAGGGGCGACCTGATAGAGATCTACAAAATTATGAGGGGCATAGCCAGAGTGGATACTCAGAGGTTTTCCCCCAGTGTAGAGGGGTCAGTTACTAGGGGGCACAGGTTTAAGATGCGAAGGGAAAGGTTTAGAGGAAATGTACGAGGCAAGTGTTTTACACAGAGGGTAGTGGGTGGCTAGAACTCGCTGCCGGAGGAGGTGCTGGAAGCAGGGCCGACAGTGACGTTTAAGGAGCATCTGAACAAATACATGAATAGGATGGCAATAGAGGGATACGGACCCAGGAAGTGTAGAAGATTTTAGTTTAGACGGTCAGCATAGTCGGCACGGGCTTGGAGGGCCGAAGGGCTTGTTCCTGTGCTCTACTTTTCTTTGTTCTTCGTTCTTTGATGAGGGAAGCAACGAGAGTCAATAAAAGGGGAGGTAAACATAGAACTGGAGGCGGCAATGGGAATGAGATGCTGCACCGGCTGGATGGGGCTCGGAGCAGGAGAGCGTGTGTTAGACTCAGGCGTTTCCAGTCAGGACTGTCTGGTTCCTCAGTGTTTGGTTCGGACTGAGGGGGTTGTCGGGCAGGAGAGAGGATTCGACCAGGGGGTGCATCAGTCTGGGGAGGGGAAGCGGGGTGGTCTCACGGTGGCAAGTTTGTGCTGGGAATGCGGGATGGCTCGAGTGTTGTCAGAGACGTTTGGAGGAAGGCTGGTGGGGCAGTGAAGAGGGAGACGGAGGAGGAGGGGATGTCAGTCTTGAGGTGGATCCGCCAACGAGGTGGGGACGGTCATTCTGGGGCTGAGTAGGATTTGGGTCCGATGATGCATCGAAGAGGTGGGGGGATCTTAATTAGAGGTGGCGATGATAGAGGCGGGTGTCTGACCGAAAGGGGAGATTGTTCGGATGGTCAGGATGGGTGTCGGACCAGGATTATAACTGGTACCGGGGAACAGAGCTTCTGGTCGGTGTTGGAACGCAAGGGGCGTGTATGTGGTTGACGACCTGGCCGACTGGAGGGTTGTACGGTGCTGTGTGGGTTCAGACTGGAGAAACGGATATGTTGTGACCAGTTGGTTGGTTGTATTGTGCGTGGTTGTGGGCCAGGCTGAGGATAGGTTGGACGGTGCTGGGTGGGTTCAGACTGGAGAGGAGATGTGATGTGACCAGTTGGTTGGCTGTATTGTGCGTGGTTGTGGGCGTGGCTGAGGGTGGGTTGGAGGGTGCTGTGTGGATTCAGACTGGAGAAGGGGATGGGTTGTCCACCTGTTGGTTAGCTGTATTGTGTGGGGGTGTGGGTCTGACTGAGAGTTGGTTGGACGGTGCTGTGTGGGTTCAGACTTAAGAAGGGGATGTGTTGTCCGCAGTTGGTTTACTGTATTGCGTCCGGGTGGAATAGGGGCAGTATTGGCGGTTCTTGTCGAGTCATTGGATGGTATGGGGCATCTTCCGGCAGGTGGTGTTTCCGCACTGTGCCCTGCAAAGGCTGAGTATTGGCGCTTTAATAGTTTATTTAGATTTAGAACAACTTAAATATGTTTCCTCCAACTCTTTCAGAATAATCATCAGTGTAAAACTGGTGGAAGGATTGGAAGTTAGAGTTTTAAATCTCTTCAGTCGGATGAATCCCAGCCAAGACGAATTATACCAGGTGTGTCTGTACTTCTGAACAATAACCGTGTCAACACTTACGTGGAAACTTCCTGACGGAAATCCCGAGCGCATAAGTGTGGTACCCCTGAATATCTCGCTGGGGAACCAGGAGGTTATGGGCTGATTCCTTGCACTTCACGAAAATGCTAACCACTCGGGAACTTCACACATGGGAGAGTTTTCCATCCATTATTTTACTGTTTCCTATACTTCCAAACAGTAATGACCAAATGACCAAACAGCGAAGGATATAATCAAATGGAAACCGGAATAGCCTCCTTTCAACGCACGGATTCCGCCTCGAAACAGCGATGGACTCAGTCAACTGAAGGAAGCCAGGCAATAATGACATAGTTTTTCGCATCTTTCACTGTCCTCCTCAGACTCAGCTTCCAACGGGAGGGCTAGAAGAGTTCTGAGCGAATATTTGGAAATGAAATGAAATGAAATGAAAATTGCTTATTGTCACAAGTCGGCTTCAAATGAAATTACTGTGAAAAGCCCCGAGACGCCACATTACAGCGCCTGTTCGGGAAGGCTGTTACGGAAATTGAACCGTGCTGATGGCCTGCCTTGGTCTGCTTTCAAAAGCCAGCTATTTTGCACTCTGCTAAACCAGTCGCTAATGTACTGCTTTTGAGAGGTTCGTAGCTTGGGCGCCTCTTCCTGACCAAACCCTGCTTCACAGTTAGTTTTCTCTGTGCTCACTGATTCACTGACAGTTTACCTTGTTTAGCATTTTCCCAACAATCCGACTTGCTAATAGCGCGCTGTGGCCGCACTCCAGCCTTCAACATGAAATATAAGATGCCAATTTGTACAATAGAATCATAGAATTTATAGTGCAGAAGGTGGCTTTTCGGCCTGTCGAGTCTGCACCGGCCCTTGGAAAGAACACCCCACTTAAAACTACGCCTCCACCCTATCCCCATAATCCACCTAACCTTTTGGACACGAAGGGCAATTTATCACGGCCAATCCACCTAACCTGCACATATTTGGACTGTGGGAGGAAACCGGAGCACCCGGAGGAAACCCGCGCAGACACAGGGAGCAAGTGCAGGCGACGCACAGTCACCCGAGGCCAGAATTGAACCGGGACCTGAAGCTGTCTGGCAGCAGCTAAGCACTGTGCCACAGTGCCACACCAAGTACAGAAACAGAACATTTAGTAGATGCACGGGAATGATAGACCCAAGCTCACGATCTGTATTAAAACGGAAATATATATACAGTAACTGCAATGAAATATCAGTTACTCGAATCATAAATCCGAACAGTGGATGAAATAATATCTATCACTGCAGTTAAAATAAACATTGGATTGATAGGTATACGTCACCAAAATGTGTAATCGTTAATAATCTTTATTATTGTCACAAGTAGGCTTGCACTGCAATGAAGTTACTGTGAAAAGCCCCCAGTTGCCACATTCTGGCGTCCATTCGCGCACACGAAGAGAGAATTCAGAATGTCCAAATCACCGAACAAGCAATTCTTTTGGGACTTATGGGAGGAAACCAGTGCACCTGGAGCAAACGCATGCAGACACGGGGAGAACGTGCAGACTCCGCACAGGCAGTGACCAAAGATGGGAATCGTCCAGGGACCCTGGCGCTGGAAAGCAACAGTGCCAACTGCTATGCTGCCGTAATCTACGTGGCTCACCTGCCAAAATTCTGAGCTTCCTAGAATTCATTAAACCAAAGACACATCAGAAATGTCTGGGCCCGTCACTGAGAACATACTGGATACCAGTATTTCGGTGAAGATCATTGGGCACTTTGTAAATCATAAAATAATGAACAATGAGTCATTCATCGATTCATTGTCAGCAGTACAGTCCAGACATTTAATTCCATACATGAAAAATCACAGGACATACATAAATACCCAATGTAAATATATTGACACAGACATGGGCTGAAGCAGACTATTGTACTACCAAGTAGAGAAAATGTGTGAAGTGATTAGTTCAGTTCATGAGAGGCCATTTGAGAGTCTGGAAAAACAAAGCCGGGAAGATGCAGTTTTTAAATGATTCATTTACTGGATGCCAAAGTAGCTGGTTAGGGGACACTTATTATCCATCCCTAACTGCCCTCCAGAAATTGATGACGAGTTCCTTTTTGAACCTCTGCAGTTATTGAGGTGTAGGTACACCCACTGTGCTACTAGGGAAGGGTGTTCCAGGATGTTGCCCCATTGACAGTAAAGGAAGGGCGATATATTTCCAAGTCAGGTGGTGAGTGACTTGGAGGGGAACCTCCAGGTGGTGGGGTTCCCAGGTATCTGCTTCTCTTGTCCTTCTCGACGGTGGTGGTAGCGAGTTTGTAGGGCGCTGTCCAAGGAACCTTGATGGGTTACTGCAGTGCATCTTGGAGATGGTACACACGGCTGCCACTGTACGTCGGTGGTTGAGGGTTTGAATGTTTGTGGAAGGGGGCGCAATCAAGTGGGCTGCTTTGCCCCGGATAATGTCGAGCTTCTTGAGTGTTGTTGGAGATGCACTCTTCAAGACAAGTGGAGAGTATTCCATCGCACTCCTGACTTGTGCCATGCAGATGCTGGTCAGGCTTTGGGGGATCCAGAGGTAAATCATTCGCTCTGAATCAACCGCTGTGAATCAACCGCTGTGAATCAATCGCCTTTGACCTGCCCTCGTAGCCACAGTATTAATATGACTCGTGCAATTCAGGTTCTGATCAATGGCAACACCCAGAATGTTCAATAGGGGGGATTCAGCAATGGTAATGCCATTGAATGTCAAGGGATAGTGGTTAGATCCTCTCTTGTGGGAGATGACACTTGTGTGGCCCAAATGTAACCTGCTACTTCTGATATTGTCTGGATATTGTCCAGGTATTTCTGCAGTTGGACGCTGAGGATCTCCTGCAGTGATGTCCTGGAGCTGAGATGATTGGCCTCAAACCACCACAACCAGTTTCTTCTGTGCCAGGTATGACTCCAACCAGCGGAGAGTTTTCCCCTTGATTCCCATTGACTCCAGTTTATCTTGGGCTTCCTGGTGCCATACTTGATCAAATGCTGACTTGATGTCAAGAGCAGTCACTTCCACCGTTGGAATTCAGCTCTGTTCTCCCTGTTTCAAATATGCTTTGAACCTGTTCGCGCGTGATCGCAGATTATTATCTCTCCTTCCCAATGGAAAAGGTTGGAAGGCAGAATTGTGGGATGCGTCTTTGGTTATGATGCCCACTTTCCCAAGGAACCGGGGTGTCGGCAGTCAATGGATTTGGAGGTGGGGGGAATTTCATATAATAGAACTGGGCTGTGTTCACGACTCTCTGTAGTTTTTTTTATGGTCTTGGACCGAACAGTTGCCATAACACACTGTGATGCCAGAATGTTCTTTATTTCAGTTTGCCTTACTAGACCCGTTCAGTGAGTTCTCGACAGTCTCTGTGATCTCTCCTGTGCGTCATTTTCCATTTTTAACTTTCATTTCTCTGACTTAAACGTTCCCCCTCTCTGACTTTTGTTTCTGGTCCCCACTTTAATTCCCTCTGACTTCCTGCATTCGTTCCCACCGCCTTCACACGTTATTTTAAACACTCCCCAATAGCACGAGCAAACAACCCCACTGTGACATTGGTTCCAGTTCTGCCCAGTTGCAGACCTCCGGATTGTACTGGCCCCACCTCCCCTAGTAACATTTCCATGTACCACGAATATGAATTTCTCCTTCATGCATCATCCCTCAAGCCACATATTCATCGTTTCTATCCTGACATTCCAATCTCTTGGGATGTTTCCGGATTGTGGAGTAACAAGGTCGCAAATTCAAGGTTAAGACAAGAGGAGAAATGAAAGAGGGAGGCTGAAGTTGAAGTGCAATTATCAGAAACAATTTTTAATCAGATGGTTGAAAAAGAACAAGAACAGGTGGAGGATGAGGCAGATATTTTTAATTTAGGAAAACTGGCGGAATTACAACGAAAAGATATACAAATAAAACTGATGTATCTGAAAGCAGACAATGAAGCGGAATCTGAGTGTATACCAAAGTGTTCTGATCGTAAAAGTAATGTCTTGATGAGAAACTTGAGACCTTTAAATATGCAGACGGATGAACAGTGGCCACACTAAATTGCCCATTAATTGGAAAATATGATTGGGTCATCTAAATTTTTGTTAAAACTTCTTTACTAGATATGGACGACGCGCAGAAATACAATCGGATCAAGGATCAAATTTTACCTCCAGGTTATTCAAAGAAGTTATGGATTGCTTCGGAATAAAACAATTTAAATCAACTGCGTACCATCCGGAATCGCAGGGAGCGTTATAAAGGTGGCATCTGACATGAAATACAATGTTTAGGGCATATTGTCAAGATTATCCAGAGGATTGGGGTAAAGGAAATCCATTCGTACTGATTGCAGTTAGGGACGCTCCTAATGAGTCAACCAAATTCAGTCCTTTTGAACTAAATTTTGGTCATGAGGTAAGAGGACCCCTTAAATTCATTGAGGAAAAATTGGTGAGTGAGAAATCGGAAATTACATTACTGGATTATGTGTCAAATTTTACGGAACGATTAAATAGAGCATGTGAATTGGCTAGACAACATTTAAAAGTTGCGAAAATGTGATGAAACGGGTAGCGGACAAGAAATCCAAAGTTCATATTTTTGCCATTGGAGATAAAGTTTTAGTGTTGTTACCAGTGGTAGGTGAACCTTTAAAATCTAGGTTTTGTGGACCTTATCAGATTGAAAGGAAATTAAGTGATGTGAATTATGTGGTAAAAATACCAGATAGAAGGAAGACTCACCGAATGTGTCATGTGAATATGGTTAAAAGGTACTTTGAAAGGGAAGGAGAGAACAAGGAGGAGGTTTTAATCATTCTAACACAAAATGACGAACCAAATCCAGATGACTGTGAATTTGAAATACCTCAAATTAAATTGGAAAACGATGTTCTTAAAAATTGGGATAAACTGTGGAGTTACCTTCCAGAGGAAAAACGAACTGATCTAAAAGAGTTATTGATATCAGGTGGGCAAGTTTGTAGAGATAAATTGGGAAGTACTAAAATGGCTTTATGTGTAGATGTGGGAAATGTTATTCCAATCAAGCAACACCCAGACAGACTTAACCCGTTAAAATTGGCACAGGTTAACAAAGAGATTTTGAGTCTGCTTACAAATGGCATAATTGAAGTGGGTTGCAGCCAATGGAGTTCACCCATAGTAATGGTACCAAAATCAGACGGTACGCTACGGTTGTGTGTGGACTATAGAAATGTTAATGCAGTTACAAGAACGGACTCTTTTCCTATCCCACGTTTGGAGGATTGCATTGTGTAAGTGGGACAATAAGCTTTTATTTCCAAACTGGATTTGCTTCAAGATAACTGGCAGGTACCTTTATCCGAAAGGGCGACGGAGATTGCTGCTTTTGTGACTCCAGATGGTATATCCCAATTCAAAGTTAAGCCATTTGGCATGAAAAACGCCCCAGCCGCATTTCAACGGTTAACTAACAAAGTTGTTTCAGGGAAAATGCTGGAAAATCTCAGCAAGTCTCGTTTATTTTTTATTTATTTGTTTCTGAAACGAAAGGGAAAATGCTAGATTTTCCAGCTTTATCCCTTTCGTTTCAGATTCCAGCATCCGCAGTAATTTCCTTTTCCCCAGAATTCAGGATTACCCAATTGTATGGTGTACATCGATGATCTGGTAATTTTCAGCCAGACATGGAAAGAACAGTTAAAACTTCTGATGGAGTTATTCACTCGACTTCAGGAGGCGGGTTTGGTGATAAACCTAGCCAAATGTGAATTTGGAAAAGCCCAACAAACAATTTCCTTGGCCATACAACCGGACAGGGTCGATTGGTCGAACGGGATGTGAAGACATCAGTAATTGAGGTGTTTCCGATACCCTCAAGACGAAGGGAAATAATGTGATTTATTGGCATGAGTGGATTTGATCGAAAATGTGTGCAATCGTTTTGCAGCGTGATTGCTCCACTGATGGACTTGCTGAAGAAACGTCGGAGATTTCAATGGACAGCGGAGTTTCAACAGGCATTTGACTGACTGAAAGCTGTGAAAGCCAATGCTCCTGTGTCGAAGAATTACAAGGGACTCTGAGTCAGATTGAACTAAAGTATCTGACTTTAAAGAGATATGCCGAGGCGTAGAGAATTTGATGGATTGTGCAGAGACCTTCTTGTTCAAAGAGACTGTCAATGGAGAAGTATTTCAGTTGAAGGAGGTAGAACTAAAATAAGAACATAAGAACACAAGAACCATGAGCAGGAGTAGGCCATCTGGCCCCTCGAGCCTGCTCCGCCATTCAATTAGATCATGGCTGATCTTTTGTGGACTCCAGAGGGATGGCGTTAAGAGTAGGGAGGTTATGCTGCAATTGTATAAGGTGTTAGTGAGTATTG
Source organism: Scyliorhinus canicula (assembly GCF_902713615.1). Classification (NCBI taxonomy): domain Eukaryota; kingdom Metazoa; phylum Chordata; class Chondrichthyes; order Carcharhiniformes; family Scyliorhinidae; genus Scyliorhinus; species Scyliorhinus canicula. Next base: position 222,739,343 of record NC_052151.1, read on the forward strand.
TGTTCAGTTTTGGTCTCCTTACTTGAGAAAGGACATACTGGCACTAGAGGGTGTGTAGAGGAGATTCACCAGGTTAATCCCAGAGCTGAACAAAGAACAAAGAACAAAGAAAATTACAGCACAGTAACAGGCCCTTCGGCCCTCCCAGCCTGCACCGATCCAGATCTTTTATCTAAACCTGTCTCCTATTTTCCAAGGTCTACTTCCCTCTGTTCCCGCCCATTCATATACCTGTCTAGATGCTTCTTAAATGGTGCTATCGTGCCCGCCTCTACCACCTCCGCTGGTAAAGCGTTCCAGGCACCCACCACCCTCTGCGTAAAAAACTTTCCACGCACATCTCCCTTAAACTTCCCCCCTCTCACCTTGAAATCGTGACCCTTGTAACTGACACCACCACTCTTGTGAAAAGCTTGTTGTTATCCACACTGTCCATACCTCAAATAATTTTGTAGACCTCAATCAGGTCCCCCCTCAACCTCCGTCTTTCCAACGAAAACAATCCTAATCTACTCAACCTTTCTTCATAGCTAGCACCCTCTATACCAGGCAACATCCTGGTGAAACTCCTCTGCACCCTCTCCAAGGCAGCCACTTCCTTCTGGTAATGTGGCGACCAGAACTGCACGCAGTATTCCAAATGTTGCCTAACCAAAGTCCTATACAACTGTAACATGACCTGCCAACTCTTGTACTCAATACCCCGTCCGATGAAGGCAAGCATTATGTGTGCCTTCTTGACCACTCTATCAACCTGCGTTGCCACCTTCCGGGCACAATGGACCTGAACTCCCAGATCTCTCTGCGCATCAATTTACCCCAAGACCCTTCCATTGACCATATAGTCCGCTCTTGAATTTGATCTTCCAAAATGCATCACCTCGCATTTGCCTGGATTGAACTCCATCTGCCATTTCATTGCCCAACTCTCCAATCTATCTATATTTTGATGTATTCTCTGACAGTCCTCCTCGCTATCTGCAACTCCACCAATCTTAGTATCATCTGCAAACTTGCTGATCGGAACACCTATACCTTCCTCCAGGTCATTGATGTAGATCACAAACAGCAGTGGTCCGAGCACGGATCCCTGTGGAACACCACTAGTCACCCTTCTCCATTTTGAGACACTTCCTTCCACCACTACTCTCTGTATCCTGCTGCCCAGCCCGTTCTTTATCCATCTAGCTAGTACACCCTGAACCCCATACGACTTCACTTTTTCCATCAACCTGCCATGGGAAACCTTATCAAACGTAGGGGTTGGATTATGAGGAGAGGTTGAGTAGACTGCGACTGTACTCGTTGGAATTTGGAAGGATGAGGGGGGATTTTATAGAAACATTTAAAATTATGAAGGGAATAGGTAGGATAGATGCGGGCAGGTTGTTTCCACTGGCGGGTGAAAGCAGAACTAGGGGACATAGCCTCAAAATAAGGGGAAATCAGCTATATTCAAGTGGTGTCCTGCATTTATGTATTTCTTAATCTTCCTGTTTGGCTCCCTTTGTTTCAGGAGATGACCCAAGACATTCGTATTAGCATATCATTGCGTTCACTTTGGCTGAAGTCAGCTTTATTCAAGTGGTGTTCTGCATTTATGTATTTCTAAATGTTCCTGTTTGTCTCCCTTTGTCCTGGATCTGTTCCTATCTGTCCCACTGGCACTCTGCCGGGTTCCAGGTATCGGTTATGTCTGCTTTATTTTCTGTGTCTCCATCTTGTGTGTTAGGCAGCCATCTTCTGTGCCAAGTGCCCTTCTGAACCATTTCCCACTTCAGTTTTAAAAGGTGAAACTTGAGTTCATAGAATAAACATTGTTTTGTTTTAACAAATACTTTCCCATTTCTGCTGTACCACACCTGTAGAGTGGGCCGTGTGCTCCCCATGCCACAATCTATTAAAAGTTATTGGTCAGGGGAACTCCATGATACATTTTGGGGTTCTCTAAACCCCCGCCCAAAAAAATTCACAAACACCCAAAAAGACACCCATGAAACAGCACACATCCGTAAACACCAATGCTCGTAAACACAACAACCAGACACCCTCACCCTCACCCTGACCCACGCCGACACACAACACACACACACTACACAAACACACATCCCTGCACCTGTACCCGCAACACACACAAACACACCCACACAGGAAACACCCACACACACCATAACACTCACAGATGCGCACACGCGCTCACGAACACGGACCTACATACATACCTACTCAATACACATGTTCCAAAACATACACAAATATCAACAACCACACCTACACACGCATTCACACACTCATCACACACTGCCAGATCCTTACCAATACACACACGGATCCACATCCAGGCACACAACCAGACCCGCTCCCACATTCACACAAACTCACACTGACACACTCCCGATCACACGGACGCAAAGCCCTTCCCGCCTCCACTGCTGTCTGAATAGCTGCCAGGAGTTCAATCTTCAGCTCATCCCTGCGTCTTTGGAGCTCGGCGTTGATGAAGTTCATACAGCAGCTGGGCTCTGCGCTGACAACTCTGTGAAATCGGCCCTTCCCGGCTCCATGCCACCTCGTGTGACCACCAGCTGCATGGCTGAGCTTTCCCTCATCTCGTCCTTGTTGGCTTTTGCGTTGGGCGGCTGGTTCCTTTCCTGTAATTTTGTCTTTATGTGGTCGCGAGCGAGACTCCCAAAAGGTATGTTGCCTTTCGGGTGCCAGGGCCAGGGATGTCTCGGATCGTGTCTTCAGGATCCGGAAGGGGGAGGGTGAGCAGCCAGAAGTCGTGGTGCACATTGGTACCAAGGACGTAGGTAGGAAAAAGGGTGTGGAGGTAATAAACAAGTTTAGGGAGTTAGGCTGGAAGTTAAAGGCCAGGACAGACAGAGTTGTCATCTCTGGTTTGTTGCCGGTACCACGTGATAGCGAGGCGAGAAATAGGGAGAGAGTGCAGTTGAACACGTGGCTGCAGGAATGGTACAGGAGGGAGGGCTTCAGGTGTTCGGATAATGGGAGCGCATTCTGGGGAAGGTGGGACCTGTACAAGCAGGACGGGTTTCATCTGAACCAGAGGGGCACCAATATCCTGGGGGGGGGGGGAGGTTTTCTAGTACTCTTCGGGAGGGTTTAAATTAATATGGCAGGGGAATGGGAACCAGATTGTAGTCCAGCAACGAAGGAAACCGATAGTCAGGATGCCAAAGCACGTAGTGATGCAGTGGGTAAGGTAACAATGACAAAGAAGAGTACTTGCAGGCAAGGAGATGGGTTGAAGTGTGTATACTTTAATGCAAGAAGCATCAGGAATAAGGTGGGTGAACGTAAGGCATGGATCGGTACTTGGGACTACAATGTGGTGGCCATCACGGAAACTTGGATAGAAGAGGGGCAGAAATGGTTGTTGGAGGTCCCTGGTTATATATGTTTTAACAAGATTAGGGAGGATGGTAAAAGAGGTGGGGTGGCATTCTTAATTAGAGATAGTATAACAGCTGCAGAAAGGCAGTTCGAGGGGGATCTGCCTACTGAGGTAATATGGGTTGAAGTCAGAAATAGGAAAGGAGCAGTCACCTTGTTGGGAGTTTTCTATAGGCCCCCCAATAGCAGCAGAGATGTGGAGGAACAGATTGGGAAACAGATTTTGGAAAGGTGCAGAAGTCACAGGGTAGTAGTCATGGGTGACTTCAACTTCGCAAACATTGAGTGGAAACTCTTTAGATCAAATAGTTTGGATGGGGTAGTGTTTGGGCAGTGTGTCCAGGAAGCTTTTTTAACACAGTATGTAGATTGTCCGACCATAGGGGAGGCCATATTGGATTTAGTACTTGGTAATGAACCAGGGCAGGTGATAGATTTGTTAGCGGGGGAGCATTTTGGAGGTAGTGACCACAATTCTGTGACTTTCACTTTAGTTATGGAGAGGGATTGGTGCGTGCAACAGGGCAAGGTTTATAATTGTGGGAAGGGTAAATACAATGATGTGAGACAAGAATTGAAGTGCAGAAGTTGGGAACATAGGCTGTCAGGGAAGGACACAAGTGAAATGTGGAACTTGTCCAACGAACAGATACTGCGTGTCTTTGATATGTATGTCCCTGTCAGGCAGGGAAGAGATGGTCGAGTGAGGGAACCATGGTTGACAAGAGAGGTTGAATGTCTTGTTAAGAGGAAGAAGGAGACTTATGTAAGGCTGAAGAAACAAGGTTCAGACAGGGCGCTGGAGGGATACAAGATAGCCAGGAGGGAACTGAAGAAAGGGATTAGGAGAGCTAAGAGAGGACTTGAAAAATCTTTGGCAGGTAGGATCAAGGAAAACCCCAAGGCCTTTTACACATATGTGAGAAATATGAGAATGACTAGAGCGAGGGTAGGTCCGATCAAGGACAGTAGCGGGAGATTGTGTATTGTGTCTGAAGAGATAGGAGAGGTCTTGAACAAGTATTTTTCTTCAGAATTTACAAACAAGAGGGGCCATATTGTTGGAGAGGACAGCATGAAGCAGACTGATAAGCTCGAGGAGATACTTGTCAGGAAGGAAGATGTGTTGCGCGTTTTGGAAAAACTTAAGGATAGACAAGTCCCCCGGGCCTGACGGGATATATCCAAGGATTCTATGGGAAGCAAGAAATGAAATTGCAGAGCCGTTGGCAATGATCTTTTCGTCCTCGCTGTCAACAGGGGTGGTACCAGAGGATTGGAGAGTGGCGAATGTCGTGCCCCTGTTCAAAAAAGGGAATAGGGATAACCCTGGGAATTACTGGCCAGTTAGTCTTACTTCGGTGGTAGGAAAAGTAATTGAAAGGGTAGTGAGGGATAGGATTTCTGAGCATCTGGAAAGACACTGCTTGATTAGGCATAGTCAGCACGGATTTGTGAGGGGTAGGTCTTGCCTTTCAAGTCTTATTGATTTCTTTGAGGATGTGACCAAGCATGTGGATGAAGGTAAAGCAGTGGATGTAGTGTACATGGATTTTAATAAGGCATTTAATAAGGATCCCGATTGTAGGCTTGTGCAGAAAGTAAGGAGGCATGGGATAGTGGGAAATTTGACCAGTTGGATAATAAACTGGCTAACCGATAGAAGACAGAGAGTGGTGGTGGATGGCAAATATTCAGCCTGGAGCCCAGTTATTAGTGGCGTACCTCAGGGATCAGTTCTGGGTCCTCTGCTGTTTGTGATTTTCATTAACGACTTGGATGAGGGAGTTGAAGGGTGGTTCAGTAAATTTGCAGATGATACGAAGATTGGTGGCGTTGTGGATAGTGAGGAGGGATGTTGTCGGCTTCAAAGAGACATAGATAGAATGCAGAGCTGGGCTGAGAAGTGGCAGATGGAGTTTAACCCTGACAAGTGTGAGGTTGTCCATTTTGGAAGGACAAATATGAATGCGGAATACAGTTTTAACGGTAGGGTTCTTGGCAATGTGGAGGAGCAGAAAGATCTTGGGGTCTATGTTCCTAGATCTTTGAAAGTTGCCACTCAAGTGGATAGAGCTGTGAAGAAGGCCTATGGTGTGCTAGCGTTCATTAGCAGAGGGATTGAATTTAAGAGCCGTGAGGTGATGATGCAGCTGTACAAAACCTTGGTCAGGCCACATTTGGAGTACTGTGCAGTTCTGATCGCCTCATTTTAGGAAGAATGTGGAAGATTTGGAAAAGGTGCAAAGGAGATTTACAAGGATGTTGCCTGGAATGGAGAGTAGGTCATCCGAGGAAAGGTTGAGGGTGCTAGGTCTTTTCTCATTAGAACGGGGACGGATGAGGGGCGACATGATAGAGGTTTATATGATGATCAGGGGAATAGATAGAGTAGACAGTCAGATACTTTTTCTCCTGGTGGAACACACCATTACAAGGGGACATAAATTTAAGATAAATGGTGGAAGATATAGAGGGGATGTCAGAGGTAGGTTCTTTACCCAGAGAGTAGTGGGGGCATGGAATGCACTTCCTGTTGAAGTAGTTGAGTCGGAAACGTTAGGGACCTTCAAGCGGCTATTGGATAGGTACATGGATTAGGGTAGAATAATGGAGTGTAGGTTAACTTCTTAAGGGCAGCACGGTTGCATTGTGGATAGCACAATTGCTTCACAGGTCCAGGATCCCAAGTTCGATTTCGACTTGGGTCACTGTCTGTGTGAAGTCAGCACATCCTCCCCGTGACTGCGTGGGTTTCCTCCGGGTACTCCGGTTTCCTCCCACAGTCCAAAGATGTGCAGGTTGGTTGGATTGGCCATGAAAAATTGTCCAACATTCTATGATTGACCAAGGACAAAAGTTCGGCGCAACATCGTGGGCCGAAGGGCCTGTTCTGTGCCGTATTTCTCTATCTATCAATTTGTTCTATTTCTAACTGATGTAGTTTGCGAAGGTTCTATAGTGCGGGAGGAGGGAGGGAGGGTTGCGGTTACTATTATGCTGATTTGATGGGATTAACAGTCGTATTCGAGGATTTCATTCCAGAGCCACCATACGTGCAACAGCTCAGCTCATGACCGCGACCGGAAGAACAGCAGATTCCTCAACTGTTGTCTGAACTGAGTCTGTGTCACAGCGTAAATCGCAGTGTTTGTGCAGCAACTCAGGAGCTGTAGCATGAAGGAGATTTCGAGAAAATAGCTTTCTATATATACTGAAAAATACGCCAGTGTGCGCATCCGAGCCCATATCGAATAAATCATGAACACTGACCATAACAGGATGAAGTTCGCTGAGATAAAAAATAATAAAATGATGGATTTCCTCCGACTTTCCATCTCTGGGTCTCTGGGACTCTCCCCACTGTTGTGAGCCCGGAGTCTCTTGCGGGCTCTGCTGCTCACGACAATGTATCTGACTGTGAAAATATTGAGCAGCAGAATCAGGACAAATGGAACACCTGGGGTGAGAATGTACTGGAGGAACTCGATTGATCCCCAGAAATGAGAGAACATAACATCCAATGTGACAGAACAAAACCAGGGGATGTTCAGCAGAGAATACCCACTCTTAAACATAAAATACCAGGAAATGTTCTTCAAACAGCTCAGCACAGTCACTGTTCCCAGAACCACAGCCGCCGTTTTCTCGCTGCAATATTTACATTTCTGCTTCGGGCAACAAATGGCCACAAATCGATCAAAGGTGAAAGTGACGGTGAACCAGACGGAACAGTCAGTGGCTGCATAAAGCAGGACGGCGTGGATATTACACACGGGGATGGACAACAGGAAATAAAACTGTTCATAAAAAACAATGGGAATGTGTCTCAATATCAGGTCGAGAATAACGACAAGTAGATCCCCCACTGCCATGGCCACCAAGTAACAAGTTACACATTTGGACAGGCCACAGTTTTTTCTCTTCAGGATCACAATTGTGATGAGGTTCACTGTGAGGATGGGAAATAAACAATGTAATTACACACCAGCCTGGGAAAGACATTACCAGTTTGATTGAGGTGGTGTTTACAAAGACAAACAAATAAACACAAATGCGCACACAGGTAACACATTGACGCACCTACAGACACAAAGAAACAGAGACACAAATAAAACAGTCACAGACACAGAGAACAAATACATGCACCCACACGAGAGAAACAGAGACACAAATGTACACTCTCACAGACACAGAAACAAAGACAGATACTCAGAGACGCATGTACACACTCAAAGGCACAGAGATACAAATGCACTCACTCAGAGAGACAGAGACAGCAACATATACACTGTCAGACACACACTGTTAGACACAAACACATATACATACTCACAAACACGCAGGTACAAGTACACACACTGTCAGACACAGATACATAAATATTCACTGAGAGACGCACAGACACAAATACACACTCACAGACCAAGGCAGACACAATTATACACACTCACAGACACCGAGAGAAACAAATGCTCACATCACAGACACCGAAACAAGAAAATGCACAGTCACAGATACAGTGGCATAAATATACACACTCACAGACCCAGGCAGGCACATATAATCACACTCACAGACGCAAGCACATATACAAACACATACAGGTACAGTGACACAAATATTCACACTAAGGAAGAGCAATCACAGTCAGAACGAAACAGGGATGCAAATAAACACGCTGTCAAACACAGAGACAAATACACACACTCACAGACACAGAGATCCCACTGTCACACACAGACACAAATATTCACACATGAAAAAAGACACGAATTCACACACTGTCAGACACAGAGACACACATATTCACGAAAGGACAAGCACGCACGGACAGAGAGAAGCAGAGATGCAAATACACACGCTCACAAACAGTAAGACAAATACAAAGACACACAGAGACAGAGACACAAATGCACACTCACTGAGACACCAATACGCACTAACAGACACACACACTGTCAGACACAAAGACACGCGTACACACTCAGGCAAACAGTCACAAATAATAATAATCTTTGTTTTCACAAGTAGGCTCACATTCACACTGCAACGAAGTTACTGTCAAAACCCCTAGTGGCCAAATTCCAGCGCCTGTTCAGGTGTAGGGAGAATTCAGGATGTCCAGGGTGTTTCCAGTTACAGCTCCTGGAAGCTGACGTTTCCAGAGCTGGAGCAGCGGCCTGAGTCACTGTTGAGCATCTGCAAAGTGGTGAACATGGGCGACATAATATATAGAGAGGTATTCACACCGCAGGCTCAGACTTTACAGGCAGGAAGGGATGGGTGACCAGCAGAAAGAGAGAGGCTGGCAGTGATGGAATCTCCTGTGGAATTCTCATGCAGAACATATATTCCGTTTTGGATACTGTTGAGGGGAATGGCCTATCAGGGGAACAGTGCAACAGCCAAACACATGGCAGCACGGTTGGTTCTGCTGCAGAGGAGAGGGGTAATAAGTGGTCTAGTGCAATAGTTATAAGGGATTCAATTGTAAGGGGAATAGACAGACGTTTCTGTGCCTGCAAACGGGACTTCTGGATGGTATGTTGCCTGCCTGGTGCAAAGGTGAAGGATGCCTTGAAGCGGGCAAAGGACATTGTGGAGCGGGAGGATCAACAGCCAGTGGGCGTGGTATATATCGGTACAGAGGGCAGAGTCCTAGAAGCATAATATAGGGAGCGAGGAAGGAGGTTAAGGAATCGGACCTCAAATTTAATTATCTCAGGGGCTGGTTTAGCACACTGGGCTAAATCGTTGGCTTTTAAAGCAGGCCAAAGCAGGGCAGCAGCATGGTTCAATTCTGGTAACAGCCTCCCCGAACAGGTGCCGAAATCTGGCGATTAGAGGCTTTCACAGTCACTTCATTGAAGCCTACTCGTGGCAATAAACGATTTTAATTTTTAATTTTCATTTCACGTGCGAGCAAGAGTAGAAATACAGGATATATCGGATGAACACGTAGATGAAGAGATATCGTCAGGGGGAGGGTTTCAGATTCTTGGTACATTGGGACCGGTTCTGGGGAAGGTGGGACCTGTAAAAACTGGACGGGTTACACCCCGGCAGGACTTGCACTGATGTCCGAGGGGAACTATTTGCTAGAGAAGTTGGGGAGGGTTTAAACTAATATGCCAGGCGATGGGAACCTATGCAAAGAGTCAGACAAAGAGGGAGCGCAGACAAAGCAAAAGTTTTCAAAGGCAATAATAGAAGTGGTAGGTGGAGAAACCAAGAAAAAAATTCAAACTGGACTAAAGAGAAAAATATTAGGAGAAAGGCAAACAATGTGAAAAAGACAAACTTAAAGGCTTTGTGCCTTAATGCATGGAATATTTGCAAATAAAGTGGATGAACTAATTGCGCAGATAGACCTAAATGGGTGTGATGTAAATAGGATTACGGAGACATCGCTGCAGGTTGAACAGGAATGGGAACTGAATGTCGCAAGATTTTCAGTACTTAGGAAGTATAGGCATAAAAGAAAAGGTGGTGGCGAAGCAATGCTGGATAAAGTGAAAATTAACCAGGACTTCCGGTGGCGTCCATGGAGTGAGTGGACGCTTATTTGGTAGCTCCCGATAGTGGTGGACCTTTCGGAGCGTTTCCCCGACGTATGGGGGAGTTGATCTGCAAAACAGGAGATTGGTGAGGCAGAGGAGAATAATTCCCTGCTAGTGTATGGATTCGTGCACCAGATGTGGTCTGAAAAGGGGAGATCGTTGGTTGAAGAAGGGAGTGGAGTCTGCAGCACAGGACAGCATGGCGGAGGCTCAGGGACTGGGATTGCCGGCCAAGTGGTCAACGGAGCAGCTGGTGGACTTTCTGCAGGAGAGCTTTGCTGAGCAAGGAAAAGATCACATGGACCCGATTAAGACGGGTATTGAACGGATGGAGCAGAGATTAGAAGCCCAGGGCCAGGCGATCCAGAAGGTGGAAGAGGTGGCCGAGCACGAGTACCAGATAACCGCGATGGCAGCAGACATGGATCTCATGAGCGACCTTCAGAAAAGTTGCAGGAGAAGGTGGAGGATCTGGAGGAACAGTGACGCAGGCAGAATCTCACGATAGTGGGCCTTCCCGAGGGCAGCGAGGGATCACAGCAGCGCTATATGTGGTACACATGTTTGACAAGCTGCTGGAGGAAGATGTGATTGCTCGGCTATTGAGGTGGACAGAGCGCGCAGAGCTCTGATGAGGAAGCCGCTGAAAAATGAGACGTCGAGGTTGATGTTGGTAGCATCGCTGGACAAGAAACAGATCTTGAGGTGGGCGAAGCAGAAGGGGAGCTACAAACAGGAAGATAACGAGCTGCGCATTTACCAGGATTTGGGTGCGGAACTGTCCAAAAGGCGGCGAATTTCAGTCTAGTGAAATTGGCTCTCTTTGGGAAGGGGTGAAGTTCGGCATGCTGTACCCAGGCCCTTTGTAACTCATTCACGAGAGACAAGAACTCTATTTTGGATCGCAGGATGAGGTGATTAACTTTGTTAAGGACAGGAGACTGGCAAGTGATGGAAGACATTGAACTTGGGGACGAGTAATTGTGTACTTATTATGCTGCTAAATTTATCTGTATGTATTGTTTTTGCACCAGGTTTTGTGCTCAGTTCTGTATGCGGGTAAACGTTGTTCTTAATGGGGCATCGTGGGTGGAAATTTGTTCTTTGTGTTTCTGGGGATTGTTATGTTTTGCTTTTGTATTTTCGAGCGGGGGGATCAGTAGGAGTAGAATGCTTGGCCCCATGGGCGGGGGCAACCAGGCTGGCTTGGCGGGCTAGCTCACGGAAGCACAGTGGGGGGGGGGGGAGCAGGTGATCAGTTTGTTGGGGGTTGTGGGATTGATATTTTGTTATTGGGAGAGGGGTGTGAGCGGTTGAACGTTTCTGCTGACAGTGGAGTGACTGACGCTTGGAGACAAATTGGAGGTTGATTAGGGGGGCACCCGAGGGTGGCTCTGAGGTGACACGGGACGCGGGCTGGAGGCCGGCCGAAGAATGGTGATGTTTGATAGCCAGGGTGGCGCAGTGCCCGCGACGAGGCTGATCACATGGAAGGTGAGAGGACTGAACGGGTCAATCAAGTGGGCGCACGTCTTATCGCATTTGAAGAGTGTGAAGGCAGACGTGACAATGCTACAGGATCAGGTAAGGATTCAGAAGGGGTGGGTTGAGCAGGTATTAGTATCGGGGCTCGAGAGCAAAACTAGATGGGGTAGCGATCTTGATCAATCAGCGGGTGACATTTGAGGGAGGAAACATAGTGGCGGACTCGGCGGCTTGGTACATTGTGGTGAGTGGAAATGTGGATGTGATGCTGGTGGTATTAGTGAATATCTATGCTCCAAATTGGGAACACGCAGAGTTCATGAGTTGGGATTTAGGGAAGATCCTGGACCTGGAATCGCATAGGTTGATCATGGGGTAGACTTTAATATAGTTATAGATCCGAGATTGGATCGATCACATTCAAAACAGGGAGGATGCCAGCCGTGGCGAAGGAGCAAAAGGGGTTTCGGGAGGGCTAGATCCGTGGAGGTTCGGACGACCGCGAGCGAAGGAATTTTCTTTTTCTGCCAACTACACAAAGTGCACTCCCCGATTGATTCTTTCGTTTTGAATAGGGCTTTTCTGGCGGGAGTAGTGGATGCTGAGTATTCGGCGATTGTTGTATCTGATCATGCCCCACACTGAGTGGTCAGCGCCCGCAATGGAGATTGCATGTACGACTGTTAGGCGATGCGGACTTGTGCGGGCGGGTGAGGGAGGCAATCCAGAATCATTTGGTGATAAATGACACAGGGCGGGGATGCGGCAGTAACAGGAGGCGCTAAATGTGTGGGGAACTGATTTCGGGCTCACCGGAAGAAGGTGGAGCGGGCAAGATTAAACGGCTAGTTAGGGCGAACCCCCACGTCGGTAGAAGGTATAAGGACGTCCCGGAGGCGGGTTTGTTGAAGGAACGGCAAAAGACGCGGATGGAATTTGGTCTGAAGTCAACAGGGAAGGCAACGGGGCCGTTGAGTAAGGCGAGAGGGGCGGAATATCAGTATGGGGAGAGGGCCAGCAGGTGCGAGCATACCAGCTCAAGAAAAGTGAAGCGGCCACGGAGGTAGGAATACTGAGGATAGAAGGGCAACACGGTCAGTCCCAGCGGGAAGAATGTTCCAGACGATTGCTTGAGTTGGAGCTGGTGGAGGGGATGAGGCAGTTCTTGGAGGGGTTGGAGTTTCCAAAGGTGGAGGAGGGGTTGGTACCTACAGAAACCTTTTCAGTCAGTCTTTATGTTTACTGCAAGCTTACTTCCAAACGTTATTTTTCCCGATATGGATCCCTTAATCTGTCATCGCTCTATTCTAAACAGCTCTCAATCCTCATACCTGGTAATTTTCTGGGACAATGTGTGTGCTACTTTCTTGGATCGAATACTGTCCCTAATGTCCCGCATTAATGATGTGGAGATGCCGGTGTTGGATTAGAGTGAGCACAATAAGAAGTCTTATAACACCAGGTTACAGTCCACCATACGGGGTTAGGGTTATGGTGTTCGGGCCGGAAAGTGGAGCTGAGTCCACAAAAGATCAGCCATGATCTAATTGAATGGCGGAGCAGGCTCGAGGGGCCAGATGGCCTACTCCTGCTCCTAGTTCTTATGTTCTTATGTTCTTATGTTTGTATCACACACTAGCTTTCGGATCACTGCTCCTTCCTCAGGCACAACCTGAAATGACGGATTTCCCTGAGGAAGGAGAGGGCTCCGATAGCTGGTGATTAGAAAATAACCTGATGAACTTTAGCCTGGTGTTGTAAGACATCTTATTGTCCATTACTAACACACAAGCTAACGGCCTGCGGACTATGGATGGTAGCTTTACCCTGAAACCTAATGCTTTCTCCCACTGCCGACACCAACCCCTGGTGTTCAGTCTCTGCCAATCGAATGAGAGCTTATAACCAATACTTTCTTCTTCCTGTGTTGTACAATCGCGAACCACAAAGCTGGAGTGTACTCTTTATGCTACAGGACTGGGTAAACAGTCTGGAGAACCTGAGTTGTCCAGGCACCTAGTATTTTTCACAGGATAGGGTGACATCAGTGTTGTTTCGAACCAGCTGTGCTGCTGGGTTTGTCAGAAAGCTTCCTGATAGCTGCCATAATGCCACATACAGAAATTTACTTTGGATTCTTCTCAGAAGTTACTCCCTTATAACGACCTCCTGATCCCTCACAAGCTAGTTGGGTTGTTTACCTCTGGCCGAGGATATCATGTCGTGGGCCACATTCCACTTGTGTGAGGGCCAGAGAGGTGCGTGGAACGTTTTTTACGCTGAGGGTGGTGGGTGCCTGGACCGCTTTACCAGCGGAGGTGGTAGAGGTGGGCACGATAGCATCATTTAAGAAGCATCTAGACAGGTATATGAATGGGCGGCAACAGAGGGAAGTAGACCTTGGAAAATAGGAAACAGGTTTAGATAAAGGATCTGGATCGGCGCAGGCTGGGAGGGCCGAAGGGCCTGTTCCTGTGCTGTAATTGTCTTTGTTCCTTGTTCTTTGACTACCCTGTAGCTGAGCCTGCGTTTGGGAGGTGCCCAGTTGAGGTCAGTCTCCACGGGGATCTGGTAAGAAGGAAGTAATGATCAGGAGGCTCCGTAATGACGGGAGATGCTCACACACTCCCATCGCCTGCTGACATAGGTAGACTGTTATCCAGTGATGAGAGCTGGAAGGAAGAGGTGAGAACCAGACTGAACACTACAATGACACACTGAACACAGCATATCAACCGGAGACATACAACCCCCCAGATTGTTGTATCAGAACAGAAGGACGCCATTTAGTCCTTCGAGTCTGACGTCAGAACATGAGAAGGAGGAGGCCATTAAGTCCAACCAGTCTGATTAACCAATTGGAGGCCATTAGCGCCCTGATGATTTTATATCAGAAACGTTTTAGAGGATGAGGCCATTCAGACTGTTACAGCGAAATAGGAAGATGGTGACGCCATTCAGATCTGCTCACTTTTTACACCTGGACATGGTGAAGTGACTGTTCAGGTTGCTGCCCCCGCACAGCACGGACGGAGGCCAATCAGTCTGTCAATGTGTTCACTTGACCAGGAGGAGGAAGAGGCGATTCAGTCGCTCACGTCGGTTATACTGGTTGCACTGGATCAGGAGGATCAAGAGGCCATTCAGTCGCTCAAGTCGGTTGCGCCAGTAAAAGAAGAGTAGGAGGCTATTCAGCCCATCGAGTTAGCTACACCTTAACAGGCCGAGTAAATAAGAACATAAGAACATAAGAACTAGGAGCAGGAGTAGGCCATCTGGCTCCTCAAGCCTGCTCCGCCATTCAATGAGATCATGGCTGATCTTTTGTGGACTCAGCTCCACTTTCCCGGCCGAACACCATAACCCTTAATCCCTTTATTCATCAAAAAACTGTCTATCTTTACCTTAAAAACATGTAATGAAGGAGCCTCAACTGCTTCACTGTGCATGGAATTCCATAGATTCACAACCATTTGGGTGAAGATGTTCCTCCTAAACTCAGTCCTAAATCTACTTCCCCTTATTTTGAGGCTATGTCCCCTAGTTCTGCTTTCACCCGCCAATGGAAACAACCTGCCCGCATCTATCCTATCTATTCCCTTCATAATTTTAAATGTTTCTATAAGATCCCCCCTCATCCTTCTAAATTCCAACGAGTACAGTCCCAGTCTACTCAACCTCTCATGATCCAACCAGTTCAGCTCTGGGATTAACCTAGTGAATCTCCTCTGCACACCCTCCAGCGCCAGTACGTCCTTTCTCAAGTAAGGAGACCAAAACCGAACACAATACTCCAAGTGTGGTCTCACTAACACCTTATACAATTGGAACAAAACCTCTCTAGTCTTAAACCCCATCCCTCTAGCAATGAAGGACAACATTCCATTTGCCTTCTTAATCACCTGTTGCACCTGAAAAACCAACTTTCTGTGACTCATGCATTAGCACACCCAGGTCTCTCTGCTCAGCGGCATGCTTTAATATTTTATCGTTTAAATAATAATCCCGTTTTCTGTTATTCCTACCAAAATGGATAACCTCACATTTGTCAACATTGTATTCCATCTGCCAGACCCTAGCCCATTCACTTAACCTATCCAAATCCCTCTGCAGACTTCCAGTATCCTCTGCACTTTTCGCTTTACTACTCATCTTAGTATCATCTGCAAACGTGGACACATTGCCCTTGGTCCCCAACTCCAAATCATCTATGTAAATTGTGAACAATTGTGGGCCCAACACGGATCCCTGAGGGACAGCACTAGCTACTGATTGCCAACCAGAGAAACACCCATTAATCCCCAATCTTTGTTGTCTATTAATTAACCAATCCTCTATCCATGCTACTACTTTACCCTTAATGCCATGCATCTTTAACTCATAGAGCAACCTTTTGTGTGGCACCTTGTCAAAGGCTTTCTGGAAATCCACATATACCACATCCATTGGCTCACCGTTATCTACTGCACTGGTAATGTCCTAAAAAAATTCCACTGAATTAGTTAGGCACGACCTGCCCTTTATGAACCCAATGGACAATTTCTATCCAGATGCCTCGCTATTTCTTCCTTGATGATAGACTCCAGCATCTTCCCTACTAACGAAGTTATGCTCACTGACCTATAATTTCCTGCTCTCTGCCTATCTCCTTTTTTAAACAGTGGTGTCACGTTTCCTAATTTCCAATCCACCGGGACCACCCCAGAGTCTAGTGGATTTCGGTAAATCATCACTAGTGCACCTGCAATTTCCATAGCCATCTCTTTCAGCACTCTGGGATGCATTCCATCAGGGCCAGTAGACTTGTCTACCTTTAGTCCCATTAGCTTGCCCATCACTGCCTCCTTACTGATAACAATCCTCTCAAGGTCCTCACCTGTCATAGCCTCTTTTCTATCAGTCACTGGCATGTTATTTGTGTCTTCCACTGTGAAAACAGACCCAAAAAACATGTTCAGTTCCTCAGCCATTTCCTCATCTCCCATTATTAAGACTCCCTTCTCATCCTCTAAAGGATCCATATTTACCATAGCCACTCCTTTTTTGTTTTATAGATTTGTAAAAACATTTACTGTCTGTTTTAATATTCTGAGAAAGTTTACTCTCATACTCTATCTTACTCTTCTTTATAGCTTTTTAGTAGCTTTCTGTTGCCCCCTAAAGATTTCCCAGTCCTCAAGTCTGCCACCAATGTTTGCCTCTCTGTGTGCTTTTTCCTTCAATTTGATACTCTCCGTTATTTCCTTAGATATCCACGGTTGATTTTCCCTCTTTCTACCGTCCTTCCTTTTTGTTGGTATAAACCTTTGCTGAGCACTGTGAAAAATCGCTTGGAAGGTTCTCCACTGCCGGCGTTGGACTGGGGTGAGCACAGTAAGAAGTCTTACAACACCAGGTCAAAGTCCAACAGGTTTATTTCAAATTACTAGCTTTCGGAGCACAGCGACTTCCTCAGGTGCGTGAAGACGTGAATGAAACAGGTCTCATGACATTTACCGCCCACAGTCTGGCTTGGGGTTGCGAAATCCTACCAACTGTCCTGGCTTGAGACAATTAAAACGTCTTTAAACTATTATTATTCGTCTCTCCTCTCGCACCGTCTGGATCCGTAAAGACTAAATTACCTGCAAATACTCGCATTCAATATATCGTCTTGCATCTTTGACTTTGTTCCCAAATGAGTTTGTGGAACCTCCCTCTTCATTGACCCGATGAAGGAGCTGCGCACCGAACACTGGTGACGCCAAACAAACCTGTTGGACATTAACCTAGTTTGAAGACTTCTTACAATATAGAACAGGAGGAAGAGGCTGTTCAGTCTCGAGTAGGTTACAAAGGAACAGGAGGAGCACGAGGCCATTCAGTTCCTCTAGTCTGTGACACCAAATCAGAATACAGATTAAGACAATCAGCTCCTCAAGCCAGTAAAACCAGAACAGGAGGAGGGATTCATTGAGTCGCTCCATTCTGTTAAACTGGGTCAAGAGGATGAGGAGATTCCGTCCGAAAAGCTTGTGAATACAGAACAGGACGAGAGGGCCATTCAGTTCCTCGAGTCTGCTACTCCACATCAGATGGAAGAGGCCATTCAGTTCCTCGAGTCTTCATACCAGAACAGTCCGTGTGTCGGAGGCCAATCATTCCGTCGAGTCTGTGATCCTGCAATATGAGGATGCCGTTCACTCCCTGAAGACAGTTTGGTCGGAACACGAGGAGAAAGAGGCCATTCGATTAGTCACTGCACTTTCGTTCACACGAACAGGAGGCAGAGACAATTCAGTCCATCTATACAGTCTTCAAGGAACAGGAGGAAAATAAGGACATTCCGCCCCTCAAGTCTGGTGCACCAGAAGAGGAGGAGTAGGGTGAGGCATTTAGTCCCTCGAGTTTGTTGCACCAGAACAGGGGGAGGAGGAGGCCGCACAGTACCTCGAGTCTATCGCTCCACAACAGGCGAAGGAAGAGGCCATTCTGTCCCTTGGGTCAGTTACACCAGAACAGGAGGAGACCATTCAGCCCCTCTAGTCTGTAACGCAAGATAAGGAGAAGGAAGAGGCCATTCAGTTTCTCAAGTCACATACCAGATCCGGCGAATAAGGAGGCCATTCAGCCCCTCGAGTCTGAAAAATTGAAACTAGAGGAGGTCGTTCAATCCATCGTGACTGACTCAAGAATAAGACGGGGGGGGGGGGCATTTAGTTCCTTGGGTCAGATATACCGGAACAGGAGGAATTTATTGAGTCCATTTTACAGAGGATCATGGATTCTCCACTGGCGGTTTTCTCTGCTGCGGCGGAAGTGCACGCACGGCAGTGGATGCCCCGACGGCTGGGGCTGCCCACAAAGGGAATCTCTGCTGGCCAGCTCGCGGGAAGCAAAAATCCGCCTGGGATGTTTGCATTCAGCTGATCGATACTTTTAAAGATAAATTACTTAATACATCCGTTCTCCCTTCAGCACCAGTATCTTTGCTGTTACACATCAGCCCAGACTGCTGCTGCCCATTGCGAGGTGACACAGTCTGACTCGGAGCCCTATACTGGAGAGGTTGTCCTGCAAGACCATCTGACGTCTCCGCAGTGAAATACAAAAGCCTTCGCCCACCCGTGCTGTAGTCACTGGGGAAACTGTGTATAGAAATCATAGAATCATCCACAAATACAGTGCAGAAAACGCTCGTCGGCCCATCGAGTCTGCACCATCGCATGAACACTTGCTCTCCCAATCCTAATCCCAATCGCCAGAATTTGGCCCCTCGCCACACATGTTAAGATGTGCCACGTACTCATGCAGATCCTTTTAAAGGATGTGAGGCAACCTTCCTCTCCCACCCTTCTGCACAGTGCGTTCCAGACTGTCATTACACTCTGCGTAAAATGGTTCTTCTTCAAAGAAAACAAAGGTATCTGGGTGGTTAACAGTGAGGCTGAGAGTCTAGGATTACAGGGAGATATAGATGGAATGGTAAAATGGGCAGAAAAGTGGCAGATGGGTCACACGGTGGCGCAGTGGTTAGCATTGTTGCCTCCCGGCGCTGATGTCCCAGATTCGATCCCGGCTGTAGGTCACTGTCCGTGTGGAGTTTGCACATTTTCCCAGTGTTTGCGTGGGTTTGGCCCCCGTGAACATCCACCTCTCACGTTCAATTTGTATCCCCTCGCAACTGGGCCTTCAACTGACACCTGTTCCCTACCTACCCTGTCCATGCCCTGGTAATCCTGTACACCTCGAGTAGGTTGCCCGTCAGTCTTCTCTGCTCCAGCGAGAAACCAGGCCTATCGAACCTCTCTTCATCACTTAAATGTTCCATCCGAGGCAACACCGTGATGAAACGCCTCTGCACTCCCTCCAGTGCAATAACATCCTTCCTATAATGTAGCGACGGCATCTGCATCCAGTACCCCAGCTGTGGCTTCAGTCATATTCTATACCTCTCCAAAATGCTTCCCTTACTTTTATATAGTCTAACCAATGATTGATAAAGGCAAGTGTACCACATGTCCGTTTTAAGAACCTGTTAATCTGCCCTACTGCCTTCAAAAATCTATTTACAAACACAACAAATTGCATTGTTCCTCAGGACATCCTAGTGTGAGACATTCATTGACAATTCCTTGTCAATTTCCTCTTTCCAAAGTGTATGACGTCAAAAGTTTCAGGATTAAATTGCATCTGCTACTTTTCTGCGTTTTATTTTAATTTAGAGTATGCAATTATTTTTCTTCCAATTAAGGGTCAATTTATCGTGGCCAATCCACCTAACCTGCACATCTTTGTGATGTTGGGGCGAAACCAACGCAAACACTGGGAAAATGTCGAAACTCCACACGGACCGTGACCCAGAGCCGGGATCGAATCTGGGACCTCAGCGCCGGGGGGCAACAATATGAACCACTGCGCCAACGTGCCACTTTTCTGCCCATTTTACCATCCGGTCCATATCTCCCTGTCAACAGACTCTCAGCCTCTCTGTTAACCAACCAGATACATTTGTTTAATTCACATATGTACCAATCCTACCTCCACAGAGTCATCTCAGTCATTTATTCAAATGAAGAATAATAGGGTGCCCAGCACAGATGCCTGTGGTACACCACGGGGCACTGGCTCCCAGTCATGAAAACAGACGCCTGACAACACCATCTGTCTCCTACAGCTCAGCCAGCTTTGAATACATCTTATCAAGGTCCCCTGCCTTATGTGCATTTGACATCATTATAAGTCTCCTATGTTGGACTTTTTCCAAATGTTTTGCTGAAATCCATGTAAACAACAACAACGACATACCCTCATCTGCACAGTAAGTCACATGCTCACAAAAATCAATCAAATTTATTAGCCATGACCTTCCTCCGATAAAGCTGTGCAGACTACCCCTGATCAAATCTTGACTCTCCAACTGGAGATAGATTATCTCCATTAAACCTTTCTCCATAATGTTCCCACTACTGACGTAAGGCTCACTGCTCACTGACCCGTAGATGCCTGGCTTTTCGCAACAACATTTCTCATACAGTGGGACCACCTTTCCGGTTGTGCTGTCGTTTGGTGCCTCTTCCGTGTCCAGAGAAGAAGTACAAATTTGGAGAAGTGCCCTTGCGATTTCCTACCCTCGCGTCCCACGGCATCTTCGGACTTAATTCATCTGCTCCTGCAGGTTTATCCACTTTTAAGCCTGTCATCTCCTCCAACTCCTTGGTCCTTCCCTAAGACAACTTGCTCAATAACCCCACAGTCTCTTTGCGAGTTACATGTCTGCCTCTTCATTCTAGTGGATGAAGTCAGTTGTGAACTATTGATTCAACACCCTACCAATGTCTCCACCACCGATTCCGCATTGTCCCTAATTTGGCCGAACTTTTCCCTGGTGGGTATCCTCTTCCCATTGATATATTTATGGAATATCGTGGGATTTTCCCTACTTTTATAAGCTAGAGATTTTTCATACCCCTCTCTGAACTCCTAAATATTTTCTTCAACTCCATCCTGTACTTTCTGTACTCCAGTCATGCAAACGTTAATTAGATTCCCTTCTACATATTAAATCCTCTCCCTTAACAATGTATCCTGAATATCGCTGATCATCCATGGTTCCCTGGACTTGTTACTCCTTCCAATTACTATAGATAGAATATAGTGGGGCTGTACACATCGCGTATCCTCATTGAACACCATCTGCTGTAATTATGTAGATATCCCCACCAGTAATGTGTTCCGATCTACCTTGACCAGTTCTTCCCTGATTTTATTAAAGTCTACTTCCCTCGATCCAAGACTTTTTTCTGCAATTCGTTTACTTCCTTATCGATAGTAAACGTAAAATGCACCATGTTGTGGTCGCGATCATTAGAACGCTCCTACACCATCACATCAATGACCTGTCAGGCTTCCTTCCCCGGAGGCAGGCCCAGCACTGCACCATCTCTTGATGGGTCCTTCAAATGTTGAGCAAAACGTTATCTTGTCTACTCTGCGCCATCAAAGCACCTAACACAATGACTAACCAGTTAATGTTGGTAAATTTGAAATCACGCACTATGATTACACTAGTATTATTTTTGCACAGTTCTGCAAATTGCGCACATATTTGCTCCTTAATTTCCCGCTGACTATCTGGGGGTCTATAATAAACAGCTAGAAAGGTGGCTCCCTTTTTTATAGTACTATGCTCTATCCAAAACGTTTCATGTAATTCAACCGAAAGATATTATCTCTCCTCACTGCGTCATCGATTCCCCCGATTCTGCTCCTCCCCTGTCCCTCCTGAAGCTTCTGTATCCCTGGATGTTAAGCTGCTAATTCTGCACCACCACACCTCCCCCCTCAACCATGTCTCCGTTATGGCTACTATGTCATTAATTTCCAAACGTCAAACCTTGTCCTTAACTCATCCGATTCATCCGCAGTTGTTCTGAGAATAAGGTAGAGGGCATTCAGCCTTATCTTCCTCTCCTGAAACTTAATTATGCTGTATTCCGTCTGACTTGACTGTATTTCCGTGATACGCTGTTCCCCGTTCCTCTAACAGCCTGTGTCCACCCTTCTGCGGATTCAGTTTTAACTCCTCGCAAGAGCACTCCCAAACGCACGAGCAAGCATGTTAGTCCCGCTCTGGTTCAGATGTAGACCGTCCCGTTTGTTCACGTCCCACCTACCCCAGAAACGGTCCCAATGGTCCAGGAATCTAAAACCAAACACCTTGCAACAAGTCTTAAGCTTCACTATTTATCTGCGCTATTCTCCTATGTATATACTGTGATGGTACGGGGGTATATCCAGAGATTACAACCCGAGAGGTCCTACGTTTCAGTTTAGAGCATGCTTCCTGAATCTCTGGTGCAAGACCTCATCCCTCTTCCTACCTATGTCATTTGTACCAACGTGCACCATGTCCTCTGCCTTATCACCCTCCCCCACCAGGATCCCATGCAGCCCTTCAGTAACATCACGGACTCTGGTACCAATTAGGAAATACACCATCCTGGAATATCTTTCATGCCCACAGCAGCGCTATTCTCTGTCCCTGACTATAGAGTCTCCTATGACCATTGCTCTTCTGGACTTTGACACTCCTGCTGTACAACAGAGCCAGCCTTGGTGCCACTGCTCTGGCCGCTTCGGTTCTTTCCCCCTCATAGCCCGCCCTCCACCCCCCAAACGGTAAACTTATTGGAGAGGGAGCAGGCAGAGGGGATTCCTGCATTGAATACCCGCGCTTTCTCGCTGTGAACCATCTGTCTCCCTGCACCTTATGTGTGACCACGTCTCTATAACTCTAATCTATGATGCTTTCCGCCATTTGAATGCTCGTGAATGCATCCAATTGCTGCTCCAACCGAACCATGTGGTCTGTGAGGAGCCACCATTGGGTTCACTTGCTGCAGACGTAGTCAACAGGAATGCTCGAAGTTCACGGACCTCCCACACTGCACCCCGCTGACTGATTTATGTGGCACTATTAATTAATTCAAAATAAATAGTTGTTACATTTGTTATATTTAGTACCAACTAATTATGACTAAATTGAACCCGGTAAGTCGAAAGAACCAATAAGACAGCGGAGTGGAGGCCGGGGGGGGGGGGGGGGGCTTTATTTAGCATCATTCGATCTGTTGGTGGCTAAGGAGGAGGAACAAATGTATTGTTGCTATTTTTCTTACAGGATGGTGGTCATGGGGTAGCTGTGCTGGGGTTTGCCTAAGGAGGATTTAACAGTGGAGGTTGGGAGATACATGGTGGGAAAGGGAAGTTGTCCAATGGGACCAGGGTCGCTCAGTGTTTACCGCATTCAGGAAATTACATCGCTGCCTCCTCCTCGACCTCGCGTTTCTCCCACTTCTGTCCTGCTCTTTGTATTCCTTGTGAAACTACCAGCTCAGGGTGGTGTCCTTGTCTCAATATCTTCATCTACTTCATCAATTCCCCTCTCTCTGTACTAATGTCAATCACGGAGTCAGGCTGATGCTTGACTTGTCTGTGAGACACACTCCCAATTTCCATACCAGTCCCCGGATGTTAATTTTGAGGACTTTGCAGGGCCGGCAGGGCTGGATTTGCCGGTTATTTCCGGTTCCTAGGTCGATGCTGGGTGATTCTCCAATTTGTTCCCTTGTGACCTTTAAGCAGTTTGATACAACTTAGAAACTTTCTCGGCCTTTCGGAGGACAGTTCAGATTGAAACACTTAGCAGTGACTCTGGAGTTACATGTAGGCCAATCCAGGTTAGGACGGCAGATGTCCTTCCCTCAAGAGCATTAGTGAACTTGATGAGTTTGATAACAGGCGACAATCGGTCCATTGTGATTATTAGACTTTTGATTCCAGAGTGTGTTCCATATTTAATTCATATTCTACCAAATGCTGCAAGACAAGATCCAAATGTCGATCAGTGAGCACAGGGATGATAGGTGACTGGAATTGGGTGGGAGATACCAGGTGGACAGCAGAGTTGTGGACGAGCTGTGCTTCATGAAGATTTGTAACAGCAATTGCGTGACTAGAATATCATCGGAATTGTCGTCTGGATTTAACAGAGGCACAGATAATGATGTAGTCTGCAGATTAAATGAGGCAGAAGTGGTGATGGCAAGTGAGAATGCAGAGAACATATGCATAGAAATAATTTCAGTCTCAAAGGGAGTGTGGAGCTGCTGTGGTGCTTGGAGCAGCCTGCAATATCAACACGAGAGCGGAGAAGAACCATTGGAGAGGGAATGACATTAGTGGCTGGAACATGGATTCGATTGTTCTGACATGCAAATAACTTGAGCAATCATACACTTAAAGTGGTTTATGTTTTAAATAATTGAAAATGAAGACTCACCAGGGACACCAACAATAGCCAGAAAGGGATAGTAACCCGCTTGAATAATCATAAGTGCAGCTTGAATCCGCCATTGGATATAATCGGACGAAATAAGCGACAGACCTTCGGATAAACTCCTGGACATTGCTGGAACGTTCCGATCGATAGTTTTCAGATTCTGATTGCTCCTCTCGGTCTCTCTGGAGCAGCTGATCTCTGTTAATGTTGGAATTGATGCTCCCGCTAACAGTATGTGACAACACATTGAAATGAACCCCTTATTAACAGAAGAAAAAAATCCCTGCAGTGACGCAATTAGGATCCATGGAGACTGACATTAATTACAGTCACTGAACAAAGAACGTCAGTTAACCCCTTTCAATCCAACACTTTTTATACCCACAAAGAAGTAGAAGATTAACTGAGTCTAGATTGGCCGTGTGAGTGTGACTGAGGGATGGAATGTTGAAGATATTGGAAACAGCGACCATGATACTGAATCTTCTATTGATATATGAATGGTTCCAGAGGACTGGAGGATTATTAAAATTCCATCCTGTTTATAAAATGAAAAATATTTAAACCCTGAAGTAACAGAGTCGGCAGAAACATGTTTGTCACGAGGGTTTTTCTAGAGATCAGAATGGATGACAGGAATATTATGTCTTCGCGAGGAAGTTGTGTTATGAATGAGCAGAAGCAGGACTATCATAGAACATAGAACATTACAGCGCAGTACAGGTCCTTTAGCCCTCGATGTTGCGCCGACATGTGAAACAACTCTAAATCCCATCTACACTATTGCCTTATCATCCACATGTCGATCCAATGACCACTTGAATGCCCTAAGTGCTGGCGAGTCCACTACCGTCGCAGACAGTGCGCTCCACCCCCTTACTACTCTCTGAGTAAAGAACCTACCTCCGACATCAGTCCTATATCGATCTCCCCTCAATTTAAGGATATGTCCCCTCGTGCTAGACATCGCCATCCGAGGAAAAAGGTACACTGTCCACCCTATCTGATCCTCTCGTCATCTTGTATGCCTTAACTAAGTCACCTCTTAACCTTCTTCTCTCTAACGAAAACAGCCTCAGGTCCCTCAGCCTTCCCTCATAAGATCTTCCCTCCATACCAGGCAACATTCTGGTAATAATTTCCAATGCTTCCACATATTTTCTATACTGCGGCGCCCAGAATTGCACGCAAGACTCCAAAGGCGGCCGCACCAGAGTTTTGTACAGCTAACACATGACCTCGTGGCTACGAAACTCAATCCCTCTACCAATAAAAGCTAACAAGCTTTTTCCAAGAGTGGGGCTGTCAGTTACAAGCGGCCACGATTTCAAGGTGAGAGGGGGAAAGTTTATGGGAGATGTGCGTGGAAAGTTTTTACGCAGAGGGTGGTGGGTGCCTGGAACGCTTTACCAGCGGAGGTGTAGAGGTGGGCACGATAGCATCATTTAAGAGGCATCTAGACAGGTATATGAATGGGCGGGAACAGAGGGATGTAGATCTTGGAAAATAGGAGACAGGTTAGATAAAGGATCTGGATTGGCGCAGGCTGGGAGGGCCGAAGGGCCTGTTCCTGTGCTGTAATTTTCTTTGTTCATTGTTCTTTGTTCTACCACACCGTACGACTTCTTAACCACCCTCTCATCCTGGGTGCCAATTTTCAGGGACCTATGTACATGGACACCGAGATCTCTCTGCTCATCCATACTACCAAGAATCTTACCATTAGCCCAGTACTGTCTTCCTGTTATTCCTTCCAAATGAATCATCTCACACGTTTTTCGCATTAAAGTCCATTTGTCACCTCTCAGCACAGCTCTGCAGCTTATCTATGCCCCTCTGTAACTTGTAACATCCTTCCGCACTGTCCACAACTCCAGCTACTATAGTGTCATCTGCAAATTTCTCATCCATCCTTATACGCCCTCCTTCAGGTCATATATAAAAATGACAAATAGCAGTGGCCCAAACAGATGTTGTGGTACACCACTTGCATCTGGACTCCAGTCTGACCATTTCCCATCAACCACCACCATTTGTCTTCTTGCAGCAAGCCAATTTCTGATCCAATCTATTAAATAACCTGTATCCCATGCTCCGTATTTTCTGCAATAGCCTACCGTGGGGAACATTATCAAACGCTTTACTGAACTCCATTTACACAACATCAACTGCTTTACCGTCATCCACTTGTTTGATCAGCTTCTCAGAGAACTCCATAAGGTTTGTGAGGCACGACGTACCCTTCACAAAACCGTGTTGACTATTTCTAATCAAATTATTCCTTTCCAGATGATTATACACTATCTCTTATAAACTTTCCAGGATTTGCCCACTACAGAAGTAGGCTCACTGGTCTATAGGTACCGGGTTGTCTCTACTCCCCTTCTGAAAAAGGGACAGCATTTGCTATCCTCCAGTGTTCTGGCACTATTCCTGAAGACAAACTTAAAGATGTTAAAGATCAAAGCCAAAGGCTCAGAAATCTCCTCCTTAGCTTCCCAGAGAATCCTAGGGTAAATCCCATCCGGCCCAGGGGATTTATCCATTTTCACACATTCCAGAATCGCTAACACCACCTCCTTATGAACCTCAAGCCCTTCTACTCTAGTAGCCTGTATCTCAGTATTCTCCTCGACAACTTTTTTTTTTCATCTGTGAATACAGACGACAAATACTTATTTAGCACATCTCCTATCTCCTCGGATACCACGCACAGCTTCCCACTACTGTCCTTGACAGGCCCTACTCTTACCTTGGTCATTATTTTATTCCTGACATACCTATAGAAATCTTTAGGGTTATCCTTGATCCTGCCTTCCAAAGACATCTCATGTCCTCGCTTGGCTCTTCTTAGCTCTCTCTTTAGAGCCTTCCTAGCCAACATGCAACTGTCAAGCGACCCAACTGAACCATCACGTCTCATCTTAACATACGCCTTATTCTTCCTTTTGACAAGTGTTTCAACTGCTTTAGTAACCAATGGTTCCCTCGCTCGACGACTTCCTCCCTGCCTAACAGGTACATACTTATCAATGACACGCAGTAGCTGTTCCTTGAAAATGCATCACATTTCCATTGTGTCCATCCTCTGCAGTTTTCCTCTCCAGCCGATGCATCCTAATTCCGGCCTCATCGCATCATATTTGCCTTTCCCCAGCTATAACTCTTACCCTGTGGTGTATACCTATCTCTTTCCATCGCTAAAGTAAACGTAATCGAATTGTGGTCACTATAACCAAAGTGCTCACCTACCTCCATATCTAACACCTGTCCTGGTTCAGTATGTAATGGAACCTACGAGGGAACAAGCGGTCCTAGATCTTGTCCTGTGTAATGAGACAGGATTGATTCATGATCTCATAGTTAGGGATCCATTCGGAAGGAGCGATCACATATGGTGAAATTTAAAATACAGATCGAGGGTGAGAAAGCAAAATCAAATACTAGTGTTTTGTGTTTAAACAAAGGAGATTACAATGGGATGAGAGAAGAACTAGCTAAGGTAGACTGGGAGCTAAGACTTTATGGTGGAACAGTTGAGGAACAGTGGAGAACCTTCCAAGCGATTTTTCACAGTGCTCAGCAAAGGTTTATACCAACAAAAAGGAAGGACGGAAGAAATAGAGAAAATCGACCGTGGATATCTAAGGAAATAAGGGAGAGTATCAAATTGAAGGAAAAAGCATATAAAGTGGCAAAGATTGCTGGAGATTAGAGGACTGGGAAATCTTTAGGGGGCAACAGAAAGCTACTAAAAAAGCTATAAAGAAGAGTAAGATAGAGTATGAAGTAAACTTGCTCAGAATATAAAAACAGACAGTAAAAGTTTTACAAATATATAAGACAAAAAAGAGTGCTAAGGTAAATATTGGTCCTTTAGAGGATGAGAAGGGAGTTTTAATAATGGAAATGAGGAAATGGCTGAGGAACTGAACAGGTATTTTGGGTCGGTCTTCACAGTGGAAGACACAAATAACATGCCAGCGACTGATAGAAATGAGGCTATGACAGGTGAGGACCTTGAGAGGATTGTTATCACTAAGGAGGGAGTGATGGGCAAGCTAATGGGGCTAAAAGTAGACAAGTCTCCTGGCCCTGATGGAATGCATCCCAGAGTGCTAAAAGAGATGGCTAGGGAAATTGCAGAGGCACTAGTGATAATTTACCGAAATTCACTAGACTCTGGGGTGGTCCCGGTGGATTGGAAATTAGCAAACGTGACGCCACTGTTTATAAAAGGAGGTAGGCAGAAAGCAGGAAATTATAGCCCAGTGAGTTTTACTTCGGTAATAGGGAAGATGCTGGAATCTATCATCAAGGAAGAAATTGCGAGGCATCTGGATAGAATTTGTCCCATTGGGCAGACGCAGTATGGGTTCGTAAAAGGCAGGTCTTGCCTAACTAATTTAGTGGAATTTTTTGAGGACATTACAAGTGCAGTAGATAACGGGGAGCCGATGGATGTGGTATATCTGGAGTTCCAGAAAGCCTTTGACAAGGTGCCACACAAAAGGTTGCTGCATAAGATAAAGATGCATGGCATTAAGGGTAAAGTTGTAGCATGGATAGAGGATTGGTTAATTAATAGAAAGCAAAGAGTTGGGATAAATGGGTGTTTCTCTGGTTGGCAATCAGTAGCTAGTGGTGTCCCTCAGGGATCCGTGTTGGGCCCACAATTGTTCACAATTTACATTGATGATTTGGAGTTGGGGACCAAGGGCAATGTGTCCAAGTTTGCAGATGACACTAAGATGAGTGGTAAAGCGAAAAGTGCAGAGGATACTGGAAGTCTGCAGAGGGATTTGGATAGGTTAAGTGAATGGGCTTGTGTCTGGCTGATGGAATACAATGTTGACAAATGTGAGGTTATCCATTTCGGTAGGAATAACAGCAAACGGGATTATTATTTAAACGATAAAAATATTAAAGCATGCCGCTGTTCAGAGAGACTTGGGTGTGCTAGTGCATGAGTCACAGAAGATTGGTTTACAAGTGCAATAGGTGATTATGAAGGCAAATGGAATTTTGTCCTTCATTGCTGGAGGGATGGAGTTTAAGACTAGGGAGGTTATGTTGCAATTGTATAAGGTGTTAGTGCGGCCACACCTGGAGTATTGTGTTCAGTTTTGGTCTCCTTACTTGAGAAAGGACGTACTGGCGCTGGAGGGTGTGCAGAGGAGATTCACTAGGTTAATCCCAGAGCTGAAGGGGTTGGATTATGAGGAGAGGTTGGGTAGACTGGGACTGTATTCGTTGGAATTTAGAAGGATGAGGGGGGATCTTATAGAAACATTTAAAATTATGAAGGGAATAGATAGGATAGATGCGGGCAGGTTGTTTCCACTGGCGGGTGACAGCAGAACTAGGGGGCATAGCCTCAAATAAGGGGAAGTAGATTTAAGACTGAGTTTAGGAGGAACTTCTTCACCCAAAGGATTGTGAATCTATGGAATTCCTTGCCCAGTGAAGCAGTTGAGGCTCCTTCATTACATGTTTTTAAGTAAAGATAGATAGTTTTTTGAAGAATAAGGGATTAAGGGGTATGGTGTTCGGGCCGGAAAGTGGAGCTGAGTCCACAAAAGATCAGCCATGATCTCATTGAATGGCGGAGCAGGCTCGAGGGGCCAGATGGCCTACTCCTAGTACCAAATCCAATACAGCCTCGCTTCACCTGCGACAACCATTCCTCGCCCTGCTCTATCCATGTCTCGGAAATGGCCACAACATAGAAGTCCCAGGTACTAACCCAGGCCGCAAGCTCACCCACCTTATTCCGGATTCTCCTGGCATTGAAGTAGATGCACTTTAAACCACCTTCCTGCCGGTACACTCCTGCAACTTTGAAACCTTACTCATGATCTCACTACTCTCAGCCTCTTGTGTACTGGAGCTACAATTCAGGTTCCCAATCCCCTGCTGAACAAGTTTAAACCCTCCCGTAGAGCATTAGCAAACCTTCCCCCTAGGATATTAGTACCCCTCTGGTCCAGGTGTAGAGGTCCCGTTTGTAGAGGTCCCACCTACCCCAGAATGAATCCCAATTGTCCAGGAATCTGAAACCATCCCTCCTGCACCATCCCTGCAGCCACGTGTTCAACTCCTCTCTCTCCCTATTCCTCGACTCGCTAGCACGTGGCACGGGTAACAACCCAGAGATAATAACTCTGTTTGTCCTGGATCTAAGTTTCCACCCTAGCTCCCAGAATTCCTGCCTTATATCCCTATCCCTTTTCCTACCTATGTCGTTGGTACCTATGTGGACCACGACTTGGGGCTGCTCCCCCTCCCCCTTAAAGATCCCGAAAACACGATCCGAGACATCGTGGACCCTGGCACCTGGTGATGAAACACACCAACCGCCATTCTCTCTGTTCCCACAGAATCTTCTATCTATCCCCCTAACTATGGAGTCTCCAATGAGTAAGGTTCTTCTCCTTGGCATTAAAACAATTGTTCTTCAAGATACACTTCACAAACATAGGCTTCAATGGACATAATTTCAACATTCGCAGATGCCAGAAACTCGGCAATGAAAAAGTAAGCACAGTGAGCATAATCATCAGCAGGATGTTCCCATATCTGAGAAGAGGAGATTCACGGGGAAATTAAATTTAAATTACGACCGTATATGTTGATACATTCGGGAGAAGGTCAGACGTCAGGCAATATAAACTGGACGGGGCAATTATGGAAAGAGAAGAGGAAGATACGGGTACATGTACACACTTTGTCTTCACTGGAAGGGCATTTTGATAAGATTAAAATCACCTCAGAAGAAATGTAACTTTATAAATAGAGGCAGTGACTCGGAAAACAAGAAGCTTCGAGGCATAGAATTTACAGTGCAGAAGGTGGGCATTGAGCCCATCGAGTCTGCACCGGTCGTTGAAAAGAGCTCCTCACATAGCCCCACTCGTGCACCCTATCCCCATAAGTCAGCAACGCCACGAATCCTTTTTTGGACACTAAAGGCAAATTATCACGGCCGATCCACCTACCCTGCACGTGTTGGACTGTGGGAGGAAACCGGAGCAGCCGGAGGAAACCCCACCGCAAACACGGGGAGAACGTGAAGACTCTGATCAGACAGTGACCCAAGCCGGGAATCGAACCTGGAACCCAGGAGTAACGGACTAAGCACTGTGCTACCGTACCACATGAGTCATCGAGATCTGGAGCGCAGATAGGCGCTTCGGCCCTATATCGACTCCGCAGGTCAAAAACAACCACTGATCTATGTTAATTCCACTTTCCAACACTTGGCCAATTGCCTCGCGATGTCAGAAAGAAGTTTACTCGATCGGACCACTGCTGAGGAAGTGCTTCCCGTTTTGCCACTAGATATAAAGGAATGATGGAAGGATCTCGGAGAGAACACAGAAGATATTAATGGAAATGTGTGTGAGCGATGGAGGATTTCAGTTGGGTGGTGGGTTACTGAACTGGGTAGATCACTTTTAAGTTAAAGAGCAATTTCACAGGCGGACTCCAAAGTAGGAAGGATTTTAGATGAGACTAAGAAGAAATAGTTCCACTGGAATGAGCACCAGTGGCAAGATTT
The DNA here is from genome assembly GCF_902713615.1 of Scyliorhinus canicula. Classification (NCBI taxonomy): domain Eukaryota; kingdom Metazoa; phylum Chordata; class Chondrichthyes; order Carcharhiniformes; family Scyliorhinidae; genus Scyliorhinus; species Scyliorhinus canicula. The sequence continues at coordinate 222,771,189 of NC_052151.1, forward strand.
GCATATTTATCAAGGACCTGGGCATACGGACAGTGCTGAGTTGTTTTCATGTCGAGTCGAGTGTTTTGAAACGCGATTGCAGCATATCCGTAAGGGGCGTCCGAATTTATTGCCCATCGTGGCCTTTGGAAAAAAATTTAAAGCACACACAAGTAACATCAAGGGCCGTGGCAATTCATTAATAAAAACGATAAGGAGCGCTCACAGGTGTCAGTCCTTTTGCGATTGCTGATCGTTCAATTAGGTATTTCTTTTTTTTTCAGGTCTCGAAGGCACCTTTATTCTTCTCATGCAGCTATCAGTAATTTATTAAGTTAAGATACTCTTCCGAGCATTAGTCACTGGCCAGTAATTAAGGCTGCCGAGCTGCAGACCACCCTTCAGCTGAGGTCGCGCCATGACTCTCTCCCTTTCAGCGGAGGAGAGTCCTGTTTGGAGATTTGTTTCGGGGTTCACTTTCCGTTAAATTAGGGAAACTGCAACGACTACGCCAATTGTTGAGGAACAAAATACCAGCACTTCGAGTTTTCGCTAAAGGGTCCTTTATTTAACTCGAAGTTCGTTGATGGAGTTAGAGTGACTACAGTCCTTCTAATTGTTTCCCACTGTACAAATCCAACGCAGTACTTTATATTGTTCAATGAGCATTATTTAGAAAATCTAGGCATTCCTTTGATAAGAGACAGAAAAGCGAGCAGCGTTAAACAACATACCTTGAATTCCTAGTCTAGGGACAATAACAATTGTCTTCTGTCAGCAACAATGTGCAAACTGTGCACTTCTTTACATGGACTGACCTTCTGCTGTTACATGCAGAACTTCTTGACTGAAACAACGCTAATATATATCGATCATACTTTGCCAAGTGCCTATTGCCATGACCTATAGTCAAGCAGCCGGTTAGAAAGAATACAGGGAATTAAGGCAACTAATGAGCCAAATAAAGTTCCTTATACAAACCGTATCCTGTCCCTCTCTTAGTGCCGAGTTTCCTCCCCCTCTTTTTTCTGCTTTCCCAGTGGAAGTCCTGACCTTTTTTGTGAGTCTCCTGTTGTTGTCGTCGCATTTTCCGTCGCCTAACCAGTCCTACCATCGTATCCAGGAATGTGTGGGGGGCTTTTAGGAGAACGTTTTCATCTCCTTGCAGAGAACGTTACACAGCTGCAAAGATCTGAGTTTGTTTCCCTTCGGGAGTTGGAGCCTCTCGATAGTTTTAGCCAGAGTCCGCCAGTCTGTCGTCCAACTTACATGCCCTTGACCGTCAACGTCCCTCTGCCTCCACCACGACAGAAAAGCATCCTTCCCGAACGGCGCAAACTGTGCTATTAGGCAGGAGACCCCCTGCGCCTGAATTGGTTCCACTACCTTAAGGTGGCGACTACCACTGGAGTGTGTTTTGCGGGGTGGCCGGGCAGAGTGGCGCGGTGGCCAGAGCTCAGAGAGATTTACCCTGGCAGGAAGCCCTCCTCCATTCAGACCAAGTCCACCTCCGGCTGTCTTTGCCCACTCACCTCAACCTCTCCACGCTGCCTGTCCTGCAGGAGAACATAAGATTCGATTGGGCCAGGCCGCACACCAGCCTATCTCGTTGTTGAATGGATTTCACAACATTCTAGGAACGCCTTCCCAGCCAAGGATTTAGCAATTCTGACATTTGGTCACCAGATGGAACTCCCTGCGGTATTACTGGAGATTTACACCTGAATTATTTCTGGCAGAGACACCAGCTGTTTTATGTAGACGGATCTAAATTTTGGTTTTCTCAAGAAAGTTTAGACAGAGGATTAAAGTCGTACAGACTTGGTGAGAAACCTAATTGTTTTTCACTTCCATAAGATCTCTTCACAGAAATGACTTTTTGCCTAGTCTTTTCGATAAGACTTCCTTCACAGGACTGGCTGGAGAGCTGTTTCAATTGCCCGGCAGCGAAGCAGAGCAGACGACCTCCCAGTTCCTTCCTGGCCGTGGGTCCCTCATAGAACTCAAGACAAAATGACGTTCAAACACAAAGACCCGCCTTTCTTCCAGGAAAATCTGAGTGGCTTCCGTCGGTCGCACACAACAGCAGGAAGTGGCTCAGAATTCCAGTCCTGTGGACCGCACATGTCCAGGCACGCGCCCCTGAGGAACCGTGTTCCAATCCCGAGCCCTGGTCACTGTCGGTGTGGAGTTTGCACATTCTCCCCATGTCTGCGGGGGGTTCACCCCCACAGCCCAAGGTGTCACGTTTGGTCCGATTGAGGACGCTAAATGTGGAAAATGTCAAAATAGATAAGTCCCCTGGGCCAGATGGGATTTATCCTAGGATTCTCTGGAAAGCCAGGAGGAGATTGCAAAGCCTTTGTCCTTGATCTTTATGTCGTCTTTGTCGACAGGAATAGTGCCGGAAGACTGGAGGATAGCAAATGTTGTCCCCTTGTTCAAGAAGGGGAGTAGAGACACCCCTGGTAATTATAGACCTGTGAGCCTCACTTCGGTTGTGGGTAAAAATGTTGGAAAAGGTTATAAGAGATAGGGTTTATAATCATCTTGAAAAGAACAAGTTGATTAACGATAGTGAACACGGTTTTGTGACGGGTAAGTCATGCCTCACAAATCTTATTGAGTTTTTGAGAAGGTGACCAAACAGGTGGATCATGATAACGCGGTTGATGTGGTGTATATGGATTTCAGTGAGGCCGTTTGATAAAGTTCCCCACGGTAGGCTATTGCAGAAAATAAGGAAGTATGGGATTGAAGGTGATTAGCGGTTTGGATCAGTAATTGGCTATCTGAAGAAGACAGAGGGTGGTGGTTGATGGAAAATGTTCATTCCGGAGTTCAGTTACTAGTGGTGTACCGCAAGGATCTGTTTTGGGGCAACTGTTGTTTGTCATTTTTATAAATGACCTGGAATAGGGTGTAGAAGGATGGGTTAGCAAATTTGCAGGATGACACGAAGGTCGGTGGAGTTGTGGATAGTGCTGACGGATGTTATAGGATACAGAGGGACATAGATAAGCTGCAGAGCTGGGCTGAGAGGTGGCGGAATGGAGTTTAATGCGGAAAATGTGAGGTGGTTCACTTTGGAAGGAGTAACAGGAATGCAGGGTACTGGGCTAATGGCAAAATTCTTGGTCGTGTAGATGAACAGAGAGATCTCGGCATCCAGGTACATAAATCCCTGAAAGTTGCCACCCAGTTTAATATGGCTGTTAAGAAGGCATATGGTGTGCTAGCCTTTATCAACAGGGGGATTGAGTTTCGGAGCCACAAGGTCATGCTGCAGCTGTACATAACTCTGGTGCGGCCGCACCTGGAGTACTGCGTGCAGTTCTGGTCACCACATTATAGGAAGGATGTGGACAGTGAGAGTCTTTTTCCTCGGATGGTGATGACCAACACGAGGGGACATAGCTTTAATTTTTGGGTGATAGATATAGGCAGATGTGAGAGGCAGTTTCTTTACTCAGAGAGTAGTAGGGGTGTGGAACGCCCTGCCTGCAACAGTAGTAGACACGCCAACTTTAAGGGCATTTAAGTGGTCACTGGATAGACATATGGATTAAAATGGAATAGTGTAGGTCAGATAGGCTCAGATGGTTTCACAGGTTGGCGCAACATCGAGGGCCGAAGGGCCAGTACTGCGCTGTAGTGTTCTATGTTCTATGTTCTATAAATGTCCCCTTCTTTGGAAAAAAATAATAATAATTGTGTTCTCTAAATTAAAAAAAAATTAATTCCAGACCAATGATTGGTTACTTGCCAATTCTATGAAACAGACATCGTGGATTCTTCCACATATCACAGAAAGGGAAGCCCTTTACTAATCCATCGGACCAGGGCTGTTTTGGTTTGCCTGAAAATCGTAGTGTATGTAAAAGTCCCTTGTGCCAGCAGCCAGTACGAAATGCAGAGTAAAGGCAGTCAGCGGGAAAATAATTAAAATTGTAACATAGCAACAGACGCAGGTTTTACAACTATATCCTAAGAAAATATCCTCCCTCGCCCCAAACATCGAAAATCACAACTGTCAGATGCAATCACATACTTCTACAGGTTCAAAATCTCCAAATGCTTCCAGGACCACCTAAAGCAGCCGCCAATGTAGGAATGAGAGGAAACGCAGCGGTCTGCAGGTGAGACTAAATAACACAGTTCGAAACTCCCCCCCACCCCGAAAGCAATACTCCTGGCAAAACGTCCAAGCGATTGAAAGCAAGGTTGACAAAGAAACGCATGGAGGGGTTTTCTCCTCATCAACTCGTCCTGGTGCTCGGACATGGCGACTCGGGTGACGTACTGTTCCCTGGATCTAGAATACCTGACAGAGAATTCTCAACTCGGGCCACCTTCCAGGGGAATTAAATGCTGCCATCATCACAGTGATATATATTCCAGCCTGGGAGAAGTGAAGAAAGTGTTTGATGGATTGTCCACCACTATAATTAAAAATGAAACAAAACACCCGGCGGCCTTGTTCATCATTGTCCCGGACTTCAAGAAGGCCAACACCAAATTTGCTTACCACCGCTGCACAAACATCAAGTGTAACTAGCGACCCGTCCCCCGACCTCACCACCAAGCTGAACCACAGGAAGGAGCTCGTTCTCCTGGCAGAAAATACAAACTTAAGCGGAAGAATCTGGTTAAGAACGTCGTGCAATGCGCTGCTAATCAATTGAAGAGCTCTAGCGTCACTGCTTGGAGTCAGTTGGCTGGTCCATATCAAGAACTCAACTGCTAACCGAAACAATGATGCGACTACTGTCAAGTCTTTGTCAGCAAATGACAAATGGCATGCCAGAGAAAGTAGTGTGTGCGTTCCACAACTGGAAATCATGGTTGCATCGGGCGATTCACTGCTTGCTGAACGGCAGGTTTGATGGGTTCATGACAGGCGACAATGACCTATATATGAGAGCCAGGTACGACCTCCGCAAAGCAACCAGTACCAGACAGGCGAGAATCACAGACGACTGACACAGAACAGTAACCAGTTGTGGCAAGGGCTGAAATAATATAACGGCTACAAAAACAAATTCCTGTCAGAATCACCGGCAGCAGCACACCACCTCCCGTTTGACCTCAACGCATTGTACGTTGATTTGATCTGGGAACCAACGAACCATTGTCAACTGCCACAACAGCCTCGGAGACATCCATACCTACCATCCCAGATTCGAAATTCATATTAGCCTTCTTAAAAGTGAACCGAGAGAAAGAAATGGATCGGGACCGAGTCACTGTTTGTGCACTCAGATCCTGGGTGGACTAACTGGCGGGTTCGTGGAGATCTTCAACCTCACACGACTTCTTTCCAAGGTTATTACCTGCTTCATGAAGACCACCATCAGACCCGTGCCTAACAAATCCTGGTAATGTACCTCAGTGACTACCACGCAGTGGCTTTGTCATCTGGGTCATGATAGGCTGCTTCAAGAGACTTGGTCATGAGACACATCAACTCCATAATCCCAGAATCCCTTAACCAACTGCAATTTGCAAAATGCCACACCGGTCTACAGTCGACGCCATCTCGCTGGCCCTACACACATTCCTGGTAAAACTCGACAACAAGGACACCTATGCATTGACCAAAGCTCCACCTTCAACACCATAATCCCAGCCAAGCTCATATCAAAAACTGCAAAACCTTGAACGTGGTCCCTCCCACTAGACAACTGGCATCTCGACAGCCTGACCCATTTAGCACAACCTGGATAAACGACAGCAGCTGCTCCACGACATTCCTCAATGCTGGGGCCCCGCAAGGCTGCTTACATAGCCTCCTACTACACTCCCTGCACACACGGTTGTGTGGCAAAATTCAGCTCCAACTCAATCTACATGTTTGCTGATGGACATTGCCGTAGTGGGTCAGATCTGAAGGAAACATGAGTCAGAATACAGGAGGGAGATAAAGGAGTGTTGCAACGACAACAATCTATCCCTCAAAGTGAGCAAAACTAAGGACCTGGTCCTCGTCTTCAGGAAACAAAGTGGCATCCACACTCCTGTCTGCATCAATGGTGCCGAGGTGGAGATGGTTGACAGCTTCAACTTTCTAGGTCTGCAAATCATCAACAATCTGTCCTGGTCCACTCACCGACGCTATCACAACAGGGCCTATACTTTATGGGGAAACTATGGAAATTCAGCGTGTCTACGCTACTCGTCCCAACCTTTACTTAGGCACCATTCAGCTGCAAAGCTTGGGAACCGCACTCTTGGATTCAATTGAAGAAAGCATATTTTTATAGTCTGAAATAACAGCTTGAAGTAAACAGCCATGTTTATATTAAATAGACCTTGGAAAGTAGGTAAGATGAAATGTGTAGTAGATATGTTCTTCCCCTTGGCTAAAAACAACTCGAGCACACATCTTGTTATCTTTCGGAGGACAATAGATAGATAGAGAAATACAGCACAGAACAGGCCCTTCGGCCCCGATGTTGCGCCGAACTTTGTCCTAGGTTAATCATAGAATTTTGGACACTTTTTCATGGACATCCACCCAAACCTGCCACTCTTTGGACTGTGGGAGGAAACCGGAGTACCCGGAAGAAACCCACGCAGTCCACGGGGAGGATGTGCAGACTCCCACACAGACAGTGACCCAAGTCGAAATCAAACTTGGGACCCTGGAGCTGTGAAGCAATTGTGCTATCCATAATGCTACCGTGCTGCCCTTAAGAAGTTAAAACCTACACTCCATTATTCTACCCTAATCCAAGGTACCTATCCAGTAGCCGCTTGAAGGTCCCTAACTTTTCCGACTCAGCTACTACCACAGGCAGTGCATTCCATGCCCCCACTACTCTCTGGGTAAAGAACCTACCCTCTGACATCCACTCTATATCTTCCACCATTTATCTTAAAGTTATGTCCCCTTGTAATGGTGTGTTCCACCCGGGGAAAAAAGTCTCTGACTGTCTACTCTATCTATTACCCTTGTCATCTTATAAACCTCTATCAAGTCGCCCCTCATCCTTCTCCGTTCTAATGAGAAAAGGCCTAGCACCCCTCAACCTTTCCTCGTATGACCTACTCTCCATTCCAGGCAACATCCTGGTAAATCTTCTTTGCACCTTTTCCAAAGCTTCCACATCCTTCCTAAAATGAGGTGACCAGACTGCACACAGTACTCCAAATGTGGCCTGACCAAGTTTTGTACAGCTGCATCATCACCTCACGGCTCTTAAATTCAATCCCTCTGCTAATGAACGCTAGCACACCATAGGCCTTCTTCACAGCTCTATCCACTTGAGTGGCCAAATTTCAAAGAACTATGAACATAGACCCCAAGATCTCTCTGCTCCTCCACATTGCCAGAACCCTACCATGAACCCTGTAGTCCGCATTCAGTTTGTCCTTCCAAATGGACAACCTCCACACTTGTCAGGCTTAAACTCCATCTGCCACTTCTCAGCCCAGCTCTGCATTCTATCTATGTCTCTTGGAAGCCGACAACAGCCCTCCTCACTATCCACAACTCCACCAATCTTCGTATCATCTGAAAATTTACTGACCCACACCTTCAACTCCCTCATCCAAGTCGTAATGAAAATCACAAACAGTAGAGACCCAGAACTGATCCCTGCGGTACGCCACTGATAACTGGGGCTCCAGGATGAATATTTGCCATCCACCACCACTCTCGTCTTCTATCGGTTAGCCAGTTGTTATCCAACTGGCCAAATTTCCACTATCCCATGCCTCCTTACTTTCTGCATAAGCCTACCATGGGGAACCTTATCAAATGCCTTACTAAAATTCATGTACACTACATCCACTGCTTTACCTTCATCTACATGCTTGGTCACCTCCTCAAAGAATTCAATAAGACTTGTAAGGCAAGACCTACCCCTCACAAATCCGTGCTGACTATCCCTAATCAAGCAATGCCTTTCCAGGTGCTCAGAAATCCTATCCCTCAGTACCCTTTCCATTACTTTGCCTACCACCGAAGTAAGACTAACTGGCCTGTAATTCCCAGGGTTATCCCTATTCCCTTTTTTGAATAGGGGCACGACATTCGCCACTCTCCAATCGTCTGGTACAACCCCTGTTGACAGCGAGGACGAAAAGATCATTGCCAACGGCTCTGCAATTTCATTTCTTGCTTCCCATAGAATCCTTGGATATATCCCGTCAGGCCCGGGGGACTTGTCTGTCCTCAAGTTTTTCAAAACGCGCAACACATCTTCCTTCATATTTAGGGCAGCACGGTAGCATGGTGGTTAGCATCAATGCTTCACAGCTCCAGGGTCCCAGGTTCGATTCCCGGCTGGGTCACTGTCTGTGCGGAGTCTGCCCGTCCTCCCCGTGTGTGCGTGGGTTTCCTCCAGGTGCTCCGGTTTCCTCCCACAGTCCAAAGATGTGCGGGTTAGGTGGATTGGCCAGGCTAAATTGCCCTTAGTGTCCTAAAAAAATAATGTTACTGGGGGTTGTTGGGTTACTGGTATAGGCTGGATACGTGGGCTTGAGTAGGGTGATCATTGCTTGGCACAACATTGAGGGCCGAAGGGCCTGTTCTGTGCTGTACTGTTCTAATTCTAAATAATGAAGCCGAGACCAAAATATGCAGCAGTATTTCGGTTGTTATGTAACCTACTTATTTGCGTTCAAAAGCAGTGTTGAACGATAGTCCAGAATTTCCCAGCATGCTTCTAAGTTGGCAACTCATTAATTTTCCATCGAAAAAAATACGTTTAGTGTAGTGATGGGGAGATGATCAGTGTTCAACAGAAATCTTGGAAACATTTGGAACGCCATTGATGAAGAGTTAAATAAAACGTCTATGAATGTCCAGGAATTGTCGCCAGAAAGTAAATTGATTGATTGTTTTGGTGATTTGATTTATTGTCACAGGTATCGAAGTACAGTGAAAAATATTTTACTGTTGCCATGCCAACGTACGCAGTACGTACAGTAGACAAAAAATAATAGTAGATAGCTACAGTTAATGCTAAAATGTACACAGTACATCGACAAATAAGTAATTATGGAAGAAGAGCTAAACAAAAAAAATACAGCATGAGCAAGTGCAGTGTAGACCGTCATAAATAGCTTCTTACAGGGAACAGAATAGTCCGAGAGAGAGTCGTTGAGGAGTCTGGTAATTGCGCAGAATAAGCTTATCCTCTCTCTGTAGGATGGGTCTTCAGACATATGCATCTTCTGCCAGATGGAAGGTTTTGGAAATGGTCAAAGCATGTGTGAGATAGGCATCTGATAATGCTGTCTGCCTTCTTGAGACAGCGAGAGGTGGATACAGAATCAATGTCGAGGTGGCAAGCTCGTGTGATGCGTTGGGCTCAGATTACCACAGTCTGCAATTTCTCGCAATCTTGGGCCAAGCAGTTGCCATGCCAGACTGTGATGCAGCCGTATAGGATGCTCTGTACGGCACATCTGTAGACGTTTGTGAGAGTCGATGCAGATATTACTTTCGCTTTCATAGGAACTGGAGACGTTGTTGGGCTTCCATGACTGTTGCATCAACGTGAGTGGCCCAGGGCACTCTGTTGGTGATGGTGACCCCAGAAACCTAAAGCTCTTGATCATCTCCACTTCGAATCAATTTAGATATACGGTAGTGTGTGTCGTTCTACGGTTCCTGACGTCGATGACAAGTTCCTCGGTCTTTCCAACATTTAGAGAGGTTGTTTTCGGTGCACCATGGAACCAAGTGATCTATTCCCCTTCTTTAGCCATATTTGAGATCCGAGCTCCACAGTCCTATCATCCGCAAACGTATAGATCGAATTTCACTTAAATCGTGCCACACAGTCATGAGTGTACAGGGAGTTCAGTAGATGACTGAACACACATCCTTGCGCGGCCCGTTTTTAAGGCCTATTGTGGAGGCGGTGTTCATTCCTATCCTGCCAGATTGTGGTATTTTCGTGAGAATGTCAAGGAACTAGCTGCATAAGGAGGGGTCAATTTGAAGATTGCAGAGTTTCATTATTAGTCTTGTCGGGATAATGGTGTTGAAGACTGAGCTGTCGTCTATGAACAGCAGTCTTACGTAGGTGTCTTTGTTGTCGCGGTGTTCATATACTGATTGTAGGGCCAGGGAGGTAGCATCTGCTGTGGATGCTGTTGGAACATGCATCAAACTTTAGCAAAGGTTAAGTAGTGCCCGTGCCTTGCCTAAAAACATTTAAAAAGTGTCAGAACAGGTGATGAAGGAACAGGCACATATGAAATGAAATAAATCATAAGTTTGTTCGGAGAAAATACTCCATTTTTTAGCACTGGTAGGGCAGCAATTTTAAAAATGATTTATTGGGCCTCCTCAGATATAAAGGAAACTGAGTGAGGTGAATTGTGGATATAGAATGCCAAACATTCAAAAGGTACATGGTGAACTGCAGTAATTCTTCATTACATTGTGGCAAGGTGGCCAAACCCTTTAGTACAAAGGGAATTAGAGATATTTATAGCTCAAGCAAGAGGCATTCAAATTGGCCAGAAAATATAATCAGCAGGCCTGATGGTTGGGGACAGATTTAGTTTCAGCAAATGTGTAAAAATAAATCATGAAGAAGGTAAAAGTATCGTGTAAGAGGTAGCTTGCTGGGAACAGTAAAACGAACTCTGCAAGGTTCTGTAGGTATCTTAAGATTCAAAAGAAAAATGTAGGTTCCATACGACCATTGAGTTATATAATCATAGAGGTATGCAGGGCAGAAACGGCCCTTTGACCAATCATGTCTGCGCCAATCAAAAACAACCACCTTTGTATTCGAATATATTTTCCAACACATGCGCCATAGCCTTGTCTGTCTTGAAACACAAGTGCAGTCAGACACAGGGGAAGTGACAGTAGGTAACGTAATAATAATAATAATAATCGCTTATTGTCACAAGTAGGCTTCAATTAAGTTACTCTGAAAAGTCCCTAGTCGCCACATTCCGGCTCCTGTTCGCTGAGGCCGGTACAGGAATTGAACCCGCGATGCTGGCATTGTTCTGCAATGCAAGCCAGACAGTTAGCCCACTGTGCGCAAACTCATATTCTGCTTCAGGTTTGATTTCAAGTACACGATTCATTGATTTAAAATATCCAATTTAATGAGGCCCAAACCGAGGCCACTTCTGATCACCACATCACGCTGAGAGTACGTTTGAACAGTCTAGTTGATATTGAACAAAAGCTGGACCAGGGTTTCAGAAGCGGGTGGGCTGTGGTGAGATGAGGTGGATTTGAGAGAAGATGAAAATGGGCAGTCTGAGTAATGATGCACATTTGAGTTGGCAAATTAACTGGGGGTCACCGAGGTTGTGAACACACTTTCTCAATTTCAGACTGTAGTTCGGCGGATTGAGTTAGTAGTCCGTGAAGGTGTTTTGGGTAAGGGAGCGGAAGCAATGGATTCATAATTATCAATAGATAATTGAATCTAATAACATTTCAGTTGTCTTTAAGTTAAATTGATTCACGACAATAATGCAACATCAGAGTGCACCCTGTCCGTCTGTCCTATAACTGGATCCGTGAGCATTTGGTCCAAACCTGTTTCCAAATTTACTGCATAGACAAACGGGTGAATTTCGAATAGGGCAGCTTCAGCAAGAACAGAAACTCTTCGTGGAAAAAATATCCAGAAGGTCAGGCAGCATCGGTGGAGAGAGAAAATAGAGGTAAATTCATATCCGTGTGAAAGTCCTTTGGGTCAGTGTAGCTTTATCCTCGCACAAAGACAGTATATAAAATGTTATAATGACAGAGCATTGCAATCCTGTGTCATCTTAACTTTGTTTCGATTCTTTTTTGTTGAGTAGTTAAAGATCTGAACATGATATGGACGGATTTCTGACGTTCGTGGTCTCTGGAATTGGGACTAACCCACTTCAATTATCAGTCTAGATTATTTGAAATGAATTAAGCACTTCTGTGTTTCCGCACAGCTACTACACTCCTCAACCACACTCCCTTGGACCGATATGTTCCCTGTAAGATCATTATTCACGATGCTCTATGGTGCTCTTGTCTTGCCTTGTTCCACACCGTAACCAATCATTCTTTGTTGATGTACCGTTGATTATTCTTTTGTCTACTATGTGCATACTGTGTACGTTCCCTTGGCCGGCGAAAAATACTTTTCACTATACTTCGCTACATGTGGCAATAAATATAAATCAATCAATGAAGTATGGTTTATTTTCCTCCATGACTGGTTGACCCAGAGAGAGCCGTTGCTTAAGCAATACATCGCTTCTGTTCATGGTGGTTGTATTTAATTTACTTCTGCATTTACAAAATGCAAAATAGCATTCGAATTTGACGAAGGACTGGCCACGTCCCCACTGAAGCCTCTCCCCTCGATGATCAGGCAACAGCCGATTCACTTACCTCCCAATCTCTTTTCTTGTGTCGCCATTCCACCCTCTGCCTGCATTGCCACTTACTAATTTATCAACTGAGCTTTAAAATTGAAAACAGAAAAAAATGAAGCACAATTGAGAAGGCAAGAATAATAGAATAGAATCTCTACAGTGACGAAGGGGACCAGTCGGCTATCGTGTATGCCCCGACACTCTTAAAGAGCAGCCCACACAGGCACGATCCCTAGAACCCCACCTAAACCTCAATTGTAGTCACGGGCAATCCAGCTTACATATGTGGACTGGGGGAGGGGACCCGTGTGACAAGGAGATCCTATGCAATCTCCCGCAGACACGGGGAGAACATGGAACATCACAGACAGTCACCCAAGGACGAATTTGAACACAGGTCCCTGGTGCTGTGAGACAGGATTGTTATGAACTGCGCCACTGCGCTGCCCGCAAGTTACGAGGATGTCAAGCAAATGGAAGAGAAGGTTCAGGAGGTGGTGTTCCCATATATCTGTTGACAATGACTTTTCTGAAGGTAATGATCGTGGGATTTGAAGATGCTGCCGAAAAAGACTTGGCGAGTTCGTGCAGAGCAAGGTGTAGACGGTAAACACTGCTATCACTGTGAGTCAGTGATGGAGGGACTGAATACTTGTTACAGGGGTAGCAATCAAGGGGGTGTGTCTTCCTGAATTGCATCGAACGTCTGCAGAGGAGATGGAACTCCGTTAATCCAGGAGAAGGTTGCTTATGCATTGCCTGACTTGCTCTGGTAGGTGGAGGACAGGATTTCCGGAGACAGGAGGTGAGATCCTAGCTGCAGGAGTCCGAGTCCCTGAGCTGTTTGCGTAACTATGCCTGTTATATGGCTAAACCAGTTGAGATTCAAGTCAAAGATAGCCCAGAAGTTTTTAGTGGGGAGGAGTGGGGATGGGAATGCTATTCAAAATCCAAGGGCGATGGCTAGGTTGTCTCTTTTTAGGATATGGTCACGTGCCTCGTGCGAGCCAAAGACTGGATAACTTTGAGGAATGTCTGCCTTTGGATATCGGCTGCTTCAGTCTCCAAGGAATCACAAAAGGTTGTAAATAATATGCAGCCAACAGGGAATATCCCTACCTCGGACATAATGATCGAAGCAATAGGATTGATGAAGCAGCCGAATATGATATGGCTAAAGTTCATGAGACACGATGCAACGTGGTACAAACAGAGCTTATTCACATTGTCGGCAATGATCTTTAAACAAATTATATTTAAACAGAACACTGAATACTGCGATACAGAATGTTTTGGGTGTACTTAAGTGGCAATATTCTTGGTAGTGTAGATGAACAGAGAGGTCTCGGCATCCAGGTACATAAATCCCTGAAAGTTGCGACCCACGTTAATAGGGCTATTAAGAAGGCATATGGTGTGCTAGCCTTTATCAGTAGGGGGATTGAGATTCGGAACCATAAGGTCATGCTGCAGCTGTACATAACTCTGGTGCGGCCGCTCCTGGAGTACTGCGTGCAGTTCTGGTCACCACATTATAGGAAGGATGTGGACGCTTTTGAAAGGGTTCAGAGGAGATTTACTAGGATGTTGCCTGGTGTGGAGGGAAGGTCTTACGAGGAAAGGCTCAGGGACTTGAGGTTGTTCTCGTTAGAGAGGAGTAGGCTGAGAGGTGACTTAATAGAAACATATAAGATAGTCAGAGGGTTAGATAGGGTGGACACTGAGAGTTTCTTTCCTCGGATGGTGATGACCAACACGAGGGGACATAGCTTTAAATTGAGGGGTGGTAGATATAGGACAGATGTCAGAGCCAGTTTCTTTAATCAGAGAGTAGTAGGTGTGTGGAACGCCCTGCCTGCAACAGTAGTAGACTCGCCAATTTTAAGGGACATTTAAGTGGTCACTGGATAGACATATGGATGAAAATGGAATAGTGTAGGTCAGATAGGCTTCAGATGGTTTCACAGGTCGGTGCAACATCGAGGGCCGAAGGGCCCGTACTGCGCTGTAATCTTCTATGTTCTATATGTTGGAATCATGTTAGCATGCAGGTGCAGCAAGTAATTTAGAACGTTAATGAAATTTTGGCCTTTATTTCAAAAGTAAATAAGTAGTCTTGCCGCACCTATCTAGAACGTTAGTGACACTATACCTAGAATACTGCTGAATTATTTGGTCTCTTACTTAATGATAGCTCGATCTGCGATTGGAAACTGTTTCCAGATGCTTGATTGGGATGAGACCTGAGATGGAGAGATTTGCCTTCTGAGCAAAGGCCCAGCAGGTTGTGTATAGTCTTTACATAATGAGGAGGAATATAAGGTGATGTCATTTAATTATTTAAGATTCTAACTGAGGTTTGAAAGGGTCCATGTTGCGAGGATTTTCCTATTCATGGTCCAGTGTACACCAACGGGCAAAGCTTAGCAGTGCTGAACGTTCTGTTTAAAACACCAACCAGGAGGAATTTATTTTCTGATCTTACGTTGATCTTTAGATTTCTCTTAGCCAGACATCAACATATTTGGAGTGTATGGCAGGTGTTGGCACATAGAGAATATTACAAACAAGTATCTCAAATTTTAACTTTAACGTCTTTGAGCTGTTGAAGAATATAGACAACAGGGTCACTGTAAGGGTCGGAAATTTGCAACGTCGTTTTAGCTATTCTCCTGAACTATCAGGCGGTTTCGAGATATTCGTCAGGATAGTTCCATTGTTACCAGTTTCTGTGGTAAACCACTGTTGCACCTCTATTAGGTGATGTATGGTAGGACCTGTACTACAGGTACGTTGGTAGTCCCTGCCATCTGGATCCGCCCAGTAGGGGGAGTATACATATGTGTGTCCCCCATGCTGCGGCCATTTCACCAGCTGCTGTGGGTGGCCACACATTTTAGAACAACAAAGACAGAGTTGTATCGAACTGAAGTCTTTGTGCAATTAATCGTGCATCAGTTTCCAAATTGATCAACGTCCTGAAAGTAATATGAATGATCAGAGGCCATTGGGGATTTGTCCATTACATATATCAAAACCCGCAGAACATTTCCGATCAGTGCGCCTAGCAAAGAAGCACAAGTCACTGTGCCTGGCTGCAATGGGATATCCAGATTGAACGCATTTGTTATCTTGTTCTAGCATTCATTGGAGTTCCGGGTGAGTAGATTTATTTGGCTGATTTTGATCTTAATAATTACTGATAATATGTTTTTGTTCAGCAATTCCGTTATCAGCGTTTATATTCCACAGCCGAATTATTTGTTATATTGCATCAAACAAGAAATATCCCAAACATACCAGTTTTTCTGTAACACTGAGTTGAGGAGGTGTGTTGGGGGAACTTTGTGAACAGCGCACACGGTTCAACAGTTATTTCAGATGTGAACACATTGATCGTAATCATGGATCCACGGGGTGAGGTTGAACAGTGCACACGTCACAATGATCTAAATGAGTCATTACTGTTAATATTGCATTGAAAACTTGATAAGAGAGGCAGTGGCAAGCCAGCAGCTATAAAAAGGGGTTAAACATTGAAAATAGATGGTAGGGAGATAATGGTAATGTCCATGGAACCGGCTTGAAAGAAATGAACAAGGATCCTGAATGAACAGAATTTCCGCAAAATCAGGTTGTAACTTCAAAAGAAATGTTCAGGTCGCTGGGATGATTTAGTATTTATTAAGGTGCAGTGTTATCGTCAAAATGATGACACAATAGTCGATTCTGCGCTGTCGGGATTCTCCATTGCGCTGGCAGCCCAGGAATTTCCCGACGGCGTGGGGCTGCCCACAATGGGAAACTCCAATGGCCCGCTGGCGAGTCCAAGAATCCGGTCGTCCGCCGCAAAGAAATCCCCAGCAGATCGCAAAATTCGTTTCGTCAAATGCTCACTTTGCTAATTTGTGCCTTGCCTCATTCATTTTCTCATCTTTTCAGATGTTCCATTTACATTGTCTCCTTTTAAAATCCCATTCACCTCTCTCCCTCATTCACCCTTGTGCTGACTCGGGCTGATCTACAGCAAACTAACAATCTGAGGGTCAGGTCACCCGTCCTTCCATTTGACATAATCCCTGATGCCTCCGTTAATAAATAATACCAGAAATACTGGAGCTACACCTATCAACTCACTGGGCATTATTTGTTGTGTGAATTCTCTTGGAAACAAATGTGTTCATTTCTTGCTGGTTTCAGTCTCTCAAGCTGAACTCCTGAATTCATATTCGGTCCTGTCAGTGGCAATGCTTGAAAAAAATATTAAGAAGTCTAACAACATAGGTTATAGTTCAACAGGTTTGTTTCGAACAGTAGCTTTCGGAGCACTGCTCTTTCCTCATTTGGTGTTGTATTTGAATTGATGATTGCTAATATATTCACTGTATGCTTTAAAAAGGTTAACTTGAGTTCGATGAATAAACATTGATTTGCATTGAAGAATACTTTTCCATTTCTGCTGCACCATACCTGTAGAGTGGGCCGTGTGCTCCCATACCACCGCCGGTAACAGTTGTGGGTCAGGAGAACTCCATGCTACACTTTGGGATTCTCTAAACCCTGGTCCATAACAAATTGGGGGTCTCGTCCGGGATAAAAGTCGATCTATTGGATTGGCTTATTGAACTTCAAGACAGTGAGGGGTGAGCATATTGTGGTTGCTTTTCAGGTTTGGTTTTCTCGTTTCAGTGGGGAGTATGTTGTGGACAATGGCTCTTTCAGAGGACTATGAAGTTTTTGGGGATGGAGGACGGTCACACAAAGTATGTTACGGGCAGACGAAAAGCAGTCTGTTAGATTTGGCAAAAACATTGCAGTTAACATTATCTGACAAAATACGAAAAGGTGAGGTAATTATGGCGGTGGTTAAGCATTCAAAGCTGACTGAGATACAGTTTGACTCATTGGAAATGGTAAATATTCAGTTAAAAATTAAGTAAATGGAACATGAGAAAGAATTAAAGCAGCATGAATACGAGAGAGAGAGATAAAGTAAAGAGAAAGAGAGCGAGGAAAAGGAGAGAGAAGAAAGGGAAACAGAAAGATTAGCCCTCGCAGAACAAAAAGAAAGAGAAAAAGAGACACAGATCAGGGAAAACGATAGAAAGAGAGAGTTGGAACTTCAGAAAATGGCCGATGAAACATGACAGTCAGTTAAAATTGGCAGACGTAAAAGGAAACGTACAGTTGGTTGATCGAGATGAGGATAGTGCGAAAGAGCGTCGTAGTCGAAGGCTTGGTGGGGATCTTTTTAAATCTCTCCAAGCATTGCAAAGGTTTGACGAGAAGGAGGTGGAAGCCTTTTTCACTTCATTTAAGACGTTAGCTAATCAAATCAAATGGCCACAGGACATGTGGGTGTTACTGATTCAAACAGAGCTGGTAGGTAGGACTAGTAAAGTGTTTGCATCACTCCTGGAGGCGGTGTCACGGACGTATGAGGAGGTGAAAAATGCCATCTGAAGTGCATATGAACTGGTGCCTGAAGTCGACAGACAAAGGATTAGAAATTTATGAAAATTATTTGTTCAAACAAACATGGAGTTTGAAAGGCTCAAACAGAGTAATTTTGACAGGTGGATAAGGGCTTTGAAAATAGACCAAATGTATGAAGCTCTCAGAGAAAATATACTTTTGGAGGAGTTCAAAAGTTTAATTCCTGATGTAGTGAAAACTCATGTGGAGGAGCAAGGGTTAAAATTGCGAGATTAGCAACAGAAATGGCAATGATTATGAATTAGTTCATAAATCAAAGCTTGGTTTCCTACATCAGTTTCAGCCTGTGAGGAGACAGAAACTGGGGACCTGAGAAGTACTCAAGTGGTAAAGATAAAGGTGATCTGACAAGGAGAGTGCACCTCAGGTTTAAAAAAAACATCCGGGAGGGTGGAAGAGAAATTAAATATTTCAAATGTTTTCACTGTAATAATCTTGTCCACGTAAAGTCACAGTGTTGGTGGTTGAAGAAAAGCACTGGCAAGGGTGATGTGGTAAAACAGGATAAGACAGTGAGGTTTGTGAAAGTAGTAAAGGAAAGTCTGTGAGGAGGAGAAGGTGCAAAAGATTCTACAGCCTGATCAATAGGTGATTTATAATAAGGTGCCATATCTCTTTAAATAACTCGCTTGTGTGTGTAAAGTTTACTCATGTGTATCAGTGGGAGCAGGTAAAGAAGTCACAATTTTAAGTGATACGGGATCTGGTCAATCCGTAATGGTAAGAGATGAGGAGTTCTGTAGTTTGGGAAGAATGTTGCCAGAAAAGGTGGTAATATGTGGAATTCAGGGTGAGAGGTGTAGTGTTCAATGATATAATGTAAGGTTGGGAAGTCAGGTGACGAGTGGTGAAGTGGTAGTAGGAGTAATAGAGAAACTATCTTGTCCAGGAAAACAGTTGTGAAGGTGGGAGTGATGCCTACTGTGGTTGTTAAGCCAATGCGACATCAAATAACTGAAGTTTTGAAGCACGAATCTCTTGGGATTTGTCCGGATAGTGGAGTAATAAGGTCGCAAATTCAAGGTTAAGACAAGAGGAGAAATGAAAGAGGGAGGCTGAAGTTGAAGTGCAATTATCAGAAACAATTTTTAATCAGATGGTTGAAAAAGAACAAGAACAGGTGGAGATGAGGCGGATATTTTTAGTTCGGGTAAACTGGCGGAATTACAACAGAATGATATACAAATAAAACCGATGTATCAGAAAGCAGACACGGATGTGGAATCTGAGTGTATACCAGGGTGTTCTGATCGTAAAAGTAATGTCTTGATGAGAAACTTGAGACCTTTAAATATGCAAACGGATGCAAAGTGGCCACACTAAATTTTCCATTAATTGGAAAAAATGATTTGGTCATCTAAATTTTTGTTAAAAATTCTTCACTAGATATAGACGACGCGCAGAAATAAAATCGGATCAAGGATCAAATTTTACCTTCAGGTTATTAAAAGAAGTTATGGATTACTTCGGAATAAAACAATTTGAATCAACTGCGTACCATCCTGAATCGCAGGGAGCGTTATAAAGGTGGTATCAGACATGAAATACAATGTTGAGGGTATATTGTCAAGATTATCCAGAGGATTGGGGTAAAGGAAATCCATTCCGACTGATTGCAGTTAGGGATGCTCCTAATGAGTCAACCAAATTCAGACCTTTTGAACTCATTTTTGGTCATGAGTTAAGAGGACCCCTTAAATTCATTGAGGAAAAATTGGTGAGTGCGAAATTACATTACTGGATTATGTGTCAAATTTTAGGGAACGATTAAATAGAGCGTGTAGATTGGCTAGGACAACATTTAATGTTGCACAAAATGTGATGAAACGGGTAGCGGACAAGAAATCCAAAGTTCGTAGTTTTGCCATTGGAGATAAAGTTTTAGTATTGTTAATAGTGGTAGGTGAACCTTTAAAATCTAGGTTTTGTGGACCTTATCAGATTGAAAGGAAATTAAGTGAGGTGAATTATGTGGTAAAAATACCAGATAGAAGACAGACTCAACGAATGTGTCATGTGAATATGGTTAAAAGGTACTTTGAATGGGAAGGAGAGAACAAGGAGGAGGTTTTAATCATTCTAACTCAAAATGACGAACCAAATCCAGATGACTGTGAATTTGAAATACCTCAAATTAAATTGGAAAACGATGATGTTCTTAAAAATTGGGATAAATTGTGGAGTGACCTTCCAGAGGAAAAACGAACTGATCTGAAAGAGTTATTGATATCAGGTGGGCAAGTTTGTAGAGATAAATTGGGAAGTACTAAAATGGCTTTATGTGTAGATGTGGGAAATGTTATTCCAATCAAGCAACACCCAGACAGACTTAACCCGTTAAAATTGGCACAGGTTAACAAAGAGATTTAGAGTCTGCTTACAAATGGCATAATTGAAGTGGGTTGCAGCCAATGGAGTTCACCCATAGTAATGGTACCAAAATCAGACGGTACCCTACGGTTGTGTGTGGACTATAGAAGTGTTAATGCAGTTACAAGAACGGACTCTTTTCCTATCCCACGTTTGGAGGATTGCATTGTGTAAGTGGGACAATAAGCTTTTATTTCCAAACTGGATTTGCTTCAAGATAACTGGCAGGTACCTTTATCCGAAAGGGCGACGGAGATTTCTGCTTTTGTGACTCCAGATGGTATATCCCAATTCAAAGTTAAGCCATTTGGCATGAAAAACGCACCAGCCGCATTTCAACGGTTAACTAACAAAGTTGTTTCAGGGAAAATGCTGGAAAATCTCAGCAAGTCTCGTTTATTTTTTATTTATTTTTTTCTGAAACGAAAGGGAAAATGCTAGATTTTCCAGCTTTATCCCTTTCGTTTCAGATTCCAGCATCCGCAGTAATTTCCTTTTCCCCAGAATTTCAGGATTACCCAATTGTGCGGTGTACATCGATGATCTGGTAATTTTCAGCCAGACATGGAAAGAACAACTTAAACTTCTGATGGAGTTATTCACTCGACTTCAGGAGGCGGGTTTGGTGATAAACCTAGCCAAATGTGAATTTGGAAAAGCCCAACAAACAGTTACCTTGGTCATACAACCGGACAGGGTCGATTGGTCGAACGGGATGTGAAGACATCAGTTATTGAGGAGTTTCCGATACCCTCAAGACGAAGGGAAATAATGTGATTTATTGGCATGAGTAGATTTGATCGAAAATTTGTGCAATCAATTTGCAGCGTGATTGCTCCACTGATGGACTTGCTGAAGAAACAGCGGAGATTTCAATGGACAGCGAAGTTTTAACACGCATTTGACTGCATGAAAGCTGTGATAACCAATGCTCCAGTGTTGGAGAATTACAAGGGACACTGAGTCAGATTGAACTAAAATATCTGACTTTAAAGAGATATGCAGAGGCGTAGGGAAATTGATGGATTGTGCAGAGACCCTCTTGTTCAAAGAGACTGTCAATCGAGAAGTATTTCAGTTGAAGGAGGGAGAACGAAAATAAGAACATAAGAACATAAGAACTAGGAGCAGGAGTAGGCCATCTGGCCCCTCGAGCCTGCTCCGCCATTCAATGAGGCCATGGCTGTTCTTTTGTGGACTCAGCTCCACTTTCTGGTCCGAACACCATAACCCTTAATCCCTTTATTCTTCAAAAAACTATCTATCTTTACCTTAAAAACATGTAATGAAGGAGCCCCTGGAGGGACAGGAGATGTGCTGGTGGAATTTTGGCAGTACACTCTTGAGGTTGGCTTTGTTGAAGTCTCCGGCCACAATGAACAAGGCCTCTGGGTGTTCTGTTTCATAGTTGTTTATGACTGTGTACAGTTCATCCAGCGCCATCCTCACTTCCGCCTGGGGTGGGATGTGGACCGCTGTGATAATGGCTGAAGTGAACTCACGTGGAAGATAGTATGGCCGGCACTTTACGGTCATGTATTCCAGGTCTGGGGAGCAGTAGGTCGCCAGGGTCATCATCTCCAAGCACCAGGAGGAGTTGATGAGGAGGCAAACCCCTCCACCCTAACTTTGCCTGAAGATGCCGTGCGGTCCGTCTGGCGAATAGAGAAGCCTTCAGGTTGTATGGCACAGTCCGGTGAGGCGGGGTTGAGCCATGTATCTGTGAAACAGAGCACACAGCAGTCTCTTACTTCCCTCTGAGAGGTAAGTCTGGGGTTAAGTTCATCCAACTTGTTTTCAATCGCTTGGACGTTTGCCAGGAGTATGCTGGGGAGAGGGGTCTTGAAACCGCGTTCCTTCAGTCTAACTTGCAGACCGCTGCGTTTCCCTTGCTTTCTCGGTCGGCAGCTGCTGCTGGATGATCCTGGGATCCGATGGGAGACGTCCGCCCTTTAGAAGGTAGGTGGTTGCATCTGGCGGGGTCCAGGGCGCTGGCGGGGTCCAGGGTGCTAGCGAGGTCCAGGGCGCTGTTTATATTTCCGGGGTCGCGTCTGGCAGGGCCCCGGGGCTGGTTTAGCTCACTCGGCTAAATCGCTGGCTTTTACAGCAGACCAAGCAGGCCAGCAGCACGGTTCGATTCCCGTACCAGCCTCCCCGGACAGGCGCCGGAATGTGGCGACTAGGGGCTTTTCACAGTAACTTCATTGAAGCCTACTCGTGACAATAAGCGATTTTCATTTTCATTTTCAGTGATGTCAGAGAGTGGGTGGAGCTGAGTTGTCTGTGAGCTTTTTTACATTCGTTTTAGGCTGTTCGCTGCAGGGTGTGTTTTAGTTTCGTTTTCTCATTTGGAGCTGAAGCCAGACGAAGCAGGAGTACTGCTGTTCTGTCTGCCATCACGAAACTGTCTCTGGATCATTTGGTGAATTCAGAATTATAAATGTTCACAGCAGTGAAGTTAAGCCTGATGTCTTTCTGTTTCAAAGGTTTTTTAAAAGTCTTATGGATGTTAAAAGGAAATCTTAAAGAATTACTTAATGTTGTAGTCTTTGGGGTTTGTATTTGAATTAATGGTTGCTATGAAGTTCACTGTATTTTTTAAAAAGGTTAACTTGAGTTCACAGAATAAACATTGTTTTGTTTTAAGAAATACTTTTCCATTTCTGCTGTACCACACCTGTTGAGTGGGTCGTGTGCTCCCCATACCACATTAAGGCAAAAGTTGTGGGCCAGGGGAACTCCATGATAACTTTGGGGTCCTCTAAACCCTGGCCCACAGCAACCAAACCAACACACAACCAAACAGACACACACAAATCAGGCACACACCAAAAAACACCCATGCACGCAATCACAACAACCACGCACCCTCACCCGCAGCCTAATCCACGCCGACACACGAACACACATTGTCATGTGGAAGTACCTTGACGAAATGGAAGTTAAAGCAATGTACCTTTAAGAAATGCAGTGATGTCAGAGTGTGGGTGGAGCTATGTTTTTGCTCAGCCATTTTGAAGTTTTTAGTTTCAGTTTGAGAGAGCAGCTGAAAAGTGCCTGGCTGGTTTTCTGAAAGCTACAGGAAGGAAAAGAGCTGGTCTGGTGATTTGTGCAAATCCAAAGACTTTAAATATTTTGAATGTAACCTGCTGTACTCCTATTTTTGAAGGCTTGAAGTCTTTTGGATGTTTAAAAGAACAGTTTACAGGATTGGGTAGTGTTGTATTATTTTTGGGGTTATCTTTGAAGTAAGGGGTGTCAAGAGATCCAATGTTTATTTTAAAAGGTTACGTTGAGTTCATGGAATAGACATTGTTTTGTTTTTAAATCCACGTGTCCATATTTGTAATACTACACCTATGGAACAAGCCGTGTGCTTCAAAAGCAACAATCCATTGAAGGGGGAATTGGTTGGGCTCCATTATACATTTTGGGTTTCTGAAAACACCTCTCCCATAACAACACACACACTATGAAAACATAGATCTATGCACATGTAACCGCAACACCCACAAGCACACCCACACAGGAAACACCCACACACACCATAACAATGACACATGCACACACGCGCTCACGAACACGGACCTACACACATACCTACTCAATGCATATGTTCCAAAACACACACAAATATCAACAAGCACACCAACACACGCATTCACACACGCATTCACACACACATTACACACTGCCAGACCCTCAACCATACACAAACGTATGCACATACTAGCACACAACTAGACCCTCACCCACATACACCCAAAATCAGACTGACACACTTACGAACACACGGACGCAAAGCCCTTGCCGCCTCAACTGCTGTCTGGAGAGCTGAAAAGGACGTAAATATTTAGTTCATCCCTGTGTCTTTGGAGCTCGGAGTTGATGAAGCCCGTACATCAGCTTGGCTCTGCGCTGAAAACTATGTGAAGTCATCCTTCCCGGTTCAATGCCACCTCGTGTGACCACCAGCTCCATGTCCGAGCTTCTCCTCATCACGTCCTTGCTGGCTTTTGCGCTAGGCGGTTGGTTCTTTCCAATCACTTTCAAATATTTCTAACTGATGCAGTTTGCGGATGCTAGACTGTGCAGGAGGAGGCGGAGGGGGGGGGGGAAGAGAGGTGGGGTTTGGGCGGGGGTTGCGGTTACTTTTAGTGCTCATCGGCTGGGGTTAACAATCGTAGTCTAGGATTTCATTCGAGGGCCACCATACATGCGACAGCTCAGCTCAGGCCTGCCACCGTACGTACAGCAGATTCTTGAACTGTTGCCTGAACTGAGTCTGCGTCACAGCGTAAATCGCAGTGTTTGTGCAGCAACTCAGGAGCTGCAGCATGAAGGAGATGTCGAGAAAATAACTCTCTAAATATACAGAGGAATACCCCAGTGTCCGCATCCGAGCCCATATCGAATAAATCATGAACACTGACCACAACAGGATGAAATTCGTCGAGATAATAAACAATAAAATGATGGATTTCCTCCGACTTTCCATCTCTGGGTCCCTGGGACTCTCCCCACTGTTGCGAGCCCGGAGTCTCCTGCGGGCCCTGCTGCTCACGACAATGTATCTGACGGTGAAAATATTGAGCAGCAGAATGAGGACAAATGGAACACCTGGGGTGAGAATGTAATGGAGGAACTCGATTGTTCCCCAGACATGAGAAAACATAACATCCATTGTGACAGAACAAAACCAGGGGAGGTTCTGCAGCCAATATCCACCCGTAAACATAAAATACCAGAAACTGTTCTTCAAAACGCTCAGCACCGTCACTGTTCCCAGAACCAGAGCCGCCGTTTTCTCGCTGCAATATTTACATTTCAGCTTCGGGCAACAAATGGCCACAAATCGATCAAAGGTGAAAGTAACGGTGAACCAGACAGAACAGTCAGTGGCTGCATAAAGCAGGACGGCGTGGATATTACACACGGGGATGGACCGTAGGAAATAAAATTGTTCCTTAAATACAATGGGAATCTGTCTCAATACCAGGTCGAGAATAACGACCAGTAGATCCCCCGCTGCCATGGCCACCAGGTAAAGAGTAACACATTTGGACAGGCCGCAGTTTTTTCTCTTCAGGATCACAATTGTGATGAGGTTCACTGTGAGGAAGGGAAAACAAATCAATGTAATTATACCCCAGGCTGGGAAGACTTTGCCAGTTTGATTGAGGTGGTGTTTAAAAAGACAAACAGATCAACACAAATACACACACATATTTTTTAAAATAAATTTAGAGTACCCAATTATTTTTTTCCAATTAAGGGGCAATTTAGCGTGGCCAATCCACCTATGCTGCACATCTTTTGGGCTGTGGGGGTGAAACCCACGCAGACACGGGGAGAATGTGCAAACTCCTCACAGACCGTGGCCCAGAGCCGGGATTCGAACCCGGGTCCTCAGCACAGTAGGCAGCAATGCTAACCACTGTGCCACTGTGCTGCCCTATACATACATATATAACAAACTCAAGCATCCACACACATAGCGAAACCAAGACACAAATAAACACACTCACAGACACAGATAACAAATGCACGGACACACAGAGAGAGAAACAGAGACACAAATACACACACTCACAGACACAGAGACAAAGACATAGACTCACAGAGACGCATATGCACTGAAAGGCACAGAGGCACAAATGCGCTCACTCACAGACACAGACAGACAGAGACAGCAACACATACACTGTCAGACACACAGATACAAAGACATACACTGTCAGACACAGACACATGTACATACTCACAAACACGCAGATACAAGTACACATACAGTCAGGCGCGGAGACATAAATACTCACTGAAAGACGCACAGACACAAATATACACATTGTCAAACACAGAGATACAAATATACATACTCACAGACACCGTTAGAAACAAATGCTCACATCACAGACACCGAAACATAAATCTACACACTCACAAAGACACAACTTCTCACACATGAACAAACAGGCAAGAAGACACACACTGTCAGACACCGAGACACAAATATTCAATGAAGGACAGCACTGACAGACAGAAGGAAGCAGAGATGCAAATACAGACGCTAACAAACAGAGAGATAAATACAAACACTCAGAGACAGAGACACAAATACGCACTCGCAGACACACACACTGTCAGACACAGAGACTCGCGTACACACTCAGGCAAACAGTCACAAATAATAACAATCTTTATTTTCATAAGTCGGCTCACTTTAACACTGCAACAAGGTTACTGCCAAAACCCCGAGTGGGCACATTCCGGCGCCTGTTCTTGTACACGGAGGGAGAATTCAGGATGTTCAGGATGCGTTTACAATTACAGCTTCTGGAAGCGCAAGTTTCGGAGCTGTAGCAGCGACTTGAGGTACTGTGGTGGATCCGCAGCGTGGAGACCATCGCAGATAGCACGTAAAGAGAGGTGGTCATACCGCAGGCTCTGACTTCACAGGCAGGAAGGGATGGGTGGCCACCAGACAGAGCGAGGCAGGCAGTGAAGGAATCTACTGTGGCCATTCCCCTGCAAAACATATATTCCGTTTTGGATAATGGTGAGGAGAATGGCCTCTTAGGGGAAAAGACCAACAGCCAAACTCGTGGCAACACGGTTGGTTCTGCTGCAGAGGAGAGGGATAATAAGGGTGTGAGTGCAATAGATATAAGGGTTTCAATTGCAAGGGGAATAGATAGGCGTTTCTCTGTCCCCAAACGAGACTTCTGGACGGTATGTTGCCTCCCTGGTGCTCGGGTGAAGGATGTCTCGAAGCGGGCACAGGACATTATGTAGGGGGAGGGCCAACAGCCAGTGGTCGTGGTACAAATGACATAGGTTCACAAAAGGAATGTGGTACTAAAAGCAGAATACCGGGAGCTACGAAGGAAGTTAAGAAACCGGACCTCAAATGTAATGATCTCAGGATTAATACCAGTGCCAGGTGCTGGTCAGTGTAGAAATGACAGGATATATAGGATGAATTCGTGGTTGAAGTTATGGGGTGAGAGGAGGTTTTCAGATTCCTGCAGTATTGGGACCAGTACTGAGGGAGGTGGGACCTGAACAAACTGGACGGGTTACTCCTGGGCGGGACTGGAACTGATGTCCGAGGGGAACTGTTTGCTAAAGCAATTGGGGACGGTTGAAACTAATATGCCAGGGGATGGGAACCGATGCAAGGCGTCAGAGACTGAGGGAGCAAAACATAACAACATAAGAACTAGGAGCACGAGTAGGCCATCTGACCCCTCGAGCCTGCTCCGCCATTCAATGAGATCATGGCTGATCTTTTGTGGACACAGCTCTACTCTCCGGCCCGAACACCATAACCCTTAATCCCTTTATTCTTCAAAAAACTATATATCTTTACCTTAAAAACATTTAATGAAGGAGCCTCAACTGCTTCACTGGGCAAGGAATTCCATAGATTCACAACCCTTTTGGACTCAGTCCAAAATCTACTTCCCCTTATTTTGAGGCTATGCCCCCTAGTTCTGCTTTCACCCGCCAGTGAAAACAACCTGCTAGCATCTATCCTATCTATTCCCTTCATAATTTTAAATGTTTCTATAAGATCCCCCCTCATCTTTCTAAATTCCAACAGGTACAGTCGCAGTCTACTCAACCTCTCCTCGTAATCCAACCCCTTCAGCTCTGGGATTAACCTAATGAATCTCCTCTGCACACCCTCCAGTGCCAGTACGTCCTTTCTCAAGTAAGGAGACCAAAACTGAACACAATACTCCAGGTGTGGCCTCACCAACACTGTATACAATTGCAGCATTACCAACCTAGTCTTAAACTCCATCCGTCTAGCAATGAAAGACAAAATTCCATTTGCCTTCTAAATCACCTGTTGCACCTGTAAACGAACTTTTTGCGACTCATGCACTGGCACACCCACGTCTCTCTGCACAGCAGCATGCTTTAATATTTTACAATTTAAATAATAATCCCGGTTGTTGTTATTTTTACCAAAATGGATAACCTCACATTTGTCAACATTGTATTCCATCTGCCAGACCCTAGCCCATTCACTTAACCTATCCAAATCCGTCTGCAAACTTCCAGTATCCGCTGCACTTTTCGCTTTACCACTCACCTTAGTGTCATCTGCAAACTTGGACACAATTTCCTTGGTCCCCAGCTCCAAATCATCTATGTAAATTGTGAACAATTGTGGTCCCAACACAGATCCCTGAGAGACACCACTAGTTACGGAATGCTAACCAGAGAAACACCAATTAATCCCCACTCTTTGCTTTCTATTAATTAACCAATCCTCTATCCATACTACTTTACCCTTAATGCCATGCATCTTTATCTGATGCAGCAACCTTTTGTGTGGCACCTTGCCAAAGGCTTTCTGAAAATCCAGATATACCATATCCATTGCCTCCCCGTTATCTACTGCACTGGTAATGCCCTCAAAAATTTCCACTAAATTAGTTTGGCACGACCTGCCCTTTATAAACCCATGCTGCGTCTGCACAATGGACAACTTCTATCCAGGTGCCTCGCTATTTCTTCCTTGATGATATATTCCAGCATCTTCCCTACTACCGAAGTTAATCTCACTGGCCTATAATTTCCTGCTCTCTGCCTACCTCCTTTTTTAAACAGTGGTGTCACGTTTGCTAATTTCCAATCCACCTGGACAACGCCAGAGTCTAGTGAATTTTGGTAAATCATCACTAGTGCATCCACAATTTCCCTAGCCATCCCTTTTAGCACTCTGGGATGCATTCCATCAGGGCCTGGAGACTTGTCTATCTTTAACACCTTTAGCTTGCCCATCACTACCTCCTTAGTGATAACAATCCTCTCAAGGTCCTCACCTGTCATATCAGTCACTGGCATGTTATTTGTGTCTTCCACTGTGAAGACTGACCCAAAAAACCTGTTCAGTTCCTCAGCCATTTCCTCATCTCCCATTATTAAAACTCCCTTCTCATCTACTAAACGACCAATATTTACATTAGCGTCTTTTTTGTTTTATATATTTGTTAATCCTTTTACTGCCTGTTTTTATATTCTGAGCAAGTTTACTCTCATACTCTATCTTAATCTTCTTTATAGCATTCTTAGTAGCTATAGTAGCTATATTCCTGTTGCCCCTAAAGGTTTCCCAGTCCTCTTGTCTCCCACTATTCTTTGCCACTTTGCATGCTTTTTTCTTCAATTTGATACTCTCACTTATTTCCTGAGCTAGGACAAAGCAAAAGGATGGAAAGTGAATAAGAAAAGTGATATGTGGAGAAACCAATCACAAAATTGGGCAGCACGGTACCATTGTGGATAGTACAATCACTTCACAGCTCCAGGGTCCCAGATTCGATCCGGCTTGGGCCACTGAATGTGCGGAGTCTGCACATCCTCCCAGTGTGTGCGTGGGTTTCCTCCGTGTGCTCTGGTTTCCTCCCACAGTCCAAAGATGTGCAGGTTAGGTGGATTGGCCATGATAAATTCCCCTTTGTGTTCAAAATTGCCCTTAGTGTTGGGTGGGGTTACTGGGTTATGGGGATAGGGTGGAGGTGTTAACCTTGGGTAGGGCGCTCCTTCCAGGAGCCGGTGCAGACTCGATGGGCCGAATGGCCTCCTTCTGAACTGTAAATTCTATGTAATACCGCTGTTTCTATGTAAAATTCAAACAGGGCAAAATACAAAAATATTGGGAGCAAGAAGACAAGCATTGTGAAAAAGACAAACTTAAAGTCCGTGAGCCATAATGCATGGAGCATTTGCAATAAACTGGACGAACTAATTGTGCAGATATATATCAATGGGTGTGATATAATTGGGATTACTGTGACATGGCTGCAGGGTGAACAGGAATGGGAACTGGATTTCTCAATATTTTCAATATTTAAGTACAGGCATAAAAGAAAAGGTGGTGGCCTGGCACTGCTGGATGAAGAGTTAATTAATGAGGACTTCCGGTGGCGGCTATGGAGTGAGTAGAACAAAGAACAAAGACAATTACAGAACAGGGACAGGCCCTTCAGCCCTCCCAGCCTTCGCCGTACCAGATCCCTTATCTAAACCTGTCGCCTATTTTCCAAGAATCTACTTTCCTCTGTTCCACGCCCGTTCATATGTTTGTCCAGATACAACTTAAATGATGCTGTCGTGCCCGCCTCTACCACCTCCGCTGGCAAAGCATTCCAGGTACCCACCACCCTCTGCGTAAAAATCTTTCCACGCAGATCTCCCTTAAACTCTCCCCGTCTCACCTTGAAATCGTAACCCCTTGTAATTCACACCCCTCTTTTTTGTAAGAAGCTTGTTGCTATCCACCCTGTCCTTAGCTTTCATAATTTTGCAGACCTCAATCAGGTCCACCCTCAACCTCCGTCTTTCACGCGAAAACAATCCTAATCTACTGAACCTTTTTTCATAGTTAGTACCCTCCATACCAGGCAACAATCTGGTGAACATCCTCTGCACCCTCTCTCAAGCATCCACGTCCTTCTGGTAATGTGGCGACCAGAACTGCAAGCAGCATTCCAAATGTGGCCTAACCAAAGTCCTGGAAAACTGTAACATGACCTGCCGACTCTTGTATTAAAAATCGCGCCCGATGAAGGCAAGCATGCTGTGTGCCTTCTTGACCACTCAATCGACCTGCGATGCCACCTTCATGGTACAATGGACCTGAACTACCAGATCTCTCTGTGCATCGATTTTCCCCAGGACTCTTCCATTGACCGTATCGTACGCTCTTGAATTGGACCTTCCAAAATGCATCACCTCGCATTTGCCTGGATTGAACTCCATCTGACATTTCTCTGACCAACTCACCAATTTATCTATATTTTGCTGTATACTCTGACAGTCCTCCTCGCTATCTGGAACTCCACCAATCTTATTATCATCTGCAAACTTGCCAATCAGACCACCTATATCTTCGTCCAGATCATTTATGTATATCGCAAACAACAGTGGTCGAGCAAGGATCCTTGTGGAACACCACTGGTCACCTTTCTCCATTTTGAGTCATTCCCTTCCACCACTACTCTCTGTCTCCTGTTGCCCAGCCAGTTTTTCATACATCAAGCTAGTCCACCCTGAACCCCATACGACTTCACTTTTTCCATCATCCTGCCATGGGAAACCTTATCAAATGCTTTACTGAAGTCCATGTATATGACATCTACAACCCGTCCCTCATCAATTAACTTTGTCACTTCCTCAAATAATTCTTTTAGGCTTGTAAGACATCGCCTTCATGCACAAAACCATGTTGCCTCTCATGATAAATCGATATGATAAATCTATTTTCTTCCAAATGTGAATAGATCCTATCACTCAGTATCTCCACTGACGTCAAGCTGACAGGTCTATAATTCCATGGATTATCCCTGCTCCCTTTCTTAAACGAAGGGACAACATTAGCAATTCCCCAGTCCTCCAGGACCTCACCCGTGCTTAAGGATGCTACAAAGATATATGTTAAGGACCCAGCTTTACGTCTCTCGCTTCCCGCCGTAACCTGGGATAGATCCCATCCGGACCTGGGGACTTGGCTACCTTAATGCCTTTCAGAACACCCAAATCTTCCCCCTTCCTTATGCCGACTTGACCTACATTATTTGAACATCCATCCCTGACCTTAACATCCGTCATGTCCCTCTCCTTGGTGAATACAAGGTACTCATTAAGAAACTAACCCATTTCCTCTGACTCCACGTATAAATTCCCTCTTTTGTCTTTGAGTGGGCCAATCGTCTCTCTAGTTGCCCTCTTGCTCCTTATATACGAATAAAAGCCTTTGGGATTTTCCTTAACCCTGTTAGCCAAAGATATTTCATGACCCCTTTTAGCCCTCTTTGTTGCGCGTTTGAGATTTGTCCTACTTTCCCAATATTCATCCAAAGCTTCATCAATTTTAAATCGCCTCGATCTTATGTATGCTTCCTTTTTCGTCTGAGCTAGCCTCACAATTCCACCCGTCATCCATGGTTCCCTAATCTTGCCATTTCTAGCCCTCATTCTCACAGGTACATATCTGTCCTGCACTCTAATCAACCTTTCCTTAAAAGGCTCCCACATTTCAAATGTGGATTTACCCTTAAACAGCTGCTCGCAATCCACATTCCACAGGAATTTTGTTATACTTGATATACATTCCTTTCCCCAATTTAGCACCCTTCCTTTAGAATCACGCTTGTCTTTGTCCATGAGTATGTTAATGTTTACGGATTCCCAAAGTAATCACCATCTGAAAGTTCAACCACCTGGCCGTGATCATTCCTCAATACCAGGTCCAATATGGCCCCTTCTCGAGTTTGATTATTTATATACTGCTCTAAAAATATTTCCTGGATGCTCCTCACAAATTCTGCTCCATCTACGCCTCCAACACTACATGAGTCCCAATCAATGTTGGGGAAGTTGAAATCTCCCATCACGACCACCCTATTGCTCCTACATTTTTCTATAATCTGTCTAAATATTTGTACCTCGACAAGCTCGCTTTTGGGAGGCCTGTAGTAAAGTCCTAACAATGTTACGGCACCCTTCCTATTTCTTAGCTCTATACATATTGCCTCAGTGCTGGCATCCTCCATAGTGCACTCCTTAATTACAGCTGTGATATAATCTCTGACCAGAAATGCAACTCATCCACCCCTTTTACCTCCCTCTATCCCTCCTGAAGCATCTATGGGATATTTAGTTGCCAATCTTGCCCTTCCCTCAACCAAGTCCCAGTAATACCAATTACATCATATTTCCAGGTACTAATCAAAACCTTAATTCATCTGCCTTACCTGCTACACTTCTCGCATTAAAACAAATGTACCTCAGACCACCTGTCCCTTTGCGCTCATCATCTCGGCCCTATCTACTCTTCCCTTTAGTCACAACGAGTTTATTATCTAGTACATTACTGGATTTAATTGCTGACTCTTTCCTGACCTCTAACTTCCTAATCGGGTTCCAAACCCTCTGCCACATTAGTTTAAATCCTCCCCAACAGCGTTAGCAAAAGTACACACCAGGATATCGGTTCCAGTCCTGCCCAGGTGTAGACCATCCGATTTGTAGTGGACCCACCGCCCCCAGAACTGATTCCAATGTCACAGACATCTGAGCTCCTCCCTTCTGTAACATCTCTCAAGCTACGTATTCATTCTGAATATTGTTGAACTCCTACTCTGACTGTCTCGTGGCATTGGTTGCAAGCCTGAGATTATTAACTTTGCGGTCCTACTTTCCAACTTATCGCCTAACTCCCTAAATTCTGATTGTGGGACCTGATCCCGTTTTATACCTATATCGTTGGTGCCTATATGCACCACGACATCTGGCTGTTTACCCTCCCACTTTAGTATGCCCTTCAGCCGATCTGAGACATCCCTGACCCGTGCACCCGGGAGGCAACATACCATTTGGGAGTGTCATTTTCGACCACAGAAACGCCTGTCTATTCCCCTTACAATTGAATCCCCTGTGACTATATACCTGTCAGTCTTTTTCCCGCCCTTCTGTGTAGCAGAGCCAGCCACGGTGCCATGAGCCTGGCTAATACTGCCTTTCCCTGATGAGTCATCTCCCCAACAGTATCCAAAATAGTACACCTATTTTGGAGGGATTGACCGCAGGGGACCACTGTACTGCCTTCCTGCTGTTTCTCTGCCTTTTGGTCACCCATTCCCTGTCTCCTTTACCAATCCTAATCTGTGGTGTGACCAACTGACTGAACGTGCTACCATGAACTCCTCAGCAATGAGTCCATCGCAGCTCCAGAGCCGTCATGCGGTCTAACAGGAGCTGCCGCTGGACACACTTCCCGCACATGAATGAGTCAGTGGCATACGTCGCAGCCCTCAACTCCCACATTGAGCAGGAGGAGCATAACACGGTTCTGGGATCTCATGTCATTTTTACACTTCACATTAACAGATTAGAAATATAATATAAAATAATGAATAAGTGAAAGTAATAAAGATTTTACTTACCAATTACAAAACTTACCAACATATGAAGCGTTACATTTCTCCCAGCTACTGTTATTGGAGCACTTTCCTTGCCAGCCAATCAGGTCACTGCTTTGCTGTGACGCCAAATTTATCCCCAAAGAAACTGTGGCCGCTGTTTCAGCAGCTAGTTTAAACACTCACCCCTCGACTCTGTAGCTCTGCCCACTCCAACAGCTGAATTTCCGCCGAAAAGTGGTCGTTTATTTGGTAGCTCCCGATAGCGGTGGACATTTAGGAAATTTCCCCGTCTTATAAGAACATAAGGACGAGGAGCAGGAGTAGGTCATTTCGCCCCTCGAGCCTGCTCCGCCATTCAATTAGATCATGGCTGATCTTTTGTGCACTGAGCCCCACATTCCGTCCTGAACACCATAACCCTTAATCCCTTTATTATTCAAAAATGTATCTATCTTTACCTTAAAATCATTTAATGAAGGAGCCTCTACTGCTTCACTGGGCAAGGAATTCCATAGATTCACAACCCTTTGGTTGGAGAAGATCCTACTCAACTCAGTCCTAAATCTACTTCCGCTAATTTTGAGGCAATGCCCCCTCAGTTCTGCTTTCACCCGCCAGTGGAAACAACCTGCCTGCATCTATCCTATCTATTCCCTTCATAATTTGAAATGTTTCTATAAGATCCCCCTCATCCTCTAAATTCCAACGAGTCCAGTCCCAGTCTACACAACCTCTCCTCGTAATCGAACCCCTTCAGCTCTGGGATTAAACTAGTGAATCTCCTCTGCACACCCACCAGTGCCAGTACGTCCTTTCTCAAGTAAGGAGACCAA
The DNA here is from genome assembly GCF_902713615.1 of Scyliorhinus canicula. Taxonomy (NCBI): domain Eukaryota; kingdom Metazoa; phylum Chordata; class Chondrichthyes; order Carcharhiniformes; family Scyliorhinidae; genus Scyliorhinus; species Scyliorhinus canicula. Next base: position 222,806,161 of record NC_052151.1, read on the forward strand.
AACTGAACACAATACTCCAGGTGTGGCCAAACTAACACCTTATACAATTGCAGCATAACCTCCCTAGTCTGAAACTCCATTCCTCAAACAATAAAGGACAACATTCCATTCCCTTTCTTAATCACCTGTTGCACCTGTAAACCAACATTTTGCGACTCATGCACTGGCACACCCAGGTCTCTCTGCACATCAGCATGCTTTAATATTTTACCATTAAAATAATAATTCAGTTTGTTGTTATTCCTACTAAAATGGATAAACTCACATTTGTCAACATTGTATTCCATCTGCCAGGCCCTAACCCATTCACTTAACCAATCCAAATCCCTCTTCAGACTTCCAGTGTCCTCTGTACTTTTCGCTTTACCACTCACCTTAGTGTCGTCTGCAAACGTGGACACATTGCCCTTGGTCCCCAACTCCAAATCGGCTATGTAAATTGTGAACAATTGTGGGCCCAACACTGATCCCTGAGGGACACCACTAGCTACCGATTGCCAACCAGTGAAACACCCATTAATCCCCACTCTTTGTTTTCTATTAATTAACCAATTCTCTGGATTAGTGGCAGCACGGTAGCATGGTGGTTAGCATTAATGCTTCACAGCTCCAGGGTCCCAGGTTCGATTCCCGGCTGGGTCACTGTCTGTACGGAGTCTGCACGTCCTCCCCGTGTGTGCGTGGGTTTCCTCCGGATGCTCCGGTTTCATCCCACAGTCCAAAGATGTGCGGGTTAGGTCGATTGGCCATGCTAAATTGCCCGTAGTGTCCTAAAAAAAGTAAGGTTAAGGGGGGGGTTGTTGGGTTACGGGTATAGGGTGGATACGTGGGTTTGAGTAGGGTGATGATTGCTCGGCACAATATCGAGGGCCGAAGGGCCTGTTCTGTGCTGTACTGTTCTATGTTCTCTATTCATGCTACTACTTTACACTTAATGACATGTACCTTTATCGGATGCAGGAACGTTTTGTGTGGCACCTTGCCAAAGGCTTTCTGGAAATCCAGATATACTACATCCATTGGCTCCACGTTATCTACTGCACTGGTCATGTCCTCAAAATAGTCCACTAAATTAGTTAGGCACGACCTGCCCTTTATGAACCCATGCTGCGTCTGCGCAATCGGACAATTTCTATCCAGATGCCGTGCTATTTCTCCCTTGATGATAGATTCCAGCATCTTCACTTCTGCCGAAGTTAAGCTCACTTGCCTATAATTACCCGTTTTCTGCTCCCTCCTTTTTTTGAACAGTGGTGCCATGTTCGCTCATTTCCAATCGACCGGGACCACACCAGAGTCTAGTGAATTTTGGTAAATTATCACTAGTGTATTTGCAATTTCCCTAGCCATCTCGTTTAGCACTCTGGGATGCATTCCATCAGGGCCAGTAGACTTGTCCACCTTTAGCCCCATTAGCTTGTCCATCACGACCTCCTTAGTGATAACAATCCTCTCAATGTCCTCACCTGTCATAGCCTCATTTCTATCAGTCACTGGCATGTTATTTGTGTCTTCCACTGTGAAGTACCACACAGAAAACCTGTTCAGTTCCTCAGCCATTTCCTCTTCTCCCATTATTAAAACTCCCATCTCATCCTCTAACGCACCAACATTTACCTCAGCCACTCTTTCTTGTTTTATATATTTGTCGAAACTTTTACTACCTGTTTTCCCGTACCAGCGTCCCCGTACAGGCGCCGGAATGTGGCGACTAGGGGCTTTTCACAGTCACTTCATTGAAGCCTACTAGTGACAATAAGCGATTTTCATTTAATTTTCATTTCATATATTCTGAGCAATTTCACACAATTATATTCTATTTTACTCTTCTTTGTACCGTTTTAAGTATCTTTCTTTTGCCCCCTAAAGATTTCTCAGTCCTCTAGTCTCCCACTAATGTTTGCCACTTTGTATGCTTTTTCCTTCAATTTGATACTCTCCCTTATTTCCTTCGCTATCCACGGTCGATTTTCCCTCTTTCTACCGTTCTTCCATTTTATTGGTATAAACCTCTGCTGCGCACTGTGAAAAATCGCATGGAAGGTTATCCACTGTTCCACAAATGTTCCACCAGAAAGTCGTTGGTCCAAGTCTACTTTGGCTAGTTCTTCTCTCATCCCATTGTAATCTCCTTTGTTTAAGCACAAAACGCTAGTGTTTGATTTTAACTTCTCACCCTCCATCTGTATTTTAAATTCCATTATATTGTGATTGCTCCTTCCGAGAGGATCTATAACTATGAGATCATGAATTAATCCTGTCTCATTACATAGGAGAAGATCTAGGACCACTTGTTCCCTCTTACGTTCCATTACATACTGTTCTTGGAAACTATCGTGGATACATTCTATAACCTCCTCCTCAAGGTAGTCTGACGATCTGGTTAAACCTATCGACATGGAGATTAAAATTCCCCATGATAACTGATCTACCATTTCTACACGCATAAGTTATTTCTTTGTTTATTGCCTGTCCCCACCATAAAAGTTACTATTTGGTGGCCGATAGACTACACCTATCAGTGACTTTGTCGCCTTACTATTCCAGATTTCCACCCCAATGGGTTCAACCTTATCCTCCATAGCACTGATGTCACCCCTTACTATTGCCCGGATGTCATCCTCAAATAACAGAGCTACACCACCTCCCTTACCATCCCACTCTGCCCTTCCGAATAGCTTGATACTCTCCGATATTTAACTCCCAGTCGTGACCATCCTTTACCATGTGTCAGTAATGGCCACTAATACATAGTCATTCACGATGATTTGCGCCATCAACTCGTTTACTTTATTCCGAATACTATAAACATTCAAGTAAAGTACACTTATGTTGTTTTTTTACCTCCATCTTGCACCATATCTCGAGCCACGCATTCATCCCATCTATCCTGACATTCCTACTCTGACTAGCTCGTGGCACTGGTAGCAAATCCTGAGATTACAACTTTTGAGATCCTTTCTTTTTAGTTTAACTCCTAACTCCCTGAAATCAGCTTGTAGGACCTCATCCCGTTTTTTTTTTTTTTACTATATCGTTGGTGCCTATGTGCACCACGACAGCTGGCTGTTCAACCTCCCCCCCCCCCCCCCCCCAAGAATGCCCTGCAGCCGGTCCGAGACATCCTTGACCCTTGCACCAGGGAGGCAACATCCTGGAGTCTCGATTGCGTCCACCAGTACCGGCAGTCTATTCCCCTTTACGTTCCAGTCCCCTATCACTATAGCCCTGCCATTTTGCTTCCTGCCTGCTGCGCAGCAGGGCCAGCCACGGTGCCATGAACCTTGCTGCTGCTACTTCCCTGGTGAGCCATCTCCCTCAACAGTATCCAAAGCGGTATATCTGTTTTTCAGGGAGATGACCGCAGAGGACACCTGCACTGCCTTCCTACACTTGCTCGGTCTTTTGGTCACCATTTCTATCTCCTTCAGTAACTTTCACCTGCGGTGTGACAAACTCGCTAAACGTGCTATACACGACCTCCTCTGCATTGCGGATGCTCCAAATGAGTCCATCCGCAACTCAGAGCCGTCAAGCGGTCTAACAGGAGCTGCAACTGAACACAATTCTGCACGTAAAAGAGCCAGGGACAGTGGAAATGTCCCTGAGCTCCCACATCGCACACGAGCAGCATTGACACGGTCTGGGATATCCTGCCTTGTCTTGAACTTTAGGTAAACTTATAACTACACCTTCAAAAAAACGAAAGGAAAATTAATAAATTAGACAATGAAAAGAACCAGGGTTAAAAAGAACCTCCTCCCCACCCAGCTTCGAATTCCCAAACTCACTCTTGGTTGTGCCTCACTCTGACTGTGTGTTCTCTGCCTCACTGGGAGAACTCACCCAGGGTCTCAGATGCTCTCTGGTTCTCTCCCTGCAGGTTAAAAGTCACAGGCCAGAAGAAAGAGAGATAACCAAACAGTAGAGATACAGCACTTTCTCCCACTCTGCACCGAATTACCAAGTTGCAATTCCCACTCTGGATGTACCTACTCCGGCTGTGTCTCCTTGACTTGCGCAAGCCTCTTGCACGTGAAGGAGTCAGCGACAGTCGATGTCTCCCTGAGCTCCCACATCGCACACGAGGAGATTAAAAGTTACAGGCCAGAAGAACGAGACAGAACAAAACAGCAGAGAAAAAGTACCCTTTCACACTCTACACCGAATTACCTCAATGCACAAAATTACCAAGTTCCAACTTCCCAATCTGGATGTGCCTCAATCTAGATGTGTCTCCTCGACTTGCGCAAAGCTTACTGAGTGCGCTTTCTCGCTGTCCTTTATACAGATCCCAGCTAACCAGGGTGACTCACACTGCCTAAGCTTAAAAGAGAAGAATACAATGTGCACCTTTTTGCCCCTAAACAGGCCTCAGGTGACTGATATATAACTACCTCTCAGCAATTAGTATGGGGGCAGCTTCAGCCAATCAGACACTAATCTACGCACTGCACTTTTAACTGAAAAGCAGCAGAATAAGACTTACCACTTACCTTTCCTGATTACATCACTGCACCCAATTACCAAGTTCCAACTTACTTCCCACTGCGGATGTGCTTCAATCCGGTTCTGTCTCCTCGACTTGCGCAAACCTTCTTCTAAGGGGGAGTTGATCGACAAAACAAGAGATCGGTGAGGTAGAGGAGAAGAATTCCCCACTAATGTATGTATTCGTGTACCAGAAGTGGTCTGAAAAGGAGAGATCGTTGGTTGAAGAAGGGAGTGGAGACTGCAGCATAGGAGAGTATGGCGGAGGCTCAGGGACTAGGATTGCCGGCCCAGTGGTCAACGGAGAAGTTAATGGATTTTCTGCAGGAGAGCTTTGCTAAGCAAAGAAAATAATACCTGGATCCGATTAAGATGCGGATTGTCCGGGTGCAGCAGAGATTGGAAGCCCAGGGTCAGGCGATCCAGAAGGTGGAAGAGAACGTGGTCCGAGCACGAGGACCAGCAAAACCGCGATGGTAGCAGAGATGGATCTCATGAGGGGACCTTCAGAAAAAGCTGCAGGAGAAGGTGGAGGATCTGAAGAACAGGACACGCAGGCAGAACCTGAGGATCGTGGGTCTCCCCGAGGGCAGCGAGGGATGACACGCAGGGGTATATGTGGTGCACATGTTTGACAAGCTGCTGGAGGAAGATGTTGTTTGCTGGGCCATTGAAAGTAACAGGGCGCACAGACACTCTCCCAATTCCCATACTAGTCCCCGGATGTTAATTATGAGGACATTGCAGGGCCGGCAGGGCTGGTTTTGCCGTTTATTTCCGGTTGCTAGGATCGATGCTGGTGATTATCCAATTTGTTTCCTTGTGACCTTTAAGCAGTTGATACACTTAGAACTTCTCCGCCGTTTCAGAGGACAAATCATATTGAAACACTTAGCAGTGACTCTGGAGTTACATGCAGGCCACTCCAGTTTAGGACGGCAGATGTCCTTCCCTCAAGAGCATGAATGAACTTGATGGGTTTGGACAACAATCGACAATGGCTTCGTTGTGATGGTTAGACTTTTGATTCCAGAGTGTTTTCCATTTTAAATTCATATTCTACCAAATGCTGCAAGACTAGACACCAATGTCGAGTAGTGAGCACAGGGATGATAGATGACTGGAATTTGGTGTGCTTCAGGAAGATTTGTAACTGAATTGCGCGACTAGAATATCCTTGGAATTGTCAAGTCTGCATTTAACAGAGGCACAATGGTGAATTCTGAGGCTGAAATAGGCAGAATTTGCGATGGCAAGTGAGAATGCAGACAACATCTGTATAGAAATAATTCAGTCTCCAAGTGAGTGTGGAGCTGCTGTGGTGTTTGGAACAGCCTGCGATATCATACCAGAGAGCGGAGAGAACCATTGGATAGGGAACAACAGTAGTGGCTGGACCTGATGTGCATGGATTCAGTCTTTCTGACGTGCAAATGACTTGAGCAATACTACACTTGAAAATGAAAATGAAAATTGCTTATTGTCACAAGTCGGCTTCTATAAGTTACTGTGAAAAGCCCTAGTCGGTCACATTCCGGCACTGTCCGGGGAGGCTGGTACGGGAATGTGAACCGTGCTGATGGCCTCTTGGTCTGCTTTAAAAGCCAGCGATTTAGCCCAGTGAACCAAAAACAGCCCAGTGGTTTATGTAATAAATAATGAAAACGGGGCAGCACGGTGGCGCAGTGGGTTAGCCCTGCAGTCTCACGGAGCCGAAGGGTCCCAGGTTCTATCCCGGCTCTGGGTCCTCTCCGTGTGGAGTTTGCACATTCTCCCCGTGGTTTGCGTCAGTTTAGCCCCCACACCCAAACATGTGCAGCTAGATGATTGGCCACGCTAATGGCCCCTTAATTGGAAAAAATGAATTGGACACTCTGAATTTTAAAAATAAATAAAAAATAAAATAATTTGGAAATCAGACTTACCAGGACACCAACATAGCCAGAAGGGATAGGTAACCCGCTTGAATAATCATAAGTGCGGCTTGGATCCGCCATTGGATATAAGCGGACGAATAGCGACAGACCTTCGGATAAAGTCCTCGACATGATGAACGTTCCGATCGATAGTTTTCAGATTCTGATCCCTCCTCTCGTTCTCTCTGGAGCAGCTGATCTCTTGTTAATGTTATGCTCCCGCTGACAGCATAGACAACACATTGAAAAGAACCCCTTATTAACAGAAAATAATCCCTCCAGTGCACAATTAGCATCCACTAAGACTGACAGTAATTACAGTCACTAAACAAAGGACGTCAGTTAACCCCTTTCAATCCCACATTTTTATACCCACAATGAGTAGAAGATGAACAGAGTCTGATTGGGCCTGTGATGTGACTCATGGATGAATGTTGAAAGTATTGGAACAGCGACCATGATACTGATCCTCTTTTGAATAATGAAGAGTCCTGGGCACTCTGAATGTGATATTGCTCAGACGGAGAAAGTGGGAGAGAAAAGTGATGAATGATAATATATCAAACTGGAGGGGAGTAGATCGTGTTGTTCACTAGGGGTTTGGCATTAGACACAAGTGTTTCTTCAAGATACACTTCATAACGTCGGCTTCAATGGACCACAATTTCAGCATTCGCAGATGACAGAAACTGTGCAATGAAACAGTAAGCAGGTTGAGCATAATCTTCAGCAGGATGTTCCCATATCTGTGAAGAGGAATTCACGGGGAATGAAATTTAATTACGACCGTATGTGGTGATACATTCGGGAGGATGTCTGAGGACAGACATAATAAACTGAACGGGAGAAGTATAGAAACGGAAGAGGAAGGGATGGGTAAATGTATACACTTTGTCTTCACTGGAAGGGCGTTTTGATAAGATTGAAAACACCTCAGAAGAAATGTAACTTTATAAATAGTGGCAGTGAATCATAAAATAAGGAACTTAGAGGCATAGAATTTACAGTGCAGAAGGAGGCCATTCGGCCCATAGAGTCTGCACCGGTGGTTGAAAAGAGCTCCCCACATAGCCCCACACGTGCACCCTATCCCTATCAGTCAGCAACGCCACCTCACCTTTTTTGGACACTAAAGGCAATTTATCACGGCCAATCCACCTATCTTGCACATCTTTGGACTGTGGGAGAAAGCCGGTGCACCCGGAGGAAACCCACGCAGACACGGGGAGAACGTGCAGACTCCGCACAGACAGTGACCCAAGTCGGGAATCAAACCGGGGATCCTAGAGCTGTGAGGTAACTGTACTAACCACTGTCCTACCGTACCGCCATGAGTAATCGTGTAATCGGCCCATCTCAACTGCGCAGGTCCAAAACAACCACCGAACTATGTTAATCCCACTTTTCAACACTTGGCCAATTGTCTCGCGTGTCATTACAAAGTTTACTCGACCGGACTTCTGCTGAGGAAGTGCTTTCCGTTCTGCCACTAAATGTAAAAAAGAATGGGAGGATCTTGGAGAGAACACAGAAGATATTTAATGGAATCGTGTAAGCGATGGAGGATTTCACTTGGGTGGTGCGTTACTGAACTGGGGTAGATCAGATTTAGTTCATGAGCAATTTCACAGCGGACTCTAAATTAGGAAGCATTTGAGAGAGAATAAGAAGAAATAGTTCCACTGGAATGAGCACCAGTGAAAAGATTTGCAATAATTTATCAAGAACCTGGGCATCGGGATAGAACAGACTTGTTATAATATCGAGTAGAGTGTTTCAAAACACGATTGAAGCATTTGCGTGAGTATTTCTCACAATAGAAGTGGATAAGTACTGACAGGGCAATGTTTTAATCTGGAATATACTGTTTGAAGGGACAATAGCAGATTGAGTATGAAGATTCAAAAGAACTGGATAAATATTGACAGGGGGTTGTTATGATCTGCAATACACTGTGCGAAGACACGATGACATCAGATTGAATAGCAAGTTTCACAATGGAACTGGATTATTATTGAGTGTGGATTGGTAGAATCTCGAATACAATGTCTGAGGGAACGATGGTAATAGATTCAAAATCAAGTTTCACAATGCAACTGGATAAATACAGAGTGTAAAACACTGTGTTTATCTTACCTTTCCCTAATTAGCTATGCACCTCCCCCCGGCTGTCTGCTGGTTGGAAAGGGTGTCCGCGTCTAACCCTTTACAGAGGTCTGGGTGCTCTGTCAACATGAAGACTGCCACAGAAGGGCACGGATTGATATTAACCTCCGCCACCTTGGACATAGCCTGGAGGAAGGCCGTCCAGAATTTCCTGAGTCTGGGGCAGGTCCCAACCATGTGGTGTGCTTGGACGGGAGCCTCAGTACCTCTCTCATTTGTCCTCCACCTCCAGGAGGAACCCACTAATACGTCCCTGGGTAAGTTGTTATCTGTGCACCACGTTGCGCTGCGTCAGGCTTAGAGCGGCGCCGGGGGAAGTGGAGTTAACTCTGTACAGCGCCTGGAACCCGTATCCTATCTCAGTGCCCACCTCCACCCCGGCTTTTGTCTGCTTTCCCCCAGTGGAATCCTGACCTTTTCTGTGTGTCTCCTGTTAATGTCGCCGGATTTGTCGTCCCCTGACCAGTTCTACCATCGCATCCAGGAATGTGTGGGGGGGCTTCTAGGAGAACATTTTCATCTCTTTGCAGAGAACATTACACCGCTGCAAATATCTGAGTTTGCTTCCTTTCGGGAGTTGAAGCCTCTCTATTGTTTACCCATAGTTGCCAGCCTGTCGTCTACGTACATGTCCTTGACCGTCAGCGTCCCCCTGCCTCCCTCACGACTGAAAAGTAGCGTCCTTCCCTAACGGAGCGAACTGTGCTTTTAGGCGGGAGGACCCCGAGCCTGAATTGGTTCCACGTCTTAAGGTGGCGACTACCACTGGAGTATATTTGTGAGATGACAAGTAGTGGCTCGGTGGCCAGAGCTCAGAGAGATTTACCCGGGCAGGAGTTGTCCTCGATTCAGACCCAGTCGAACTCCGCGTCTTTGCCACGCTCTCGCCTTCTCCACGCTGCCTGCCCTGTAGGAGATCATAACATTCGATTGGGCCAGGCCGCCCGCCAGCCTCTTTCGTTGTTGTATGAATTTCAATATTCTAGGAACGCGCCCCACACCATCACCACCGCCAGCAGCCAAAGCCTAAGCAATTCTGACCTTTCGCCACCAGATGGAACTCTCCGAAGTATGACTGGAGATTTACACCTGAATTAATTATGTGCAGAAATACCAGCTTTATTATGTGGCAAGTTCTAAATTTTGGTTTTCTCAAGAAATTCAGACAGAGGTTTAAAGTCGTACAGACCTGGCGAGAAACATATTTCCTTTTCAGTCCAGATCCCTTCACAGAACTAACTTCTGCGGAAGTCTGTTCGATAAGACTTCCTTCACCGGACTGGCTGGAGAGTTGTTTCAATTGCCCGGCAGCGAAAGCAGGGGAGGGTGTCTACCAGTTCATTCCTGGCTGTGGGTCCTCAAAGAACTCAAGACAAAAATGAAGTTCATCACATGACCCGCCTTTCTTCCTGGAAAATCTGAGCGGCTCCGCCCATCGCAAACAAGAACATGAAGTGGTTTTGAAATCCAGTCCAGGGGACGGCACGTGGTGCAGTGGTTGGCACTGGGCCTGCATCGCTGAGGAACCGGGTTCCAATCCCGGCCCAGGATCACTATCCGTGTGGAGTTTGCACATTCTCCCCATGTCTGCGTGGGTTTCATCCCCTCAGCCCAAGGGTGTGCAAGTTAGGTCGACTGGCCATGCTAAATCTCCCCCTAATTGGAAAAAAAATTAATAATTGGATTCTCTGAATTAAAAAAAAGAACTGCAGACTAATGATTGGTTACTTGCCAATTTCATCAAACTGACATCACGGATTCTTCCACAGTTCCCAGAAAGGGAAGGTCTTTACTGATCCATCGGACCAGGGCTGTTTCGGTTTGCCTAAAGTCTGTAGTGTATGTAAAGGTCCCAGTGTGCCAGCAGCTAATACGAACTGCAGAATAAAGGAAGTCAGCAGGCCAAGAATTAAAGTTGAAACCTAGAACAGACAAATATTTTACAACAATATCTCAATAAAATAATCCTAACTGACTCAATCTGTCCTCATCCGTCAGTCCCGCCACCGCAGCGATCAGTCTGGTAAACCACTCAGCACTCCCTCCAGAATGGGAACATCCTTCATCAGATTAGCAGCCTATAACTGCAAACAGTATTCCAGGTGTGGCGTCACCAATGTCCGGTAAAATTGCAGCAAGACATCCCTGCTCCTGTACACGAATCTTCTCGTAATGAATGCCACCATAGTATTTGCCTTCTTCACTGCCTGCTGCCCCTGTTACTATCCTTCGGCGACTGGTGCAGAAGACTTGTTGCACATTCTCGTCTCCCCCATCTATACACAATCATGTTTTCTGCGTTTGCAAAAATCTGGATAATCTCACATTTATCCGCATTATCCTGCATCTGCCGTCCATTTTCCCAATCACTAAAATAAGGCAAAGCACACTGAAGAATCTCCGTATCTTTACCACAGCTCACTCTATGACACAATAACACAAGACGGTGCTGTGCTGTGATGATTTTCTGCAAGCTGTCACTCAGATGCTCGTCCGACATCAACCATAATGTACCAACCTTCGAAAACTAATAATACCTCTAACCGTGCTCATTTACGTTTACATACAGGTCTGTAGATCCTATAATGTCCATGGATTGGCCAACTTGAGCCAAGTTGAGCCAACATGACCCGACCCTGCAGGACACCTGCAGCGAACCTCAGCCTCGAAGCGGAAGATGCCCGACGAGGAGGCTCGACTCCGACCATCGGTGGGATCAGAACCGGCTCCTTGAGGATGCGACCAGGCCTCAGAAGCGCCCCAGGCACCAATGGAGACGAGACGGCAACCCGGCCACGGGACCAATCCAGAGAGGCCGGCCAAGCGGCCCGACTTATTGGCAGATGGAGAAGAGGAACATCGATTTGGAGGCCTGGCATGTCCTACTGCAAGTCCCAGTCTCCAGGACGCCATATCCGCCCATCAACGCAGGAAACAGCCACTTAACTGGTTCAAGCTGACTCAGGCAGCCAAAGCCAGCGTCCCAAAGTGGGCTGAAAAATCCGCAAAAGAATGACGCCCTCACGTGAGGACTCGAACACTCCAAAAGACAGATCGTTTTTCCCAGAACACGGTGGCCCAACTAATCGCAAGCATGATCGGCCGACACCCCCCCCCCCCCTCCCGACCTCGACACAGCCCTTCCCCGAACCTCGAAATTATAGCCGCCAGGTGCAATCAGATACATTCTATAAGGCAGACATCTCCAAATGGGTCCAGGGTCAACCCAAAAGCAACCGCCGATGTGGAAAGCGAGGGAAACGCAGCGGTCAGCAGGTGAGTCTAAAGAACACAGTTCCAAACTCCAACCCTCCCCCCCCCCCCCGCCCTACCACCCCCTCGAAAGCATACTCCTCGCAAACCTCCAAGCGATTGAAAACAAGCTGAACAAAGAAACGCATGGTGGTTTTCCCCTCATCAACTCTTCCGTGCTCATCCGTGGCGACCCTAGTGATCTACTGTTCCCTGGATCTGGAATACCTGACAGTGAATTCCCAACGCCTGCCACCTTGCAGGGGAATTAACACCAAACATCCTTTACCGCCGCTACAGAAACATCAAAGGTAATTACCGACCCGTCCCCGGACCTCACTGCACCAAGCTGGGCCACAGGAAGGAGCTCGTTCTCCTGGAAGAAAATAGAAACTTGAGCGGGAGAATCTGGTTAAGAACGTCGTGCAATGCGCTGCTAATCAAAGAAAGAGCTCTGGCGTCACTGCTTGGAGTCAATTGGTTGGTCCATATTCAAGAACTCAACGGCTAACCGAAATGATAATGTGACCACTGCCAAGACTTTGTCAGCGCGTATAAATGGCGCGCCAGAGAAAGTAGTGTGTGCGTTCCACAACCGGAAACCATGGTTGAACCGGGTGACTCACTTCTTGCTGAAAGGCAGGTTTGATTAGTTCAAGACAGGCGACCCTGACCTATTGAAGAAATCGAGGTATAACCTCTGCAAAGCCAGCAAGGACGCATAGCCACAGTACCAGACCAGGGAGAGTCACAGACTACTGACACAGAACCTTGTCAGTTGCGGCAGAGCTGAAACAATATAACGAGCTACAAAAAAAATCCGGTCAGAATCACCGGAAGCAGCGCACCCCTCCCTGATGAATTCAAAGCATCATAATTTCATTTTGTTCAGGAAACTAACAAACCATTCTGAACTGCTCGAACAGTCTCGGACATACCCATATCTACCATCACAGCTTCAAAAGGCACATTAGCCTTATTAAAATTGAACAGAGAGAAAACAATTGATCCGGACAGAGTCCCTGGTTGTATACTCAGATCCGCCGCAGACTAACTGGCGAGTTGTGGATATCTTCTTTCAAAGGTTACTACCTGCTTCATGAAGACCACAATCAGACCAGTGTCTAACAAAACCAGGTAATGGACCTTAATGTCCACCACGCAGTGGTTTTGACATCTGTCATGATAAACTGCTTCCAGAGATTGGTCCTGAGACAAATCAACTCCATAATCCCAGAATACCTTGACCAACTGCAATTTGCATAGAGGCACAACTGGTGGATAGTAGATGCCATCTCTCTGGCCCTACACTCATCCATGTTGCAACTCGAAAACAAGGACTCCTACGTCAGACACCTATTCATTGACTAAAGATCCACTTTCAACATCATAATCCCAACCAAGCTAATAGCAAAACTGCAAAATTTAGGACGTGTTCCCTCCCACTAGACAACTGGATTCTCGACAGCCTGACCCATTGGTACAATCTATATAAACGAAACCAGCTCCTTCACGACAGTCCTAAAAAAGCGGGGCCTCCCAAGGCTGTAAATGTAGCCCACTACTATACTGGCTGCACACACGGCTGTGTGGCAAAATTCAGCTCCAACTCAATGCACGAGTTTCCTTATGACATTGCAGTAGTGGGTCGGATTTAAAACAACCATGAGTCAGAATACAGGAGGGAAATAAAAAAAACAGTGGAGTGTTGCAACGATAACAATCTATCCCTCAATATTAACAAAGGGCAAAGAAAATTAAAGCACAGGAACAGGCCATTCGGCCCTCCCAGCCTGCGCCAATTTAGATCATTTATCTAAACCTGCCGCCTATTGTCCAAGAATCTAATTCCCTCTGTTCCCTGCCCGTTCATATGTCTGTCTAGATGCATCTTAAATGATGCTATCGTGCCCGCCTCCACTGACAATCCTGATTCGTTTGCTGTCAGTCTCAATAAAACTTGAGATGGATTTGCAGGTATCAATTATTGTTTATTTCAATCAGCTAGCTGGGGTGACTCACTCTATTTGAAGGGCAGGACACAACCACAGCCTCCTGAATCTTCAAAAGCGAGAGTGAGCCAAAAACCACAAAGCTGTATAGATACATTCAAGTTGCGTCAAGTTTCACATGCATACGACCAGATAAGGCAACAGAAATAAATGCAAAATCCCCATAGGCTATCCCTATACACTTCTTGACCTGGCCATATACCCTGATTGGCTCATTTCACATTCTTCTGCCCTGGGCTTACTTCACATTATTCAGCCCCTGGGGTGCCTCTTTCACTCAGCATTCTCGTCCTAGCAATTACCCATCCCCCGTCCAAACCATGCTTTGTTCGGTTCCTTTGTTCATTCCATAATAAACTCATTCCCCTACTCTCCGGCTCCTATATCCTGGTATCCTCTACATTATCCTAACTAATTATCCCATTTTGTATCACATTCGTTTGTTCAATTCATCATTCCCTCCTTTGATCATTTCATGATAACCTATTGGTCCAATCCCTGGCTGTGCTCAGAATTTCCCTCTCGCAGAATGCTGCTGAGACTGCCCGCACGCAGACGGGGCAGGGGACAGCGGTAGGGACTAGAGTCCTGATAGCGATTTGGCGGGGAAATGGACGTGACAAAACATTAGTGCTGTGCCATTAAAAAGGAATTAGTATCCTTGATCTGTATACCCACTAGCATCACAATCAGTATATTGGTTGAGCGGGGATCCGCTAGTAGCCCAGTTTATGCAATCTTGGAATGCCCATTCGGGCTTCCTAGCAATGCGGAAAGCCCAATTCTCATACCGGGGGTCTCTATTGGAAGTGAAGTGGCGAGCTATATACGCCCTCCACCGATGAAGCTTATCATACTGTGAATTGGAGTTATCCCGATGAAGGGGAAGGCAAATAGCTGGTGGGGCCGAACCCGGATCATAAGGAAGAGTAACTTGATCGGGCGGAGGCTCGCCGGGACCGATATAATCGTTCGTTGTCCGTTAGCTTGATAACCTTCCATGAGTCGACACTATGCCCTCGTACATGGGGGCAGCGAAGAACGTCACCTCTGTATAAGTATAATATCCTTGCAGTTTGGTCGGGATTACAGTTAAAAATGGTGTTCCAAGTGAGGCGAAGCGGAGGAAAGCACCGGCGCCCCGCATCCATCCCGCCATGCTCCACACCTGTAAAACAGCGCTGGGGAAATGAGGCAGGTTAGTGACCAACCATTTTGTAGTGGTGTAGGTGGAACCAAGCACTCCGCCCCTCCACTTTAACTGCAGTGGAGGTGATAATGTGAACTTTGAAGGACTACTTTCACTGTGGCTCCAATCCTTTCCGAGTCCAGTTCTTCACCATGACATAACTACCAGGCTACACAGAAAGCGAGCTATGTAATGGGGACGGTGATGGGTGAGCCGCTCAAGCCTTGCCATGGAGTTCCTTGAGGGCTTTAGTGGGGGCTAGAACATAGTTAATCCTTCCTTCAGTCATATGTACATGGACACCTAAATCTCTCTGCTCATCCACACTATCAAGAATCTTCCCATTAGCCCAGTACTCTGTCTTCTGTTATTCCTTCCAAAATGAATTCACCTCACAATTTATGCATTAAACTCGATTTGCCACCTCTCAGCCCAGCGCTGCAGCTAATTTATGTCCCTCTGTAACTTGTAACATCCTTCCGCACTGTCCACAACTCCACCGAATTTAGTGTCATCTATAGATTTACTCACCTTTTCTTCTACGCCCTCCTCCAGGTCATTTATAAAAATGACAAACAGACGTGGCCCCAAAATAGATCATTTGGTACACCACTAGTAACTGGACTCCAGTCTGAACATTTCCAATCAACCACCACCCTTGCCTTCTTCCAACTACCAACTTCTGATCCAACTGCTATATCACATTGAATTCCATGCCTCCGTATTTTTTGCAATAGCCTACATTGGGGAACCCTATCAAACGCTTTACTGAAATCCAAATACACCACATCAACTGCTTCACCCTCATCCACCTGTTTGGTCACCGTCTCAAACAACTCAATAACGTCTGTCAGGCACGATCTCCCCTTTACAAAACCGTGTTGACTATCTCTAAACAATTTATTCCTTACCATATGTTTATACATCCTATCTCTTATAAACCTTTCCAAGACTTTGCCCACAAAAGAAGTAAGGATCACTGGTCTATAGTTACCGGGATTGTCTCTAGTCCCCTTCTTGAACAAGTGGACAACATTTGCTATCCTCCAGTCTTCTGGCACAATTTCTGTAGACAAAGATGACTTAAAGATCAAAGCCAAAGGCTCAGCAATCTTCGTCCTATCTTCCCAGAGAATCCTAGGATAAATCCGATCCGGGCCAGGGCACTGATCTATTTTCACACTTTCCAGAGTTTCTGACACCTCCTCCTTATGAACTTCAAGACCTATCTAGTCTAGTAGCCTGAATCTCAGAATTTCTCCTCGATAACATGTCTTTTTTCTGTGTGAATACTGACGAAAAATATCATTTAGCACCTCTCCTATCTCCTCGGACTCCACGCACGACTTCCCACTACTGTACTTGACTGGCCCTACTCTTACCCTAGTCATTCTTTTATTGCTGACATATCTATAGAAAACTTTAGGGTTACTTTGATCCTACCTGCCCAAGACTTCTCATGTCCCCTCCTGGCTCTTCTCAGCTCTCGTGTATGCCTTCCTAGCTAACTTGTAACTCTCGAGCGCCCTAACTGAACCTTCACGTCTCATCTTTATATAAGCCTCCATCTTCCTCTTGAAAATAGTTTCAACTGCTTTAGTAGACCACGGTTCCCTCGCTCGACCATTTCCTCCCTGCCTGACAGGTACATACTTATCAAGGACACGGAGTAGCTGTTCCTTGATCAAGCTCCTCATTTCCATTGTGCCCATCCCCTGCAGTTTTCCTCTCATCCCATGCATCCTAAGTCTTGCCTCATCCGCAACATAATTGCCTTTCCACCAGATATAACTCTTGCCCTGCGCTATATACCTATCCCTTTCCATCACTAATGTAAACGTAACTGAATTGTGGTCACTATCAGCAAAAGTGCTCACATATCTCCAAATCTAACACCTGTCTTGGTTAATTACCCAGTACTAAATCCAATATGGCCTCGCCTCTCGTTGGCCTATCTACATACTGTGTCAGGAAACCCTCCAGCACACATTGGACAAAAACGGACACATCTAAAGTACTCGAACGATCGCGTTTCCAGTCAATATTTTGGAATGTTAAAGTCCCCCATAACAACTACCATGATGCTTTCGCTCCTATCCAGAATCATCTTTGCAATCCTTTTCTCTACATCTCTGGAGCTTTCACGAGGCCTAGAGAAGACCCCTAACAGGGTGACCTCTCCTTTCTGTTTGTAACCTAAGCCCATACTTCCTCAGTAAACGAGTCATCATCAAACCTCCTTTCTGCCACCGTAATACTGTCCTTGACTAACAATGCACACCTCCCCCTCTTTATTAGCTTCCTTGAGCTTACTGAAATATCTAGACTCAGGCACCAGCAACAACCATTCCTGTCCCTACGCTATCCATGTCTCCGAAATGGCCACAACATTGAAGTCCCAGGTACCAAGCCATGTCGCAAGTTCACCCACCTTATATCGGATGCTCCTGGCATTGAAGAAGACAGACTTTAAACCACCTTCCTGCCTGCCGGTACACGCCTGCAACTTTCGTTGAAAGGGTTGTTAAGAAGGCATATGGCGTGTTAGCATTTATTGGTAGAGGATTGAGTTTCGGAGCCATGAGGCCATGTTGCAGCTGTACAAAACTCTGGTGCGGCCGCATTTGGATTATTGCTTGCAATTCTGGTCGCCGCTTTATAGGAAGGATGTGGAAGGGGTGCAGAGGAAATTTATCAGAATGTTGACTGGTATGGAGGGAACATCTTTTGAGAGAAGGTTGAGGGACTTCAGGCTGTTTTCGTTAGAGAGAAGGTTAACAGGTGACTTAATTGAGGCATACAATATGATCAGAGGATTAGATAGGGTGTACCGTAAGATCCTTTGTCCTCGGATGGTGATGGTGACGAGGGGACATCGATTTTATTGAGGGAGATATATAAAGGACAAACGTCCAGAGGTAGGTTCTTTACTCGTAGAGTTGTAAGGGCGTGGAATGCCCTGCCTGCAACAGTAGTGGACTCGCCAACACGAAGGGCATTCAAATGGTCATTGGATAGCCATATGGACGATAAGGGAATAGTGTAGATGGACTTTAGAGTGGTTTCACAGGTCGGCGTAACACGAGGGCCGAAGGGCCTGTTACTGAGCTGTAATGTTCTATGTTCTAAAAGCAGACTGTTAGAGTTGGCAAAAACACTGCACTTAACATTACCTCAGAAAATGCGAATGATGAGGTAATTATGGCGGTGGAAAACATTTAATGTTCCCTGAGATACAGTTTGACTCATTATAAATGGCAAACATTGACTTACAGATTAAACAAATGGAAACGAGATAGAATTAATGCAGCTCGAAAACGAAAGAGGGAGAGAGAAAAAGAAAGAGAAAGAGAGTGAGAGGAACAAGAGAGAAAAGAAAGGAACACAGAAAGAATAGCTCTAGCAGAACAAAAAGGAAGAGAAAGCGAGATATAGATCAGGGAAAAAGATAAATAGAGAGAGTTTGAACTGCAGAATTTGGGCATGAAACTTGCCAGTCAGTTAAAATTTGTAGACATAAAGAGAAACGTACAGTGTGTTGATGGCGATGAGTATAGTGAGAAAGAGTATCACAGTCGAAGGCTTGGTGGAGATCTGTTGAAATCTGTCCAGGCATTGCCAAGTTGACAGGTAGGAGGTGGAAGCCTTTCCATTTCATTTGAGATTGTGGCTAAACAAATGAAATGGCCATAGGACATGTGTGTATTACTGATTCAAACTAAGTTGGTGGATAGGTCGAGGAAGTGTTTGCACCACTACCGGAGGTGGTGTCTGGGACTTATGAGGAGGTGAAGAAATCCATAATATGTGCGTATGAACTAGTGCATGAAACCGACAGACAATGGTTTAGAAATTTAAGGAAATAATGTGGTCTAATATACATGGAGTTAGAAAGGCGCAAACAGAGTAATTTTGAAAGGCGGATAAGGTCTTTGAAAATAGACCAAATGTTTGAAGCTCTCAGAGAAATTATACTTTTTGACGAGTTTAAAAGTTCAATTCCCGATGTAGTGAGCACTCGTGTGGAGGAGCAGAGGGTTAAAACTGCAAGATTAGCAGCAGAAATGGCAGACACTTATGAATTAGTTCATAAATCAAAGCATAGTTTCCGACATCAGTTTCAGCCTGTGAGGGATAGAAACTGGGGAAATGAGAAATACTCAAGTGGCAAAGTTAAAGGTAATACATTGCCTAAAACATTGCATATTTGATCTTCTAGCGCCTTACCAGCTCAAAGATATAAGGGTAGGGAAAGCTGTTTTGACATGCCTTGGTTGTTAAAAAACAGAAGTGTTATCCTAATAATAGAAATAACTTTACGGTAAAGAAAGATTGGGGCACGAGAGACAGACAGGCACCAAGTGCAGGGAAAGTGTCTTATTTAAATGTTTATTCTTTCCCTGTACCCTCTCAGACCAGATATTGCCAGACTTCAATGTTCAAATGACACCTTTCTGTATTTTCCAGAACACCCCGTCTTGACATTTGAAACAATCTATAATTTGGTTTATTTGTCCCCCACCCCCCCCCCCATCCAATTGTACTAACTAACCTATATCCCCGATCATTGTCATTTGTATGCATATCTCAGACCAGTGTCGATAAGAGTCTTGTTTTCCGTTCCTGTCCAATTACCGTGAACCAATAGCCATAGCCGCTCAGGAAGGTAAACATTAGCGTTCCGTGTGTTCCACTACCTCCAAAGCATTTTACTTCCTTGGGATAGCAGCACCGTATAAGCTTCCTCATGTCCCTTAGAAACAGCACACAACTCAGTTCATCAGTAACCAAACAGATCTTTTGTCCATCACTGGCTGTTACGTGTCCCATTTTTCCGTCATCCAATTGTTTCCCTTTCTGATTGAATGGGGTAATTGTGATATCATGTACCACCCACTGATCCCCTTGTTCATTAATTAAAAGGTTCAATTGATCCTGCTTGTATTCCTAACTTCCCCATTAATGTCTAACATTGTCGTGAATCATGTAAGTCTGCCAACCCCGGTTTACATGAGAGAATATCTTTCTGACAAATTTCCTTCAAATCCCTTCATCTGTCATCATTTCCCTTACACATTAAAGTGTATACTTTCCATTACAGCATTTGCAAAACCACATTGAACCGTCTCTTTTTCAAACAAACTCGCCCTATTGTTATATACATAGTAAAAAAAAAATCTTATCTTAACACATTATCCATTACCTAACCACACAAATAGACTGTGTGCTACAACTTTTCATATTTTCAACTGTTATCACAATTTAAATACCAGAAATAAGGTACAATATCGAAACATCCCTTCTTGGCTTTAGGACCAATAGTTATTACATACTAAATATGGCATATAAACAACATCAATATTATTTGTAATGTACTATATAGTTAAATCAAGAAAACACACTAAACTACCCATCTATTAAAACATTCACACAGTTTAGAAATGCGGATCAAGTTCTTTAACGACACACATACCACCATTATCATATATATATAACAGTCCCTATCAATTTACATGAAATTTTTTTTTTTAAATAACGATTACAGCTCTTCAATGCAATATTGTTTTGCTGCATTGGTAACAATTTTCCCGCCGTGGTATCAAGCTACAAAAATTCTTAAACTATTGTCATTTATCATATTGGGGTTCCTCGTCAGTCGCTGCTATCTGCCGAGACCCTTAATAATTCCACCGCGTAGTACATACTCCATGGAGACCGCAGATCACCCATCAGCTAATGTCCAGTTAGAGATGTCTGACCGGAGGTTTCACTGTCCAGTTATAATTTGATATTTTGATTTGTTTCTAACCCGTAAAGTTTTCCTCCGGGTTCTGTCATTTAATTCCCTCAAATATGTAGCCAATTGTATCATTAGTTTTCCCCCAATCCTGTCTAAAGATTCCTCTCTGGAGTGTAGTTCTCTTCCTTCTTGTGAACTAGTTCGTTATTTATTTTTTCCATCTGAAAATCAAATGAACAGATCAAGGGTGGAGAGGGCCCTATTCTTTAATTTGTACCTTCTGTTTTCATTTGGTTAACCCAGAAATGCCCTCTCCAGGACTTCCGGATTTCTTTTGCCACCATATCTTTTTGAACTGGTTTATTTTCCGTATCCTTGATGTACATCATACAATTAAGGCCTGTTAAGCCTCCTTCTGTCTTTGCACCCCTGAGTGAGATTCGAAGAATCTCAAACTCCTCTTATGCTCACTGGGTCATGTGTTGTGATTGTGATACAATTTATTTTGCTCCAGACACCATGCTTCTCTAATTCAACTGTATGTGCACCCAGAATCTGAACAATCTTGTCTTTACATTTTAAAGTCTCACGAATGATTTCCCTGCAGTCTTAGTTGGTAGCTTCACCCAAACTTCGTCTCCTACTTGATAATTCCCAGATTCACTTGGGTCCCCTTGTCCCTGGGAAACAGAGGTTCCGAGATTACTATTAAGATCAAATACTATTCTTTCAATGTCTTTATCCCAGCCTTTATTATTCTGATTCTTTATGATCCAATTCTTTACTTTTCTTACAGACCTCTCAGCCATTCCATTACTCGCAGGTGCATATTTCACGGCCCAATAGATTGTTATTCCTCTGTCAGTACAAAAGTTAATAACAGTATTATTTCTAAAGTGCGGCGCATTGTCCATTCGGATCGATTCTGGTCTACCTCTGGAGATCATCATTTCTGCCAATACCCTTTTGGTCGTGGCTCCATTTGCTTTGCTGGTTGCTCTAAGGTCAATTTCTCCCGTGCAGCTATCAGCTTTGACTAAAAATACAAATTACCTTTGCTGCTTCTGGGAAAAAGTGGTCCTGCATAATCTAATGACCATTCTTGCATTGGTTTCTCAGTTTTCATGCTCCCATATGTTTTATTCCCTCTCTGTCCTCCACAGGCCATACATCTCTCACATTTTCTCCTTACTGCAGTTAAATGTTGTCTCCAATAGGCTATTTTAAGTCCCAACTTCTTCAACTCCCTTGCGACTACAACATGACCCCCCATGTCCTGTGGCTTCATGTATTTGCTTAATTATCATTTGAAGGTCGGCTGCTGTGTTCCCAAGAGTCCCCAAGATTATCGTCCTAAGTCTGGCTAATTCATCCACTTCCTGATTCCCCTTACACAGTTCCGCAGTTCCTTTTGTGTGTGCTTTTTGATGAATTGTCTGGATTTCCATATCGGCTAAAATTTTATCTATCTCTTCCCACTGTTCTTTCTGTTCCAGTAGTTTATTTCTACCGTTCGTCCAACCGTTTAGTTTACAAAACTTCAAATCTTTCTCCAATCCTTGCTGCACGAAAAAGCTGTTGGTTACAACGGTTACTTCCTGCAGCTTTCTCTGCTGACACTCATTTAACCCTTGCAATACTCCCTCTACCTCAGCTGTCTGAGCTGATCCAATGATTATTCCCTGTTCCTCCACTACTATTTTTCCTGAATTTTTTAAAATGAATGCCCATCTTGCTTGTTCTTCGTCCTTCTTGACTTTACTACCATCAATATATAATACCCAAGCATTCACCAACTCCGTTTTACTAACTGGTTCATCAAGTTTCTGTCCCTTTTTAATGTTATGAATAAACATTAAGTCAGGGTTTAGAAGAATGGTTTCCCATCTTTCCCATCGAGCTGTATTCGCGCCTTGCTGGCAAATCTGTCTCTTGGTTAGCTCCTTTAATTCCAAAAACTCAGTTGTGACATAAATTTTCTTACCACCCGACAAGTTTTCTATCTCTGCTATTCTCTTTGTTATAGCTGCTAGACATTTATCGATGTTTGAAAACTTTGTTCAGCTCTCGACCAGTTTCCTGTCAGATGTTTGATAGGTGTCTGATTGCAATGATTAGCAAGCACCATACCATATCCATTTTTATATATGTCCAATTTAATGCTTAAATCATCCTCTTCTTGTCTCCCAACTAATGGTCCCGATATCGCAATTGCTGCCTTTAACTGATCTAACCCTCTCTGGGCCTCGCTGGTCCAAATAAAATTCCCTTTCAATGTTTCATAAATGGCTTTAGCATAAAGACTAAAGTCCTTCACTACTGGCCTTAGATATGCCAATATTCCCATTATTTTTTGAACTCCTTTTTTCGAAACAGGCGCAGTAATTTCAGCTACCTTCTTCCTCATTTCAATACTGGCCTCTCTACCTTCCTTCGATACTGAATAACCTAAATAGTTGACTTCGCTTCTCCCAATTTGACATTTCTTTAGCCCTATTTTAAAGCCTGCTTCACTAAGTGTCTTAATTATCCTGGCCACTCTTTCCACATGTTTGTCCTGATCGTCATCTACAATTAATATATCATCGATATATACTAAACCAAATCATCTTTAATCAGTTCCCTG
Source organism: Scyliorhinus canicula (assembly GCF_902713615.1). Taxonomy (NCBI): domain Eukaryota; kingdom Metazoa; phylum Chordata; class Chondrichthyes; order Carcharhiniformes; family Scyliorhinidae; genus Scyliorhinus; species Scyliorhinus canicula. Next base: position 222,829,553 of record NC_052151.1, read on the forward strand.
ATTATTGCCTGAAAGTGATTCGGAGAATTAACATTTCCCTGTGGCATTCTACAATATACATAATGCTTAGTTCCGAAGGTGAATGCTGTTTTCTCCCTCCTGTCTGGGTCTAATGGAACACTCCAGAATCCATTCGCCAAATCTATACTGGTTAAGTAAGTTTTTCCCGCGACTTGCTCTAAGGTAGCTTGTGGATTTATTAAATATCTCTTGTCCTTCTTTGTGACTTTATTTAAAGCTTTGTAAATTCTTACCATCCTAAATGTACCATCTGGTTTTCTTACTACCTGAAGTGGACTATTTGTTGAGGCATATGTGACCCCTTGAATAATCCCCTGCTGCTCCAATTCCTTGATTATTATCTCCAGCTCGCTCTTAGCTCCTCTGGTCAAAGGATACTGTTTTTGAGGTTGATGTTGTCCACCGTGAATTGTGTGTTGGAACCGCTTGCTAATTAAACCTGTGTCATTCTTACCTGTCGCTAGGTTTGCTCCCATTAATACTTCTTCCATCTTCTTCCAAGCTTCATCATTTAAAATACTTTTCTCTTTCTGTTTCCTTATTTCCTCCATGTTATCAATTGGTTTTAATATCCTTATTTTTCCAGTATCTATTTTTATTAAATCTTTCCCTGCCATCAGATTCTCAGTTCCTGATATTGCGAGTAATTCTCCCAATCTAATTTCTGGTCTAATATCCTTATTCCCTAATGCTCCTTCTACTATGTATTCTTTTCCTGTCAGATTTCCAGCTTCTTCCCTTATCATTGATATCTCAGCCCCTGTGTCCACTATAAATCTTTCCCGCTTGTATACTACTACTAATTCCCCTTTGTCTGTTTCTGTTGTTTGATTTTGGATAGCCTGTTTAAGGGGAGAAGCCGAATCCTTTCAATATATACCGGGGCCTCCTCTGCCTGTTCCTCGGAATCCCCCTCGCGAGGGTCCCGAGTACCATTCTGGTGGTTGATATCTACCTTGCTCAATCCTCCCCTGACCAGCTGCTCTTCTTCTCCTATCCTCAATGAATCTGTCTCTTTCCTCCCGACTGAGGGCTAGGAATTGTTCCCTTGGTAAATAATTTAGATTTTGTGGTGGAGGTGGCCCTTGTGACCGCAGATTATACCCATGTTGTGGCATTGCTGGTTGGGCTAGATTTTGTTCCGATTTGTCGGGTATCTGTCGGTTTGGTGGTCTAATCTGAGCATTTTGTGTTGAAATATTTTTTGGGCAGCTGCTACTCTTTTTTGCTCCCCTTTTGTGTGTTTATCCCTAAATGCTTTGCCTGCCAAATCAAATTTCACCAGTTCTCTTCCTATTTCTCTTCTGGAGGTCGTTAACGGTATTGTTGAGAGGCCATTTCCTCCTGGAATCTTAGGTCCTAATTCCCTCAGGAATCTGACTACATTGGTCCTCTCTTCCTTATTAACCTCATATATTCGGTCGACATATGTTGTGAGGTGTTCCCCTGCATATGCTGCCTCTGCCATTTCTTTCATTAAGTTAGCTCTCTCATTTCCCAAATCTAACTCATTTATTAAATCTGAGACTTCGCCTGTAACTATTTCTCCCACTGTATGCAAATCAATCAATTTGGTGGATTCTCCTGATGCCCCCATTTTCTTCGCTAACTGTTTTAACCTCTGTGAATACTCAATTCTACTCTCCCCATGTTTCTTTGGGCTTGCTGTCTTCATTACTGCAGCTACTATTTTATACGGTACCATACCTCCCTGTCCTTCCTCTGGACCTGGTGTAAATGACTGAACTACTTTCTCACTTCTGGGGCATGGTGTTCTTAAAGGGGCACCTCTATCTCGTTTCCTATATTCTGAGAAATGTATCTGTCGTTGTACCGGTTCTTCCTCAAAATAGGGGCTACCATGTTGTACAAAATCTTCCACCGGTTCTACATATTCGTCAAACATTGCAATTGGTACTTGGCTATCTCGTGGAGCATAACTTGCCCTATCCATAGGAGTAGGAGCAGTTATTCGGGGTCTTGGAAGATTCTGTATCCTTTCTAGTGGTCTTAATGCTGCTAATATCTGGCCTTGTGTTTCTGTGTTGTTCCTTAATCTACTCATGGCTCTTCTGAAACTGTCATACCCTTTGCTCATTTGCCAAATTTTAGCTTTGGAGTAACGTTTGGTAATTCCAGTAATTTCGTAGAATCAATTTGTTGACTTCCTCCTAATATTTCTTCTATTTTAAATCCCCGAGATGTAACCTCTCTTTCCCATCCTTCCTGATCTCTATGGTGTACCATTTTTGCTTCTGGATTATACATATAATACGGTAAATCCTTATTTATTGGTCGATAAGTGGAAGGTTGTTGTTGTTTCCAGTAATCACTATAATCCCCTATTTCTAATGGTTTAGAATTTTTTCTATTCCCTATTCTTCTCCTTGGTTTTAATATTTCCTCATTCTCTGATGAGGATGATAATTCTTCCTGTCCCAGCGCAGGAGGCGCAATAATCCCAACTAGGCTTTGTTCCTCTTCACTTTCTTGTGTTTCAAAGAAATAATCGATAAAAGCTCCTTTTTTATGTGTGGCAGATTGCCGAGGCCAATTTTCTTCCTGAAACGGACTTGGATCTGGGTATTGAAAATTGTATCCCTTTGGGAAATTTTCAAAGGGGTCCGAATTCCCTTGGCTATCTGAAGCACTGGGACATGTTTTTTCTATCTCTAACAGGGGTGCTGGCATTTGGTTGAATTGAAATTCAGATTGCTGCCTTGTTCCTGCTGTGTCTAAAAGGAATTGTGGCCATTGCTCTCGCCAAATCCTAATTATCTGACCTGCCCTAACTGGAGGGGTTAATGCACATGTCTTTATTATTGCTCTCAGAGATTCCCTTGAGTTATTTTTGTATATTCCGTCTCCTAATACTGTCATATCTATATCTCTCCCTACACTAAGTCTCAGGATCCCTTCCATGTTCGCTTGATTTACTTCTGTCTCCTCCATGAGACCAAACTGCTGTCCGGAATTGTTTAGTGATACCACATGTATAATCATTGTCCCATGGCTCAGAGTTGTGGCTCTAACTATCCCTTCTTTAAATTCTCATCTTAGAACTACCTCCTTATCCATTTTTATCTGTAGCTCCGGATTGTATCTATGAGCCAATACCCCTGAAACTCCTGCACCTAATTTCCCGTTTCTATTGGAAGGATTAACTTGTACGTCCTTTTGGGCATTTGTAAAGTCTCCTTCCACTAAGTGGATCTGCTTTCCTCCTATGTATAATTTTTTTATAAGTCTCGTCTGTTCCCATTCATCTGCACTTTTACTTGGCACATTTGTTTGAAACCCTACTGTTTTTACTGTGCTATCTGATTCTAGGACTGATTCCTCGTCATTTTCCATTTCTAATGTTTCATTTTTTTGCAGTTGTTTTATATATTTGTTTGCCACTTCAGAGTTACTTTTGTGTTCACTAGGGATCTGTATTATTTCTTTCATGTTTTCTTCGTCAATGATTTTAATCAGTTTGGAGCACACTTTGCCCACTTGAGCAGCTGCATGCTTCGGTCTGTGTCCGAACAAGATTAGTGATTCAGCTTGCTTTTCAAATGCAAACTTACAAAGTGCTTTAAGGATCCCTACTGGATCTGTATATTGCAGGGCTTTAGGCACTCTAACAAAGAAGGAGATATCTCCGTCTGGATACATCTCTCTTTTCCAGGATTTCTTTTGCTCATTTAATTTCTTCCATTCCTGTTTCATTGCTATATCTCTCTTGACTGTATTCCAAGGCAAGATAATTACCCTAATTGCCATTTTTCGGATTTTGTACTTCTGTTCCTGGTTGTCCCTTTCAGGCGCACTCTGAAATTAAGGATAAGTCCCCTTTCTGGGCCCTATCCAAAGCTGACCAAGGCATTATCTTCCTGTTTTAGTTAAGGGTCGATTGGTTATTGGTTTCTGAAGATAAGCGTCCCTATTTTCCAGAAAATGTCTGCACAATCTGCCTTACTCTGAGGATGATTTATTCTTTGGCCTCTTTTACCAGTAATGGATGCAAGATTTTAGTGCTGTCACCAAAATGTCTTGCAGACTTTTCTCAGGGTCAGTATCTTCTAGTCTACTGATTTTCACACCCAACCTGAGCTTCAGTCCCCTCGATCCACAGAATATCCTTACAAAAGCCAATCACACATGACTTTCCAAACTAAACACGGCAGGTAAAGTTTGACTCACACATAGACTAGAAACTTCTAATATTCTAGCCTTTGTGCCGGTTAGAAACTTCTAATATTCCAACCGTTTCTTGGGAACTAGAAGCTTCTAATATTCTAGCCCCTATTTACCAAGAAACTTCTAATATTCTAGGCCTCCACGCTGGGCGCCATGTTTTTTGCAAAATCACCACTCTTCTTAGAATTCCCCCTGTACCAAAAAGGGCCAATATTCAAAATGGTGAACAGGGATTCTCACTCCCTGACTCCGATGCAGGCTTCTGTGGGTGCTATTCAGGTCAAACTATCTTTTCAAGTTATCCCCCGGTATAACCCATACCTTCACCGAAGAATTCGACCTACTTACCCCTTAATAGCATCGATTGCCTGGGTCCTGCGTTATTAAGGAAGTGAAGTAAGCTAATAACCACTTTTTCAGGTTAAGTTATTTTATTATTATTATACTTTTTTTTTCTAAGTTGCAAACACTTTCTTTACAGAAAGGTAAAAAGATTAGTGATTCTGGATGCTGTCTGGTTGGCTGTAGGGACCTTCAGACCCACCTTAGCATTTTAACTTTAAATCCTAGCCTTCATTAACTCTATTACTGTTTATACTCGGCTGCTTGCCTTGCTTTTCCCATGACCGAGTTCTCTCTCTCTCTCTCGCTCCTCTTCTCTCCTGATGCTGGTTCTCTGTTTTCTGTCCTCCTTCCTCTGTGCTCCGTTCTGACCTCTCCAGCTCCTGCTCCCTCGCGTTCTGCTCTCCTGATTGCTGCTGCCTCGAGGGTGGGGGGAAGGAGGAGCCCGCACTTGATACTTTTTGGCGGGAAAGATCGGGACCTCCGATAGGGGATGGGCTACGGGGCTTAAAGGGACATGGTGGGGGGAGGGGAAGGTGGCTGGGGATGATAAATATACAAATGGAAATGCACTTCATAAAAATGTGTGTCTTCCTTACATACACAGTGTTTAATCTACAAATGAGCATTGTATCACAAACACTTGATTTATAACAACTGTTTTCACTTTGAACACTTAAATACATGTGCACTAAAGCATTGTGTATTTGGTCTTCTAGCGCCTTACCAGCTCAAAGATATAAGGGTAGGGAAAGCTGTTTTGACATGCCTTGGTTGTTAAAAAACAGAAGTGTTATCCTAAATAATATGAAATAACTTTACGGCAAAGAAAGGTTGGGGCACGAGAGACAGACCGGCACCAAGGGCAGGGAAAGTGTCTTATTTAAAATGTTTATTCTTTCCCTGTACCCTCTCAGACCAGATATTGCCAGACTTCAATGTTTCAAATGACACCTTTTCTGTATTTTCCAGAACAAGGCGGATCAAAAGCCGGCAGAAGTTCAACAAGTAGTATTGCCGGTTGGGTACGGAAAGGAGTTGCACATGTGGTACCAGTGGGAGGCCATTTGGAAATAAGGAAAAATCAAGCTAAAATACAAATACATTTTTATTGCCCTGGACTACAAAAAGATGTAGTTAATTTTTGTCAATCATGTCAGACATGTCAAATGGTGGGGAAATCTCAAGCAGTGATAACACCAGAGCCTTTCATACCTATTCCAGCATTTGAGGAACCTTTTCCAAGGGTCCTAATTAATTGCCTAGTACCGCTACCTAAAAGATAAAGTTGCAATCAATTTCTTTTGAGTATAATGGATATGTCTACTAGGTTTCCTGAGGCCATTCCAGAAGGTAGTATTACAGTTTAAAATATTTTGAAGGAGTAACATAAATTCTTTACTAGAATCGACTACCAACAGAAATACAATCGGATCAAGGATCAAATTTTACCTCCAGAGTAATCGAAAAAGTTCTGGATAGCTTCGGAATAAAACAATTTGTGTCAACTGCGCACCATCCAGAATTACAGGGAGTGTGAGAAAAGTGGCATCAGACAATAAAGACAATGTTGAGGGCTTATTGTCAAGGTTATCGAGAGGATTGGGGTAAAGGAATTCCATTTGTACTGTTTGCAATTAGGGATGCACCGAATGAGTCAACCAAATTTAGTCCTTCTGAACTATTTATTGGTCATGAGGTAAGAGGACCACACAAATTGATTAAGCAAAAAATGGCGAGTGAGAAATCGGAAATTACATCATTGTATTACGTGTCCAATTTCAGGGAATGATTACATAGAGCAGGTGAATTGACGAGATGAAATTTAAAAGTTGCACAAACCGTGCTGAAACGGGTCGTGGACAAGAAATCCAAAGTTTGTAGTTTTACCATTGGAGATAAAGTTTTAGTGTTGTTACCAGTGGTAGGTGCACCTTTAAAAACAAGGATTTGTAGACCTTAACACATTGAAAGTAAATTAAGTGAGGTGAATAATGTGGTTAAAACGCCAGATAGAAGGAAAACTCACTGAGTGTGTCAAAATTGCAGGAGTGTACCGGCAGGAAGGAAGGTGGTCTAAAGTGCGTCTACGTCAATGCCAGGAGCATCCGGAATAAGGTGGGTGAGCTTGCGGCATGGGTTAGTACCTGGGACTTCGATGTTGTGGTCATTTCGGAGACATGGATAGAGCAGGGCGAGGAGTGGTTGTTGCAGGTGCCGGGGTTTAGATATTTCAGTAAGCTCAGGGAAGGTGGTAAGAGAGGGGGAGGGGTGGCATTGTTAGTCAAGGACAGTATTACGGTGGCTGAGAGGACATTTGATAAGGACTCGATTACTGAGGTAGTATGGGCTGAGTTAAGAAACAGGAAAGGAGAGGTCACACTGTTCGGGCTTTTCTTTTGGCCTCCAAAAAGTTCCAGAGATGTTGAGGAAAGGGTTGTAAAGATGTTTCTGGATAGAAGCGAAAATAGCAGGGTAGTTTTTATGGGGGACTTTAACTTTCCAAATATTGACTGGAAACACTATAGTTCGAGTACTTTAGATGGATCCGTTTTTGCCCAATGTGTGCAGGAGGGTTTCCAGATGCAGTATGTAGATAGACCAAAAAGAGGAGAGGCCATATTGGATTTGGTACTGGGTAATGAACCAGGACAGGTGTTAGATTTGGAGGTAGGTGAGCATTTTGGTGATAGTGACCACAATTCGATTACGTTTACTTTAGCGATGGAAAGGGAAAGGTATAAACTACAGGGAAAGAGTCATTGCTGGGGGAAAGGCAATTATGATGCGATGAGGCAAGACTTAGGATGCATCACCTGGATAGGAAAACTGCAGGGGATGGACACAATGGAAATGTGGAGCATGTTCAAGGAACAGCTACTGCGTGTCCTTGATAAGTATGTACCTGTTAGGCAGGGAGGAAGTGGTCGAGTGAGGAACCATGGGTCTCCAAAGCAGTTGAATCACTTGTCAAGAGGAAGAAGGAGGCTTATGTGAAGATGAGACGTGATGGTTAAGTTGGGACGCTTGTGAGTTACAAGTTAGCTAGGAAGGCTCTAAAGAAAGAGCTAAGAAGAGCCAAGCGAGGACATGAGAAGTCTTTGGCAGGTAGGATCAAGGATAACCCTTAAGCTTTCTATGGGTATGTCAGGAATAAAATAATGACTAAGGTAAGAGTAGTGCCAGTCAAGGACAGTAGTGGGAAGTTGTGTGTAGAGTCCGAGGAGATGGGAGAGGTGCTAAATGAGTATTTTTCGTCAATATTCACACAGGAAAAAGACCAAGTTGTCGAGGCGAATACGGAGATACTGGCTACTAGACTAGAAGGGCTTGAGGTTCATAAGGAGGAGGTGTTAGCGATTCTGGAAAGTGTGAAAATAGATAAGTCCCCTGGGCCTGATGGGATTTATCCTAGGATTCTCTGGGAAGCCAGGGAGGAGATTGCTGAGCCTTTGGCTTTGATCTTTAAGTCATCTTTGTCTACAGGAATAGTGCCAGAGGACTGGTGGATAACAAATGTTGTCCCCTTGTACAAGAAGGGAAGTAGAGATCACCCCGGTAACTATAGGCCAGTGAGCCATACTTCGTTGTGGGAAAAGTCTAGGAAAGGTTTATAAGAGGTAGGATGTATAATCATCTGGAAATGAATAATTTGATTAGAGATAGTCAACATGGTTTTGTGAAAGGTAGGTCGTGCCTCACAAACCTCATTGAGTTCTTCGAGAAGGTGACCAAACAGGTGGATGAGGGTAAAGCAGTTGATGTGGTGTATATGGATTTCAGTAAACCGTTTGATAAGGTTCCCCACGATAGGCTATTGCAGAAAATACAGAGGCATGGGATTCAGGGTGATTTAGCAGTTTGGATCAGAAATTGGCTAGCTGATAGAAGACAAAGAGTGGTGGTTGATGGGAAATGCTCTGACTGGTGTCCAGTTACTAGTGGTGTGCCACAAGGATCTGTTTTGGGGCCGTTGCTGTTTGTCATTTTTATAAATGACCTGGAGGAGGGCGTAGAATGATGGGTGAGTAAATTTGCAGATGACACTAAAGTCGGTGGAGTTGTGGACAGTGCAGAAGGATGTTACAAGTTACAGAAGGACATAGATAAGCTGCAGAGCTGGGTTGACAGGTGGCAAATGGAGTTTAATGCAGAAAAGTGTGAGGTGATTCATTTTGGAAGGAATAACAGAAAGGGAGAGTACTCGGCTAATGGTAAGATTCTTGGTAGTGTGGACCAGCATAGAGATCTCGGTGTCCATGTCCATAGATCCATGAAAGTTGCCACCCAGGTTGAGAGGGTTGTTAAGAAGGCATGCGGCGTGTTAGCTTTTATTGGTAGAGGGATTGAGTTCCGGAGCCATGAGGTCATGTTGCAGCTGTTCAAAACTCTGGTACGGCCGGATTTGGAGTATTGTGTGCAGTTCTGGTCGCCACATTATAGGAAGGATGTGGAAGCATTGGAAAGGGTGCAGAGGAGATTTACCAGGATGTTGCCTGGTATGGAGGGAAAATCTTATGAGGAAATGCAGATGGACTTGAGGTTGTTTTCGTTAGAGAGAAGAAGGTTAACAGGTGACTTAATAGAGGCATACAAAATGATCAGAGGGTTAGATAGGGTGGACAGTGAGAGCCTTCTCCCGCGGATGGAGGTGGCTAGCACGAGAGGACATCGCCTTAAATTGAGGGGTAATAAATATAGGACAGACGTCAGAGGTAGGTTTTTTACGCAAAGAGTGGCGAGGCCGTGGAATGCCCAACCTGCAACAGTAGTGAACTCGCCAACATTGAGGGCATTTATAAGTTTATTGGATAAGCATATAGATGATCATGGCATAGTGTAGGTTAGATGGCCTTTAGTTTTTGACTTCCCATGTCGGTGCAACATAATGGGCCGAAGGGCCTGTACTGCGCTGTATCGTTCTATGTTCTATGTTCTATGTTCTATGATTGAGAGGGTTAATTATCTAATCATGTTGCAACAGTAAATATCCTGTTTTGCAGTAAACAAAAAGTACATTTAACTAGTGCTCTCTTGTAAATTTAAACAATACACTAGATGAAACAGGGGCGATATAAACTGAATCCTCCCGTCAACAGACTCAACAGAAAGTCCAACATTAAACTATTAATACGGCTTCATGGATTAACATTAGTTTACTTAAACTGCGTACTCCTCGCAACAGTAAACATTTAATCGTCTCCAACATGAAACAGAATATATACTTATTGCCCTCACATCAACGAAGCCCATTTAAAAAATGTCGTACATTAAACAGAGAACAATTATACAGCATCGTCCCTTGAATTGACACCATTTAATCAGTTACCTCTATTAAACGTAGACCATTTTAAAACGGTCCTTTAAACGAAGAGTAGTTAAACAGTGCCCTACATTGAACAAAGACTATTTATCAGTTTCCTACATTGGACAGAGACGATTTAAACAATGTCCTATATTGAACATAGAACATGTAATCAGTGTCCTTCATTGATCAGAGCTTATTAAAAAGTGCCCTACATTAAACGCAGACGATTCACACAAACCTGCACCAAACCGAGAGTATTTAAAAAGTGTCGTCCGTTATGTGGAGACAATTTATATAGTACCCAAAAGTGAACCAAGTCTATTTATCCATTATTCGTCATTAACCTGAAAAACGGAGAGTACGTCAACTGTGCAATTCAAAGAACAAAGACAAAGAACATAGAAAATTACAGCACAGGAACAGGCCCTTCGGCCCTCTCAGCCTGCGCCGATCCAGATCCTTTATCTGAACCTGTCTCCTATTTTCCAAGGTCTACTTCCCTCTGTTCCCGCCCGTTCATATACCTGTCTAGATGCCTCTTAAATGATGCTATCATGCCCACCTCTACCACCTCCGCTGGTAAAGCGTTCCAGGCACCCACCACCCTCTGCATAAAAAACTTTCCACGCACATCTCCCTTAAACTTTCCCCCTCTCACCTTGAGATCGTGACCCCTTGTAACTGATACCACCACTCTTGGGAAAAGCTTGTTGCTATCCACCCTGTCCATACCTCTCAGAATTTTGTAGACCTCAATCAGGTACCCCCTCAACCTCCGTCTTTCCAACGAAAACAATCCTAATATACTCAACCTTTCTTCATAGCTAGCACCCTCCATACCAGCCAACATCCTGGTGAACCTCCTCTGCAGCCTCTCCAAAGCATCCACATCCTTATGGTAATGTGGCGACCAGAACTGCACGTAGTATTCCAAATGTTTCCTAACCAAAGTCCTATACAACTGTAACATGGCCTGCCAACTCTTGTACTCAATACCCCGTCCGATGAAGGCAAGCATGCTGTATGCCTTCTTGACCACTCTATCAACCTGCGTTGCCACCTTCAGAGTACAATGGACCTGAACTCCCAGATCTCTATGTACATCAATTTCCCCCAAGACCGTTCCATTGACCATACAGTCCACTCTAGACTTTGATCTTCCAAAGTGCATCACCTCGCATTTGCCTGGATTGAACTCCATCTGCCATTTCTCTGCCCAACTCTCCAATCTATCTATATGTTTTTGTATTCTCTGACAGTCCTCCTCGCGATCTGCAACTCCACCAATCATTATATCATCTGCAAACTTGCTAATCAGACCAAATATACCTTCCTCTAGGTCATTTATGTAGATCACATCCCGCAGTGGTCCGAGCACGGATCCTTGTGGAACACTACTAGTCACCCTTCTCTATTTTGAGACACTTCCTTCCACCACTACTCTCTGTCTCCTGTTGCCCAGCCAGTTCTTTATCTATCTAGCTAGTACACCCTGATCCCCATATGACTTCACTTTTTCCATCAACCTGCCATGGGGAACCTTATCAAACGCCTTACTAAAGTCCATGTATATGACATCTACAGCCCTTCCCTCATCAATTAACGTTGTCACTTCCTCAAAGAATTCTATTAGGTTTGCAAGACATGACCTTCCCTGCACAAAACCATGCTGCCTATCACTGATAAGTCTATTTTCTTCCAGATGTGAATAGATCCTATCCCTCAGTATCTGCTTCTGCTCCAACAGTTTGTCGACCACTGACGTCAAGCACACAGGTCAATAATTCCCTGGATTATCCATGCTACCCTTCTTAAACAAAGGGACAACATTAGAAATTCTCTAGTCCTCCGGGACCTCACCCGTGCTCAAGGATGCTGCAAATATGTCTTTTAAGGCCCCAGCTATTTCAATCCTCGGTTCCCTCAGTAACCTGGGATAAATCCCATCCGGTCCTGGGGACCTGTCCACCTTAATGTCTTTTAGAATACCCAAAACTTCCCCTTCTATATGACAACTTGAACTAGAGTATTTAAACATCCATCCCTAGCCTCAACATCCGTCTTGTCCCTCTCCTTTGTGAATACCGATGCAAAGAACTCATTAATAATCTCACCCATTTCCTCTGAGTCCACGCATAAAATCCCTCTTTTGTCTTTGAATGGGCCAATCCTTTCTCTAGTTACCCTCTTGCTCCTTACATACGAATAAAAGGCTTTGGGAGTTTCTTTAACCCTGTTAGCCAAATATATTTCATGGCTCCTTTTAGCCCTCTTTATTGCGCGTTTGAGATTCGTCCTACTTTCCCGATATTCCTCCAAAGCTTCATCAGTTTTGAGTTGCTTCGATCCTATCTATGCTTCCTTTTTCATCTTAGCTAGTCTCACAATTTCACCCGTCATCCATGGTTCCCTAATCTTGCCATTTCTATCTTTCATACATGACTGCCCTGCACTCTAATCAAACGTTCCTTAGAAGACTCCCATATTTCAATTATGGATTTACTCTTAAACAGCTGTTCCCAATCCACATTCCCTAGCTTCTGCCGAATTTTGTTATACTCTGCCTTTCCCCAATTTCCCGTACCAGCCTCCCCGGACAGGCGCCGGAATGTGGCGACTAGGGGCTTTTCACAGTAACTTCATTGAAGCCTACTCGTGACAATAAGCGATTTTCATTTTCATTTCATTTAGTACTCTTCCTTTCGGACCCCTCTTGTCCTTGTCCATGAGTATTCTAAAACCTACGGAATTGTGATCGCTGTTCCCAATGTAATTACCGACTGAAACATCAACCACCTGGCCGGGGTCATTCCCCAATACCAGGTCCAGTATGGCCCCTTCCCGAGTTGGGCTATTTACATACTGCTCTAAATATACTCTCCTGGATGCTCCTTACAAACTCTGCTCCATCTACGCCTCCAACACTACACGAATCCCATTCAATGTTGGGGAGTTAAAATCTCCCATCACAACTACCCTATTGCTCCTACATTTTTCTATAACCTGTCTGCATATTTGTACCTCTACTTCATGCTCGCTTTTGGGAGGTCAGTAGTAAAGTCCCAACAATGTTACTGCACCCTTCCTATTTCTCTGCTCCACCCATATTGCCTCAGTGCTCGAATCCTCCATCGTGCCCTCCTTAATCACAGCTGTGATATCATCCCTGACGAGTAATGCAACTGGTCCAACCCTTCTACCTCCCTCTCTATCCCTCCTGAAGCATCTATACCCTGGGATATTCAGTTGCCAGTCCTGCCCTTCCCTCAACCAAGTCTCAGTAATGCCAATAACATCATATTCGTAGGTACTCATCCAAGCCCTAAATTCATCTCCCTTACCTGCTACACTTCTCGCATTAAAACAAATGCACCTCAGACCACCTGTCCCTTTGCGTTCATCATATCTTCCCTGTCCACTCTTCCCCTTAGTCACATTGCATTTATTGTCTCTTACTGTACCTTACTGGCTTTAGTTGCTGCTTCTTTACTGACCTCTAACTTCCTAATCTGGTTCCCATCCTCGTGCCACATTAGCTTAAAACCTCCCCAACAGTGTTAGCAAAAGCACCCCCTAGGACATTGGTTCCAGTCCTGCTCAGGTGTAGACCATCCGGTTTGTAATGATCCCACAGCCTCCAGAACCGGTTCCAGTGTCACAAAAATCCGAACCCCTCCCTCCTGCACCACCTCTCAAGCCACGTATTCATTCTGACTATTCTTGAGTTTCTTCTCTGACTGTCCCGTGGCATTGGTAGCAATCCTGAGATCACTACCTGTGAGGTCCTACTTTTTAACTTATCTCCTAACTCCCTAAATTCTGATTGTAGGACCTCATCCCTTTTTTACCTATATAGTTAGTGCCTATATGCACCACGATAACTGGCTGTTCACCCTCCCCTTTAGTATGTCCTGCAGCCGATCGGAGACATCCCTGACCCGAGCACCTGGGAGGCAACATACCATTCGGGAGTCTCGTTTTCGACCACAGAAACGTCTGTCTACTCCCCTTGCAATTGAATCCCCGATGACTATAGCCCAGCCAATCTTTTTCCTGCCCTTCTGTGCAGCAGAGCCAGCCACAGTGCCATGAGCATGGCTACTACGGCCTTCCCTGGTGAGTCATCTACCCCAACAGTATCCAAAACGGTATACCTGTTTTGGAGGGAGATGACCGCAGGGGACACCTGCACTGCCTTCCTTCTCTTTCTCTGCCTTTTGGTCACCCATTCCCTGTCTCCATCACCAATTCTAATCTGCGGTGTGACCAACTCACTGAACGTGCTATCCACAACATTCTCATCATCACGGATGCTCCAAAGTGAGTCCATCCACAGCTCCTGAGCCGTCATGCGGTCTAACAGGAGCTGCAGCTGGACACACTACCCGCACATGAAGGAGTCAGGGGCATCGGCCGCGTCCCTGAACTCCCACATTGCGCACGAGGAGCATAGCACGGGTCTGGGATCTCCTGCCATTTTTACCCTTTACCTTAACTGGTTACAAATATAGCATCAAATAATTAATAAGTGAAAGGAATAAATATTTTTCTTACCAATCACGATACTCACCAAGAGTATTTCTCCCAGCAACTGGTAACTGGAGCACTTTCCTTGCCAGCCAATCAGGTCACTGCTTTGCTGTGATGTCATCCTTCAAGGTAAGTTTTTAAAGAGATAAACTTATCTTCCCAACAACCACGGTTGTTTTTCTCTCTCCCCGGAACAGCCAGTCAGTAGCTTCGCTCTACTGCCCTCTGCTGGAAGCTTGACATCACTCGAACACCTCGGGTCTCTTCCACAAGTACACCTGCAAATTACGCTGACCGCACTGTACATATGCAAATCTCCCCGGAACAGCCAATCAGGAGCTCCACTCTGCTGCCCTCGGCTGGATTCAGTAGAGAAGGACTATTGAATGAATATCCTACATTAATCGGATGCTATTTAAGCAGTGCTCTGCATTGAACAAAGGGGAGTTAAAAGGTGCACAACATTAAATTTAGACAGGTAAAAAAAAAGTGACGTCCCCTCAACCATTTCAACATTCCCTTCCATCAAACAGAATATTTAACCAGTGACATTAAGCAGAGACCAGTTAGCAGTATCCTACATGAAGCAGAGACTATATAAACAGTGTCCAACATTAAACAAAGACTATTTAAACAGTCCTACATTAAACAGAGACTATTTAATCAGTATCCTACATTAAACAGAGACAATTTAAAGAGTGTCCTACATTAAACAGACTATTTAAACAGTGATGTGGAGGTGCCGGCGTTGGACTGGGGTGAGCACAGTAAGAATTCTTACAACACCAGGTTAAAGTCCAACAGGTTTGATTCAAACACGAGCTTTCGGAGCGCAGCTGAGGAAGGAGCTGCACTCCGAAAGCTCGTGTTTGAATCAAACCTGTTGGACTTTAACCTGGTGTTGTAAGACTTTTTGCTATTTAAACAGTGTTCTACATTAAACAGAAACTATTTAAACATTGCCCTACCTTAAACAAAGACTATTTAAACAGTGCCCTATATTAACCAGAGAATATTTAGAGTGTCCTAAATTAAATCGAGACTATTTAAACATGACCCTACCTTAACCAGAGACCATTTAAACAGTGCCCTACATTAACCAGAGACCATTTAAACAGCGCCCTACATTAAACAGAGACTATTTAAACAGTGTCCTATATTAACATAGAACATAGAACATAGAACACTACAGCGCAGTACGGGCCCTTTGGCCCTCGATGTTGCGCCGACCTGTGAAACCATCTGAAGCCTATCTGACCTACACTATTCCATTTTCATCCATGTGTCTATCCAGTGACCACTTAAATGCCCTTAAAGTTGGCGAGTCTACTACTGTTGCAGGCAGGGCGTTCCACACCCCTACTACTCTCTGAGTAAAGAAACTGCCTCTGATATCTGTCCTATATCTATCACCCCTGCAAATTTACTAACCCATCCTTCTACACACTCTTCCAGGTCATTTATAAAAATGACAAATTGCAGTGGTCCCAAAACAGATCCTTGCGGTACACCACTAGCAACTGAACTCCAGGATGAACATTTGCCATCAACCACCACCCTCTGTCTTCTTTCAGCTAGCCAATTACTGATCCAGACCGCTAAATCACCTTCAATCCCATACTTCCTTATTTTCTGCAATAGCCTACCGTGGGGAACCTTATCAAACGCCTTACTGAAATCCATATACACCACATCAACAGCTTTACCCTGATCCACCTGTTTGGTCACCTTCTCAAAAAATTCAATATGATTTGTGAGGCATGACCTACCCTTCACAAAACCGTGTTGACTATCGCTAATCAACTTGTTCTTTTCAAGGTTATTATAAACCCTATCTCTTATAACCTTTTCCAACATTTTAAGCAGAGACCTTTTATACAGTGTCCTACATTAAATAGAGATTATTTAAACAGTGTCCTACATTAAACAAAGACTATTTAAACAGTGTCCAACATTAAACAGAGACTAAACCTTGCCCTCCATTAAACAAAGACTATTTAAACAGTGTCCTACTTTAAACAGAGGTTATTTAACCAGTGTCCAACATTAAACAGATTAATTCAAAGGTGTTCTATATCAAACACTGACTATTTAACCAGTGCCCAACATTAAACATAGACTACTTAAACAGTGTCCAACATTAAACAGAGACTATTTAAACAGTGTCCAACGTTAAACAGATTAATTAAAAAGTGTTCTATATCAAACACTGACTATTAAAACAGTGCCCTACATTAAACAGAGGCTATTTTAAGTGTTCTACATTAAACAGTGACTATTTATACAGTGCCCTACATTAAACCGAGATTAATTAAACAGTGCCGTACATTAAACAGAGATTATTTAAACAGTGTTCTACATTAAACAGACACTATTTAAACAGTGTCCAATATTAAACCGAGACTATTTAAACAGGGCCCTAGCTTAACCAGAGACCATTTAAACAGTGTTCTACATTAACCAGACACAATTTAAACAGCGCCCTACATTAAACAGAGACTATTTAAACAGTGCCTACATTAAACAGAGACTATTTAAACAGTGTTCTACATTAAACAGACTATTTAAACAGTGCCTTACATTAAACAGAGACTATTTAAAGAGCGCCCAATATTAATCACAGACTGTTTAAACAGTGTCCAACATTAAACAGATAAATTAAACAGTGTTCTTCATCAAACAGTGACTATTTAAACAGTGCCCTACATTAAACCGAGATTAATTAAACAGTGCCCTACATTAAACAGAAACTATTTAAACAGTGCCCTACATTAAACAGAGACAATTTCAACAATGTCCTACATTAACCAGAGACTATTTGAACAATGTCTTATTGAAACAGAGACTATTTAAACATTGTCCTGCATCAAATATAGACCATTTATATAGTGTCCTAAAGTAAACAGACTATTGAAACAGTATCGTACGTTATAGAGAGACTATTTAAACAGTATCCAAAGGTAAACCGAGACTATTTAAATAGTGAGCTGCATTATACAGTCTATTTAAACAGCGTCCTAAATTAGACAGAAACGATTCAAACATTGTCCTACATTAAGCAGAGACCATTTAAACAATGGCCTAAATTAAACCGCGACTATTTTAAAAGTTTGTTACATTAATGATAGACAATTTGAACAATGTCCAGAAGTAAACCGAGACTATTTAAACAGCGACCTACATTAAACAGACTATTTAAACACTGTCCTACCTTAAACAGACACTATTTAAACGTTTCCCTACATTAAACAGAGGCTATTTAAACAGTGCCCTACATTAACCAGAGACTATTTAAACAGTGTCCAATATTAAACCGAGACTATTTAAACAGGGCCCTAGCTTAACCAGAGACCATTTAAACAGCGACCTACATTAAACAGTGACTATTTAAACACTGTCCTACATTAAACAGAGACTATTTAAACACTGTCCTACATTAAACAGAGACTATTTAAACAGTGCCCTACATTAACCAGAGACTATTTAAACAGTGTCCAATATTAAACCGAGACTATTTAAACAGGGCCCTAGCTTAACCAGAGACCATTTAAACAGCGACCTACATTAAACAGAGACTATTTAAACACTGTCCTACATTAAACAGAGACTATTTAAACAGTGCCCTACATTTAACCGAGACTATTCAAACAGTGTTCTACATTAAACAGAGATTACTTAAACAGTGCCCTACATTAAACAGAGACTTTTTAAACAGTGACCTATATTAAACAAAGGCCATTTAACGAAAGTTCAAGATTAAGAGACTATTTAAACTGGGCCCTACCTTTAACCGAGATTATTTAAAGTCTCCTAAAGTAAACAGTTTATTGAAATAGTGTTCCACATTAAACAGAGACTAATTAAAGAGGGCTCTACATTAAACTGAGACTATTTTTAAAATGTCTTATTTGAGACAGAGACTTTTAAAATATTGTCGTAAATATAGACCCTATAAACAGTGTCGTACATTGAAGAGAAACTATTTGTATCGTGTCCCAAAGTAAAACGAGACCATATAAACAGTGATCTGCATTAAACAGCCTATTTGAACAATGAACTAGATTAAACAGAGACCATTACCGAGTGTCCAAAATTAAAGTGAGATTATTTAAACCGCACCCTACGTTAAAGAAGACTAGTTAAACAGGGTCCTATATTAAACAGACTATTTTAACAGTGCCCTACATTAAACAGAGACTATTTTAACAGTGTCCTACATTAAACAGAGACTATTTAAACAGTGCCCGACGTTAAGGAGAGACTACTAAACAGTGTCCCAAAGTAAACCTACTATTTAAGCAGTGACCTGCATGAAACAGAGACTATTTAAACACTGACCTACAATTAATCAGAAACTGTTTAATGATTGTTGAACATTAAACAGACTATTGAAACCGGGTCCAACCTTAAACAGAGACGATTTTAACAGGGTCCGATAATAAATGGAGACCATGTAAACAGCGCCTTATATCACAGAGACTATTGGCGCACTTCCCTACGGTAATCAGCGACTGTTTCAACAATGCCTTATATTAAACAGAAATCATTTAAACAGTGTCCTAAAGTAACCAGAGACTAAATGACAGTGTCGTACATTATAGCTAGACAATTTCAATAGTGTTCTAAAATAAACCGGGACTAATTGAACAGTAACCTACATGAAACCGAGACTATTTAAACAGTGACATACGTTAAAAAAGACCATTTACCCAGTGTCCAACATTAAAGAGAGACTATTTAACCCGTGTTTTACGTAAAACAGAGATTATTTAACCCGTGTCCGAAAGTAAACTATGATTATTGAAACCATGTCCTAAATTAAACAGGTGCTATTTAAACAAAGTACTAAGTAAACAGTAGATATTTAATCAGTGCCCTCCATTAAACATAGTCTATTTATTATGTGCAGATGCTACCGTTGAACTGAGGTGAGCACAATAAGAACTCTTACAGCAGCAGGTTAAAGTCCAACATGTTTGTTTCAAACACGAGCTTACGGAGCTTTCAGGTGAGGAAGGAGCAGTGCTCCGATAGCTAGTGTTTGAAACAATTATAGAACATAGAACACTACAGCGCAGTACGGGCCCTTCGGCCCTCGATGTTGCGCCGACCTGTGAAACCATCTGAAGCCTATCTGACCTACACTATTCCATTTTCATCCATCTGTCTATCCAGTGACCACTTAAATGCCCTTAAAGTTGGCGAGTCTACTACTATTGCAGGCAGGGCGTTCCACACCCCTACTACTCTCTGAGTAAAGAAACTGCCTCTGATATCTGTCCTATATCTATCACCCCTCAATTTAAAGCTATGTCCCCTCGTGTTGGTCATCACCATCCGAGGAAAAAAACTCTCACTGTCCACCCTATCTAACCCTCTGACTATCTTATATGTATCTATTAAGTCACCTCTCAGCCTTCTCCTCTCTAACGAAAACAACCTCAATTCCCTGAGCCTTTCCTCGTAAGACCTTCCCTCCATACCAGGCAGCATCCTAGTAAATCTCCTCTGAACCCTTTCCAAAGCTTCACATCCTATAATGTGGTGACCAGAACTGCACGCAGTACTCCAGGTGCGGCCGCACCAGAGTTATGTACAGCTGCAGCATGACCTTGTGGCTCTGAAACTCAAGGTCAAAGTCCAACATAAACAGTGTCGTACATTAAACAGAGACTATTTAAACAGGGTACTATATTAAACAGAGACTATTTAAACAGTGCCATGCACTAAACAGAGACTATTTAAACAGTGTCGTATATTAAATAGAGACTATTTAAACGGTCCAATATTAAACAGACGATTTAAACAGTGCCCTACGTTAAACATAGACCATTTAAACAGTGTCCTACATTAAACAGAGACTATTTAAACAGTGTCCTACATTAAACAGAGACTATTCAAACAGTGGCCTACATTAGACATAGATCATTTAAACAGAGTCCTGCACTAAACAGAGACTATATAAACAGTGACCTACATTAATCAGAGACTATTTAAACAGTGTCCTACCTGAAACCGAGACAATTTATCAGTTTCCGACATTAAACAGACTATTTAAACAGTGCCCTGCATGAAACATAGACAGTTTAAACAGTGCCCTACATTAAACAGAGACGATTCAAACAGAGTCCTACATTAATCGGAGACTATTTAAACAGTGTCGTACATTAAACAGAGACTATTGAAACAGCGTCATGTGTTAAACAGAAACTACTGAACTCGTGCTCAGCATTAAAGAGAGACTATTTAAACAGGGTCCTGTTAAGCAGTGCCCTGCACTAAACAGCCTATTTAAACAGTTCCCTAAGTTAAACATATACCATTTCAACAGTGTCCTACATTAAACAGAGACTATTCAAGCAGTGGCCTACATTAAACAGAGACCATTTGAACAGTGTCCTACATTAAACAGAGACTATTTAAACAGTGTCCTACATTAAACAGAGACCATTTAAACAGTGTCCTACATTAAACAGAGACTATTTAAACAGTGCCCTACATTAAACAGAGACTATTTAAACAGTGTCCTACATTAAACAGAGACCATTTAAACAGTGTCCTACATTAAACAGAGACTATTTAAACAGTGTCCAACATTAGACAGAGACCATTTAATCAGTATCCTACATTAAACAGAGACTATTTAAACAGTGTCCAACATTAGACAGAGACTATTTAAACAGTGTCCAACATTAGACAGAGACCACTTAAACAGTGCCCTACTTTAAAGTCTTTTTAAACCAAGTCCAACATTAGACAGAGACTATTTAAACAGGTTCCTGTACTAAACAGAGATTATTTAAACAGTGTCCTACCTTTAGCAGAGACTATTTAAACAGTGTCCTATATTAAACAGATACTTTTAAAACAACTCCCTACATTAAACAGTGACTATATACTCATTTTATTAGCTTCTTTGTTTGGTGCACCCAATTCGTTTATTTCAAATTAGGGAGCTCATTGCATATGGTCTGGGCGTGGGGGTTGTCCTGTGTATACTTTCTGCCCAGTTACATCTTTCTTGTGGAAAGTGCGATATGTATATGTGTGTGCAGGGAGTGTGGAAGGATCAGCGCATGGAGGTAGGGGGGGGGGCTTGGGAAGCGTTTACCTATCGCTGACAAAGGCCGTGGGTGACTCCAGAGCTGTGCCGTGGAGGCATAGCATTGTCCTGCTCAATGGAGGTCGGTTGGGGTGGGTGGAATTCCCTCATCCTGAGGCACAATATAGCTCAGCCTCATTTCAAAGCCTATTTTTTTTTATCTCCGGGGCCCTCAGGAGCAGTGTTCTTCTAACTTTTTTTCTGGGGACCCATTTTTTCCAACCGGCCAACCTTCGGGAGCCAACCAGCTGATCTTCACGACCCACGTCGGCCAACCTGCGCGAGCCAACATTTTCTCTTAACTTGTTTGCTGCTGACAAAAATAGAGAAAATGGTTTTGTGTCCCTTTCACCCTCGTACAGGCTCCTCCAATGGAACCTGTTGGATGAAGATGAAGCCTTCCGGTGTCGGAAAGTATGGAGCCTCCATCTGTCCAAAGTTCTGAATTTTTTCCTGAAAACTTTTATCAAATAACCTCCCCAACTTGTAAAAAAAGAATAAAAAATAAAACTAGTAAAATAAATGAAAAAAATGAATAAACCCCCACCCCCAAAAAAACATGTGCAAAAAAATAAAATGAATAACATAAATGAACAAAATAAAAATAAAATTAATTTAATAAATGAATAAATGAATAAAAACCACTGCTGAACTTGTAAAACAAAATAGGAAGTCTTACAACACCAGGTGTGTTTCAAACACGAGCATTCGGAGCAATGCTCCTTCCTCCTCCACATCATGTAAAACAAAAAGCTGCAACCGTTTAAAAAATAGCGGCCGCATTGCGCATGCGCGCACGATAATCGGAGTGGATGTTCGCGGCCGCTTGCAGCCGGCGTTATGAAATGTCGGGTGCTGCGCGGGGATTTGCGACTTCGGGAGTACCGCGGAAACGGCTCCGCGACCCTCCCGACACCCGCCCACGACCCACCTGTGGGTCAGGCCCCCGGCTTTGAAGAACACTGCTCAGAAGAACTTTGCATTTGCTTATTTCCCGAGTAGAACCTGTGTTTAAGTGGATGGATTCATGGGTAAAATACAAAATGCAACAACCACTGATTTTATAGTACTCAAGGTGTGATTGTGGGTTTTCCTAATGTCTCTCCCTTTCTCCCATCTTTGTGTTTCGTACACGCGAGAGTTTTCAGGAAAGGAAATAGAGACAGAGAGAAAGAGAGATCAAAGACAGAGGGGCAGGGACAGGAGTGAACAGTCATGATTCTTGGTTGGGGGTTTCTGGGAGATAGTCAGGGCCCCGCCATCCATCTCTCTCCACACCCCATATTCCTGTCACTGCACATATTCACAGTTTACACATGTAAAGATGGAGGGAAAGGAAGGGGGGGAGTAGAGGGAGAGCGGGAGATCCAGGATGAGGCGGGAATGCGTGGCGACTGAAGGGGGCTCAGTGGGGGGGAAATACACACAGGATCTGGCGAGGATGTATATCCAGTTACAGCTAAACAGCGCAGGGTGGAGATAGAGAGAGAACAACAGAAACGGGACGACGTTTCGGGGAACGGGTGTTGATGGAGGTTCATGGGGGATAGCGACACAGCATCTAGCAGGGCGAGGCACACAGTGGTGAAGTTTGGTGGGTGGTTCAGGGTGTTGGATGAGGGGAGGGAGAGGATGATAAAGGCACAGGACGTCAGAATGAGCCCAGAATGATAGGTTTGTCAGATGGGGAGCGGTTGTGTCCTCTGGGTCTGTACTCGATGGAGTTCATAAGTATAAGATGGGAATACACTGAAACATTGAGAACACCGAGAGGCCAATATAGTATGAGCATGAAGACGTGTTTGCACCAGGAGAATAAACTAGAAGCTGAGGGCACAGCATGAGATTGAAGGGGTGGTCCTTTAAAACAAACACATATATAGACAAAGTCAAAGATGCAAGACGATATTTTGAATGCGAGACTTTGCAGGTAATTAAGTCTTTACAGGTTCAGACGGAGCAATTGGAGAGTGGAATAATCATAGTTTAAAGAGGTTTAAATTGCTTCAAGCCAGGACAATTGGTAGGATTTCGCAAGCCCAGACCAGATGGAGGAGGGTGAATGTAATGCGACATGAATTGAAGGTCCCAGTTGTGGCCATACTCATGTGTGTGCAACGTGGCTAAAAGTTTCTGACGGCGATTCTGCGTTGCCATGCGTCCTGAAGACCACATTGGAGAACGCTCACCTGGAGATCAGTGGCTGAATGCCCTTGACTGCTGAAGTGTTACCTTACTGGAAGGAAACATTCCTGCCTGGCGATTGTCGCTTGATGTCCGTTCATCCGTTGTCGCAGCGTCTACCTGGTCTCGCCAATGTACCACGCTTCGGGACATCCTTTCCTGCAGCATAGGAGGTAGACGACGTTGGCCGAGTCACACGTGTATGTACCGTGTACCTGGTGGGTCGTGGTCTCACGTGTAATGGTGGTACGCTTGTCGATGATCTGGCACGTCTTGCAGAGATTGCCATGGCATGGTTCTGTGGTGTCGGTTGCTGTTCTCCTGAAGGCTGGGTAGTTTGTCTATTTGAGGTTGTGCGGTTGTTTGAAGGTAGGTAGTTGGGTTGTGGGGATGGCCTTGGCAGAATGTTTGTCTTCATCGATGACGTGTTGAAGGATGCAAGGAATATGTCGCAGTTTCTCCGCCCTAGGGAAGTACTGGACGACGAAGGACACTCTCTTTCTTGTGTCCTGTGTTTGTCTTCTGAGGAGGTCAGTGCGGTTTTTTGCTATGGCGCGTTGGAGTCGAACGCCATATTCCGTTCATACAGGGGCATCTTTCAGCATCTCTAGATGTCTGTTACGCTCCTCCTCGTCAGAGCAGATCCTGTGTATATGGAGAGATTGTCCATAGGGGATTAGGGTAGAAGCTGGAGAAGTGGAGCATCGTGAGGTTATCTGTGGGCTTGCGGTAAAGCAAAGTGTTGAGATGACCGTCCTTAATTGAGATGAATGCGTCCAAGAAAGCAACCGATTTTGGAGAGGAGTCCATGGTGAGTCCGATGGTGAGATAGAACTTATATATGTCATAATATAGTCGTTTCAGTGATTCTTTGCCGTGGGTCCAAAGGAAAAGCATGTCATCGATGTATCCGGTGTATGTTGGTTGAAGGTCCTGAGCGGTACAGAGGTCTTGTTGAAACTTGTGCACGAAGATGTTGGCATATTGAGGTGCGAATTTGGTCCCCATGGCTGTTCCGCGCATCTGCATGAAGAACGTGCTGTCGAAGGTGAAGACGCTATGATCGAGGCGGATGAGTTGCAGAATTGCGTCTGGAGATTGGCAGTTGTCGGTGTTGAGTACTGAGGCTGTTGTTACAATGCCGTTGTCATGGGGGATGCTGGTGTAGAGTGCAGAGACGTCCATTGTGACGAGGAATGTTCCTTGTTCAGCTGGTCCATGGGTGATGAGTTTCTGTAGCACGTCCGTCGTATCACGACAGAAGCTGGGTGTTCCTTGTACGATGGGTTTCAAGGTGCCCTCGATGTAGCCAGAGAGGTTCTTTCACAGGGCCCCATTGCCTGAAACGATACGGCGGCCTGGTGTGTTGGCCTTGCGTATTTTTTGACTTATCCGTGCGACTCGGCCAATGTTGGCTACCTCATACGCTGCAGGAAAGTATGTCCTGAAGCGTGGTACATTGCCGAGACCATGCAGATGCTGCAACAACGATGAACGGACATTGCGGACAATCACCAGGCAGGAATATTCCCTTCCTGTTGGGGAACACTTCAGCAGTCAACGGCATCCAGCCTCTAATCTTCGGTAAGCATTCTCCAAGGCAGCCTTCAGGATGCGCGACAATGCAGAATAGCTGTGCAGAAACTTATAGCCAATTTCTGCACACATGAGTATGGCCTCATGTCGCACTGCATTCACCGGCCACCATCTGGCCTCGGCTTGCAAAATCCCAACAACTGTCCTGGCTTGAGAAAATTCACACCTCTTTAACCTGTGATTAATACTCTCTCCGGTCGCATCGTCTGGACTTGTAAAGACTTAATTACCTAAAAACACTCGCATTCAAACTATCTTCTTACATCATTGACTTTGTCAAGATATAATTTTGTGGAAACCAACTCTTCACTTACCTGATGAAGGAGCTGCTGTCGGAAAGCTAGTGATTCCAAACAAATCTGTTGGACTTTATCCTGTTGCTGTAAGACATCTTACTGTCTGCTTCCTCACCCTACACCCTCACCGAGATCTCCACCGCTATTCCGCTGCTTCCAGTTAACCCTCAACCCCTTCACCTTCACAGATCCCTCAAGCTATTTCTGTATGTCATCTGTGAGCCCTCGTGCCCTTCAATCTCACCCAACCTCCAGCCATTTTTTGCTTCTGTGACCTGTTGACCTGAGCCCCTTCACCCTCACCCGCCCCACTCCGATTCCAGTTTTCTGCCTGTTATCCCTCACCTCCTCCACCCACACCCACGTCAGCCCCAATCTTCTAATTGTCTATTAGTTTTTAACCCTCTGCACCCTCAATTATCCCCACCCTCTATTCCTACATGCTGCCTGTTAGCCCTCCCTCCCTTCACCATCATCCATCCACGACCCCTATTCCTGTACACTGCCGTCATCCCTTTCCGCCTTCACCGTCACCCACCCACAACAACTATTCTTGTCTGCTGCCTGTTCGCCCTCTCCTCTGTCACCCTCACCCACCCCATTCCTGTCTGCTGTCTGTTAGCCCTCACCCGCCTTACTATCACTTAACACCCCACTCCCTATCCCTGTATTGTGCCTGTTAGCCCTAACTCCCGTGACCCACACTCACCCCAAAAACTAACTACCTGTTGGCGCTCACCATCTTCCACCTCACCCATTCTCCACACTCGATTCATCAATGCGGTTATATATCCGTCACCCCAGACAACCGCACCCACGGCCAGCCCCCATTCATGCATTTTGCCTGTTAACTTTCAAACATCATCACCCTTAATCGTCACCAAACCCTATTCCTGTATGCTGCCTGTCAGCCCTCACCATGTCACCCTCACCCATCGCCCACCCACTATGTCAGTAAGCTTCCTGATCGCCCACAGCCCTCCATCCTTATCAACCCCCCACATCGTACCAATATTCTGCCTGTTACCGTCACCTGCGTCATCCGTACCCACTCCAACTCCCATTTGTGTATAATTCCTGTTAGCCCTCACTACATATCACCCTCGTCTACCCCGCACCCGCGGAACGTTGTCACAGTGGTAGCACTGCGGCCTCACAGTTTCATTGCACTGGGTTAAATTTCAGCCTTGGATGACAGTCTGTGCGAAGTTTGCAAACTCTCCCCGGGTCCCCATGGGTTTTCTACGGGTGCTCCGTTTTCCACCCACAGTCCAAAAGTGTGCAGCTTAGATGGGTTGGCCAAGACAAGCTTCCCCTTGGTGTCTAAATGGTTAGACGTGTTATGTTAATAGCATGGACGCCTGGGTTTAAGTAGGATGCTCTTCCCAACGGCTTGCGCTGACTCTATGGACCGAATGGCTTCCTTCTGCACTGTAAATTCTATGACCGTTATAGTCCTCACCTCACTTCACCCTGACCCATCCCCACACCCTGTCTCTGTATCCTGCCTGTTAGACCTCAACGCCATTCAACGCCACACACCCCTACACCTCCTGTCTCCGTATACTGCCTGTTAGTGCTCACCCCTATTCAACCGCTCACATCGGCACACCCTATTCATTTAGGCTTCTAGTTAGCTCTCATCCTCTTCAGCCACATTCAACCCCTACACCTTATTTCCGTATACTTCCTGTTAGCCCTCACCCCATCACCCTCACATCTCCTCCTACCCCCCATTCTAGTGTACTGGCTGTTAGCTGTCTACACCCTCACCTATCCTTGACCCCTGATTCTTGTATGCTGCCTATTAGACCTCACACCCTTCATACTCACCCAACCCCCGATAATGGTCTCGTCGCATGGCCTGATTTATATTACAAGAATACTTATAACTAAAGCCTTAAACAATTTATTCACATTAACTATGGATCACAAATGCACAAACCAACAGATGAATAACTCTATTAACATGCACAGTCTCTCTCTTCCAGCGTTCTCGTCCGTCTCAAGTCACTTGACTCTAACATACAATCATATACTCGTGGCACTCACTAGAGTCAGGTGACTTCAGACTTCAGTTGATGAAATGCAATACAATTGTATCACTACATCCATTTTCCTTTGAGGAATACATTAATATATTGTCATCAGTACGTTTTCACTTGGTATAATGAACTTGTCAGTTGAACAGTATTATATTGTTTTTAATTTTTTATGTATAATAAGCATATAATGCACAAATAGTCCAAATCTAAAAAAATGAGTCGATAAAATGTTGTTCTGAATATGGCTGATCTTCTCAAAGTTTGATCTTGCTTCTCAGAACTTGTATATTCAATGTTCACCATGATATTCTCATTCTGTGGAACTGCTGAACTATCTTACACCGTAGCTGACGTTGATTCTGACGTAGATTCGTCATGTATTAGGTTGATGTTAAAGTCTTCTTCCGTTTCCAAAAGTGTGTAATTATTTATTATTAAAACCAATCCAAACATGACGATTTATTCTGAAAACCCCTGATAGCGTACTGTAGGGATGAGGTTCTACTTCTTCAAGTACAATCGCATTTCTCGACCAATTGCTTTAATCGTCTCCTCTCACAAAGTCATCACTACTTATAGATGTTAAATTTCCCAACACTCTATCATGGAACTCTTTTTGTTTTGCTTTAATGTTATGTATTTCTTGCAGTGCCATTGCAATCTCCTTTTCTAAGTATGGAAGTGGTGTACGCAACCTTCTAATCACGAATAACTCTGATGACAATCCATATGACAAGGATAACACTTGATAACGTGATTTTGCGCTATATGTGGATCATATTGTGTGGCCGTTGCTTTCTGTAATGGTCATTTTACAATATGTACACTTTAATCATTAAGATCTTTGGGATCTATGCCGACGAAAACATCACCATTTGTTTGTTTCACTCGTACCATGTAATTTACCCCATTGGCAGCTTCTTCTATTTTCTCGTTAACTTTTGATTTTGTATCTGATACGGTGGTCGGGAAGAAATGAGATTGACATGTCGATCTACATTTTCAGCAACTTCACTACGAATAGTTTGTATCCGTGCTTTAGATATTGCATATTCTTCAAAATGTATCTCGTTGGCAGATGCAAGGGCGGCCCGCTCACAGCAGCCATGTACCGGAGCCACCTGGACATTGCAACGGCGCTCCAGAAAGTAACCCAGGTCATGGCTGAGGGAGTCGGCGGCATTGCCTAGGCCATAGCCGCAATAGACTGTTACAGAAGGAGGTGATTCAGTCACTAGCCGATGTGGCACTGGCCCAGAGGGACGTGATCTATTCCGTCGCTCCATGGCTATGAGCAGTGACGCCCTGGTCGGGTTGGCTGTGCGACGTACGGGAATGGCTTTGGGTTTTCTCCCCATAGCACCCCTCCCCCAGTACGCCCGCGGTGCCAGGTGTTCCATAATCTGGAAAATGTGTCCCACTGTCTCCCTGCTCAGCCTGAGTCTCCGACAGCATTCCCAGTCCAGAAGCTCCTCCAATGACCGGTGCTGCCGTTACACATGAAGCCTCATGCGGTGCCTCTTTCCCACTTTCTCCTCAGCCTGTTGGACGGCCGGCTCTCCATCCTCACCGTCTGGATACTGTTGCTCTGTGGCTAGCTCCTGTTCTGCATGGTCCGTCTCGAGCAACTGCTGCTCGCACAGCCTCAGTGCATCCCCAGGGTGAAGACCCCCATCCCAGCTCCAATTCCCAAGTCCATTGTGTGCAGGGGGTGGAAGGTAGACAGGTTAGTATGGTGCATACACCCGGCCCAACCAGGTCCACCGGGCTACACGGTGGCCCCGGCCTGCACTGCAGCTCCTGACCCCGCATGTGCCGCCCTCTCTTCCCCATAACTACGTTGCCGGTCATTCCCCCCTTGCGCCCTTCATCTTTAACGTTGGCTCTGCCGGTCCCCGCTCACCGTGAGGTTCTCTGCCCCCGGCTTATCACTGCTGCCTGTAGTCCCATTGGCTGACATTACCCATACCAGCATGACATTCCATGTCCACCAACCGGCTCCCTCATTATGCCACTGCGGTACTGCCCTTGTGTTGGCCGTATGCTTCCCCACCGGTGTGTGGTTGCTGGTTGCAGGGGAAAGGTTGGCATAGTGTGAGTTGGAGTAATGGGGCGGATGATAGATTCTGGGATAGTGGGATGCGTGGGGTGCGATTCTGTGGCCTAGAGCACCCTACAGGGTTGTGCGGTGGAGGCTGCGGTGCTGGGGTGTGGGGTGGTTGGTGTGATACTGTGGTGCATGGTTTCTGAGTTTGCTTCGCCCCTCAGCCAGACCTGCCAGAGCCAGACCCTTTCCACCAGCCCTCCAGTGCCTCACCACCAGCCCCTTCTCGCTGGCAGCACGGTGGCGCAGTCGTTAGCATTACTGCTTCAAGGCGCCGAGGTCCCCAGTTCCTTCCCGGCTCTGGTCACTGTCCATGTGGAGTTTGCACATTCTCCCCGTGTTTGCATTGGTGACGCCCACACAACTCACAGATGTGCATGGTAGGTGGATTGGCCACACTAAATTGCCCCTTTATTGGAAAACAATGATTTGGATACTCTAAATTTATGAAAAGAAAAAAGTGTCCCTCCTCCCAGCTAGCCCTGACAAAATCCATCCGTTATGGACCATGGTTTTGAGAACCTCAAAGTGTATAATAGAGTTCACTTGACCCACAACTTTTAATAGATTGTGGTATGGGGAGCACACGGCCCACTCTACAGGTCTGGTACAGCAGGAATTGAAAAGTATTTTTTTAAGCAAAACAATATTTATTCGATAAACTCAAGGTAACATTTTTAAAACATACAGTGAACTTCCTAGCAACCATTAAATCAAAAACAACCCCCAAAGAGTGCAACACTAAATAATCCTTTAAGCTTTCCTTTTCACATCCATACGACTTAAAAACAAAACCTTGAACAGAAGCACATCAGCTTAAAGTCGCCGGTGAAAACATTTAAAATTCTCAATTCACCAAAGGATCAATAGATAGTATTTTGATGGCAGAGAGATCAACATTACAGCTCCTCTGTCTGGCTGCATCTCCCGCACTGAAAACGAAACTAAAACACACCCTGCTGCAAACAGCCTAAAACGAAAGTAAAAGGCTGACAGACAGCCCAGCTCCATCCACTCTCTGACATCACTGCAGTAGTAAACACTCGTGTCGTAAAGGTGCGCTCACTACATATATTTATATGCACACCCATTTATAAACACTCATTTATTAAAGGTACTCTCACATGACTTCTCCCCCCCCCAAGAAAAAAATATACCATCAACTTCAACATGGTTTCATTTTTTACCTTTTCACTATCCTTTACGAAATGCACTCAGTAAACATACATTTTAGTTTCAAAAACAACACACGGAAACAGGTATAATAATATAGTCCATTTTTTTGCTCTTCCTCCAACTGAAATCCTTCACCATTGGCAGTCTCTTTCAACAAGAAGGTCTCTGCACGATCCGTCCATTTCTCTATGCCTCGGCATTTCTCTTTAAAGTCAGACACTTTAGTTCAATCTGATCACAGGGTCCCTTATAATTCCCCAAAACAAGTTATCATAGCTTTCAGGCTGTCAAATGCCTGTTGAAAGTCTACTGTCGATTGGAATGTTCGAATTTTCTTCAGGCAGTCAATCAATGGGGCAATCACGCGTCAGAATGTTCGATCAAATCCACTCATGCCAAGAAATCGCATTATTTCCTTTTGTCTCGAGGGTATTGAAAACTCCTCAATACTGTTGGTTTCACATCCCGTGTGACCATTCGACCTTGTCTGATTGTATGGCCATGGAAAGTGATTTGGGATTTTCTAAATTCACTTTTGGCTAGGTTTATCACCAAAACCGCCTCCTAAAGTCGATCGAATAACTCCATCAGATGTTTCAAATGTTCTGTCCATGTCTGGCTGAAAATTACCAGTTCGTTGATGTGTACCGCACAAGTGGGTAATCCTGTAACAACTTTATTAGTTAACCGTTGAAATGTGGCTGGGCGTTTTTCATGCCAAATGGCATAACGTTGAATTGGGATATACCATCTGGAGTCACAAAAGCTGAAATTATATTAGCCCTTCCAGATAAATGTACCTGCCAGTAACCTTTAAGTTAATCCAGTTTGGAAATGAAAGTTGATTGTCCCACTTTCTCATTGCGATCCTCCAAATGTGGGATAGGATAAGAGTTTGTTCTTGTAACTGCATTAACCTTTCTGTCGTCCACACACAACCGTTGGGCACCGTCTGGTTTTTGGTACCATCACTACAGGTGAGCTCCATTGGCTGCAACCCACTTCCATTATGTCATTTTTAAGCATACTGTCAATCTCTTTGTTAACCTGTGCTAATTTTAAAGGGTTAAGTCTGTATGGATATTGTTTGATTAGAAC
This sequence comes from Scyliorhinus canicula, assembly GCF_902713615.1. Classification (NCBI taxonomy): domain Eukaryota; kingdom Metazoa; phylum Chordata; class Chondrichthyes; order Carcharhiniformes; family Scyliorhinidae; genus Scyliorhinus; species Scyliorhinus canicula. The sequence goes on from NC_052151.1 coordinate 222,861,540, forward strand.
AGCATTTCGCACATCTACATCATGTATAGCCATTTTAGTACTTCCCAATTTATCTCCACAAACTAGCCCATGTGATATCAATAACTCCTTCAGGTCAGTGTGTTTTTCCTCTGGAAGGTAACTCAACAATTTATCCCAATTTTTAAGAGCATCCTCAATTTTCAATTTAATTTGAGGTATGTCAAATTTAGTCATTTGGACTTGGTTCATCCCTTTGAGTTAGACTCATGAAAATCTCCTTTTTCTCTCCTTCCCTTTCAAAGTACCCTTTAAGCACATTCATATGACACACTCGGTGAATCTTCCTCCCATCTGGTGTTTTACCACATAATTCACCTCCCTTAATTTCCTTTCAATCTCTTTCATCTTACTCTCTATCTCTTTCTTTGTTTCTTTCTTCTCCCTACTTTCCTTTCCCCCTGATGTGTGTGTCCCTTTCCCTTTCTTTTTCTCTCATTGCATATTCAAACTGCTTTAATTCTGTTTCATGTTCAAGTTGCTTAATTTGCAACATGATCTTTGCCATTTCTAATGAGTCAGACTGTACCTCAGGCAACATTAAATGCTTAGCCACCGCCATAATTACCTCATTGTTTTGCATTTTGTCAGTTAACATTAACTCCAATGTTTTTTGCCAAATCTAATAGTCTGCTTTTAGTCTCTGTCCGTAAGGTACTGCGTGTAACCGTCTCCATCGCCAAAAACTTCAGCGCCTCTGAAAAAGCCATTGTCCACAACACACTCCCTACTTAACTAAAATACTACACCTGAAAAGCACCCACAATATACTCACCGCTCACTGTCTTTAAGTTCACTAAGCCAAACCAATAGATAGACTTGTATCTCCCTCATCCCCCCAATTTGTTTTGGGTCAGGGTTTAGAGATCCCCAAAGTGTATCATGGAGTTCACCTGACCCAGAACTTTTAAAAGATTATGATTTGGGGAGCACACGGCCCACTCTCCAGGCGTGATACAGCAGAAATGGAAAATTATTTTTTAAAGCAAACCAATGTTTATTCTATGAACTCAGGTTAACCTTTTTAAAAAATACAGTAAACATCTTAGCAACCATGAATTGAAATACAACCCCCAAAGTTTACACACTAAGTAATCCTTAAGCTTTCCTTTTAACATCCATACGACTTAAAAACTAAAATCTTCAACAGAAGCACATCAGTCAGTACTGAAAACATGTATCATTCTGAATTCACCAAATCATCAAGAGATAGTCTTTTCATAGCAGGGAGATCAGCAGTATAGCTGCTCTGTCTGGCTTCAGCTCCCACACGGAAAATGAAGCTAAAACACACCCTGCAGAAAATAGCCTAAAATGAAAGTAAAACAGCTGACAGACAGCCCAGCTCTACCCACTCTCTGACATCACTGCAGTAGTAAACACCCATTTCATAAAGGTACTCTCACTACAGATATTTATATATTCACCCGTTTATAAATAACTACTTCTTAAAGGTACACTCACATGGCACCTCCCACCAGCCAGCTCTGAAACTGCCCCATAGCAGCCATGCCAGTTTGCTTCCAAAGCCAGCACAACCAGTGTTCCACCAGCCACACCGACTTGTGCCCCCCACCTCGCCCCCAGCCGATCCAGACCATGGTCGTGCCTCTGCATGTCCCACTGCAGTCTGAAATTGGTGTTGTGGATTGTTTGAATGTTCTGTCAGGTAGAGTTGAGAGTTCCCTAATTTTCCCACCTGGCTGTATGGCAGATGTTTGTGCTTCTGATTTGCTGAACGAGCGACCTCTCATTGAGCCTGAAGATGGAGCTTCCGATTAGCTGGGCTTTCAGTCTTCGGTGGAACTCCTGATTGGCTGGGAGGCTATCAGATTGCGGCTAGAGCTCCTGATTGGCTGAGGGGCTGTAAGTCAGTTTTATTTGTTGATTAATTTTATAATTGATGTAATCGGATATTTCCCCACGTTCTTGATCTGCTCCCTGAATCTGGACTGAGTCACGACATAAATAAATGTGTTGGTGCAGCAATTTAAATCCCTCAGCATAAAGCCGACTGCTTGTAAATTATATTGAGGACGGGTGAGGTAATCTGTTTCCCCCAAATCAATATAGAAAAATTTAATAACAGATACAGTCCAGAGGATAATGAAAGTTCCGGAAATGCTGAAGAGTAAAATCATTGACTTCCTTCTGCTCTCCATCTCTGGGTCTGTGCGACTGTCTCCCTGACTTTGAGCCCTCAGTGTCTTCCGGACTCGACTGGTGAGTAAAATGTGTCTGACTGTCAGAACGTTGGTCAACAGGATTGAAAAGAATGGGATCAAAGGGGTTAAAACCTGAGAAAACCAGTTAAAAGCAATCCATCCGGGTTCAGTGATGAAGCTGCTCTTTACCTCACAACCCCACTGGATATTGTCGATTATCTCCCAAGGTTCACATGTGAAGTACAGGGGGATGTTCTTGGCACAGAGCAGGAGGCCGCTTGTTGACAGGACCACAGCCGCAGTTGTCCCGGTGCAATATGTAGTTTTTAGTTTCTGACAGCGAATGGCCACAAATCAATCAAAGGTGAACGCGAGGGTGAACCACACAGAACAGTCCATGGCTGCAGACAACAGGACAAGGTTAACACGACAAACAGGGGTAATGTCCAAGAAATTCCGGGGAAAATAATAACTATTCATCATGTTCAGTATGGGGCGAGTGATAATAAACAGCAGGTCTGTCGTTGCCATGGCCACCAGGTAGCGAGTAGTACAGGTGGAGAGACCACACTTTCCCCGACACAGAATCGCAATTCCCAGAAAATTCACTGTCAGAGAGAGAAGGGAGGAGAGCCTTGAAATTGCTGATTAAACATTATCCGTATCTGAGCTGGGACAGGACTTCACGATCAATAAAATGTGCAGTGGGTGGATGGCGGTGTTGGTAGGGTTGTGGGAACAGACATTAACATTACAGAGATGGAAGTAGCAATTACAGCCCAAGTGTTTAAGACGGGAGAAGGCGAAGGGGGGGGGGGGGGGGGGAGGGGGTCAGTGTAAATTGCAGCGAAGTCAATTTGATGGCAGTGGTAGGAAAATGTTAATAATTGAGATAACTTTGGGAGAGGTTACAGCTCTTATTTAGGCTGATTTACAGGATTGCCTCAGACTGGACAGGGTTCCCAGACCGCATACAAACAAAACATAGATCCCTTCTGACCCTGACTATTGGACTAAAACCAGATTGGGCCATGACCAGGACTGGAATTCTGATGGAGTTCAGCAACACGTCTGCATTCTTGGAATTCTCCAAGATAAATGGAAATGAATAAAGGAAGCGCAAGGACATCCCAGTTCAGAATAATGGGAAACTGGAGGCTGTGCAGTCTCCAGAATATTCCAAGGGCGCCCCCTTTCCGGGATAAGTGATTCAGAAGGCACCCTCTCCCAAGAATAACCCATTGACCTGTCCTAATATCCCGAGATCTCACTATTCCGAGGAATACATGCTGTACCAGTTTGGAAACAATTACAGACAATCTTTTCCCAGTAATTTTCCCTCTCTGGACTCCGACATTCCCCAGCGTACACTTGTCAGGTAGAGACTCTCTCCAGATCCGGACCCAATCCATTCCATCAATAAGGTTGTATATTCCAAAAATAAGATCGTTAAGATGGAGAAGAAAGTTCCTAACGTTGTTGAAAATAACGTTGAGCCCTGAGGGCTGCAACCTGCCTCATTAGAAGATGAGATGTTGCTCCGGTAGCTTGCATTGGGCTCCACTAGATCCTTGCAGCAGACATGTGGGCCTGAGAGCGAGGTGCTGAGTTAATATGGCTGCAAAAGAAAAGATGGGACCATGCTGTGGCCTGTGAAGGTATTATGCAAAGCTGTCACTAAGTCTGTGTTTCGTCTCCCCAATGTGCAGTAGCCGGTATTTGGAACGCGGAAGACATTAGACCAAATTGAAGGAATGCATGTAGAATGCTGCTTCACCAGAAAGGAGAATTTGGGATCTAGAATCATGAAATGGGAGGTGGTAAAGGGGCAATTATTGCACCGTCTGTGATTGCAATGGAAGGTGCCGTCGGAACGGGAAGGGGCGTTGGTTGTGATAGAATAGAGGATAAGGATTTCAATGAGGGAGCAGTATTGGATAAATGCAAAAATGTGGGGGATGGTTGGTGACACGTGCTTCATCAAGGCATCATGATGGAGTTGGCAGAAATGTTGGAGGACTGCCCTTTGAATGTGGAGGTTGGCTGTGAAGAAAGTGGGAATTGGGGACCCGATCATATTTCCGTGAGGGTGGGGGTGAGGGAAGAGAACATACGAACATAAGAAAATACGAACTAGGAGCAGGAGTAAGCCATCTGGCCCCTCGAGCCTGCTCCACCATTCAATGAGATCATGGCTGATCTTTTGTGGACTCAGCTACACTTTCCGGCCCAAACACCATAACCCTTAATCCCTTTATTCTTCAAAAAACTATCTATCTTGACCTTAAAAACATGTAATGAAGGAGCCTCAACTGCTTCACTGGGCAAGGAATTCCATAGATTCACAACCCTTTGGGTGAAGAAGTTCTTCCTAAACTCAGTCCTAAATCTACTTCCACTTATTTTGAGGTTATGTCCCCTAGTTCTGCTTTCACCCGCCAGTGAAAACAACCTGTCCGCATCTATCCTATCTATTCCCTTCATAATTTTAAATGTTTCTATAAGATCCCTCCTCATCCTTCTAAATTCCAACGTGTACAGTCCCAGTCTACTCAACCTCTCCTCATAATCCAACCCCTTCAGCTCTGGGATTAACCTAGTGAATCTCCTCTGCACACCCGCCAGTGTCAGTACGTCCTGTCTCAAGCAAGGAGACCAAAACTGAACACAATACTCCAGGTGGGGCCTCACTAACACCTTATACAATTGCAACATAACCTCCCTAGTCTTAAACTCCATCTCTCTAGCAATGAAGGACAAAATTCCATTTGCCTTCTTAATCACCTGTTGCACCTGTAAACCAACCTTCTGTGACTCATGCACTAGCACACCCAAGTCTCTCTGCACAGCGGCATGCTTTAATATTTTATCATTTAAATAATAATCCCGTTTGCTGTTATTCCTACCAAAATGGATAACCTCACATTTGCCAACATTGTATTCCATCTGCCAGACCCTAGCCTATTCACTTAACCTATCCATATCCGTCTGCAGACTTCCAGTATCCTCTCCACTTTTCGCTTCACCACTCATCTTAGTGTCATCTGCAAACTTGGAAACATTGCCCTTGGTCCCCAACTCCAAATCATCTATGTAAATTGTGAACAATTGTGGGCCCAACATGGATCCTTGAGGGACACCACTAGCTACTGTTGCCAACCAGAGAAATACCTATTAATCCCCACTCTTTGCTTTCTATTAATTAACCAATCCTCTATCCATGCTACTACTTTACCGTTAATGCCATGCATCTTTATCTTATGCAGCAACCTTTTGTTTGGCACCTTGTCAAAGGCTTTCTGGAAATCCAGATATACCACATCCATCGGCTCCCCGTTATCTACTGCACTGGTAATGTCCTCAAAAAATTCCACTAAATTAGTTAGGCATGACCTGCCCTTTATGAATCCATGCTGCGTCTGCCCAACGGGACAATTTCTATCCAGATGCCTCGCTATTTCTTCCTTGATGATAGATTCCAGCATCTTCCCTACTACCGAAGTTAAGCTCACTGGCCTATAATTTCCTGCTTTCTGCCTACCTCCTTTTTAAAACAGTGGTGTCACGTTTGCTAATTTCCAATCCACCGGGACCACACCAGAGTTTAGTGAATTTCGGTAACTTATCACTAGTGCACCTGCAATTTCCCTAGCCATCTCTTTTAGCACTCTGGGATGCATTCCATCAGGGCCAGGAGAGGTGCGAGGAATGAATCAACTGAACACAGTTGAGAGCTCTGTAGACCAAAGGAAGGTGGTGGCGTCATCACCGGATAAGGAAAAGGCAGACATGCCAGAAGGGTCATTTGCGAACTTGGCATCATGATTCCCTCCTCAGAGGAAGCAGGGTGTGAGGATTTGTGCACGCGGTAGCTGTGGGTTTTCTGGTTTGAATTAATACAGGTGTCCCGTCTGTCGCTGGAAATGGAGACAGCCAGGTCAAGGAAAGGGAGGAAAGTGTCGGAGCTGAACCCAGTAAAGGTGAGAGAGGGTAGAAGTTAGAATCATAATCGATTCATGTTGCCATTCCAGGCAGAAGCATGACGTCATCAATATAGTCATCGCTGTAATAGAAATTGAATTACGGGACGAGTGTGGAGTTGTACAGGAACACGGAGTGTTCCACATAACCAAAAAAAGACAGGCTTAGTGGGGTCCAAGAAGAAAACCAAGGCCAGGTCTTTAATTTCCAAGAAGTGGGACAAATTGGACGGTAAATTATTGAGTGACAGAACAAGTCCAGAAAGGCTGAGGAAGATAGTGCTGGTAACGGATTGTCGACGCCTCCGACCAAGGAAGAAGACTCAGAGTTCTGAGACGCTCCTGTTGGGGGACGGAGGTGTGGAGGGATTGGACATCCATAGTGAAGATGAGGCGGTTAGGGCCAGATAATTGAACCGTGATTAAATTACAAATAGCACCAGAGGAATCAGGAATGTTTTTGGAACGGGCAGAAGAACAAACGAGAGGATGAAGTCAAGTTAGGAACATATTTGTTTGGTTGGCTCAGAAAATGGTGAATGAATAGGTCTACCGGGACAGTGTTGGTTGTGGATTTAGGAAGTAGGTAGACACGGGACGTTTTTGCAGGGCGTGGACACTGCATAGGGAGCATTGGATTGGATTTGTTTATTGCCCCATGCACAAAGTTGCAGTGACAAGTATTATTCGAAACCATCATTCCATACATGAGAGGACACATTGTGAAAAGACAATGTAAATACATAAGACAATAAGAGCAGAGTCAGGCCACTTGGCCCATCGAGTCTGCTCCGCCATTCAATCATGACAGATATTTTCTCATCACGATTCTCCTGCTTTCTTCGCATAATCTCTGATCCCCTCATTAATGAAGAATATATTATCTCTGTCTTAAATATACTCAGTGAATTGGCCTCCACAGCTTTCTGCGGCAAAGTGTTCCACAGATTTACCATCCTCTGGGAGAAGAAATTCCTCCTCATCTCTGTTTTAAAGGATCGTCCCTTTAGTCTGAGATGGTTCTAGTTTTTCCTTCAAGTGGAAACATCCTCTCCACGTCCACTCTATCCAGGCCTCGCAGTATCCTGTAAGTTTCAATAAGATTCCCCCGCATCCTTCTAAACTGCAACGAGTACAGAACAAGAGCCCTCAGAGGACAAGTTCTTCATTCCAGGGAGAATTCTTGTGAACCTCTTCTGGACCCGTTCCAAGTCCAGCACATCCTTCCTTAGATTTGGGGCCCCAAACTCCTCCCATACTCCAAATACAGTCTGACCAGATCCTTATACAGCCTGAGAAGTACAACCCTGGTCTTGTATTCCATCCGTCTTGACAGGAATGCTGACATTGCATTTGCCTTCTTAACTGCCGACTGAACCTGCACATTAACCTTTACAGAATCGTGAACAAGGACTCCCAAGTCCCTTTGTGCTCCTGCTTTGCGAAGCATTTCCTAATTTAGAAAATAAATAGACACAGGCATCGGGGAAACATACAGGAGTGCAGTACTACATATAGAATCATCGAATTTACAGTGCAGAAGGAGGCCGTATGCCCCATCGGGTGTGCACCGGCCGTTGGAAAGAGCATTCTACTCAGACCCATGCCTCCACGCTGTCCCCGTCACCAAATTACATCAGGTAAGTGATTGCACACTCAGGGGCATGGCCAATTCAACTTTTAATTTTCAAAGTGTCTTCAGGAAGATCCGACGAATCAGATACATGAGTAATATCAGAGCAAATGGAGCTCGGGGGCACAGCAGCAGAATGAACAGCACGTATATCTTCGGACTGTGGGAGGAAACTGGAGCAGCCGGAGGAAACCCACGGAAACACGGGGAGAAATTGTAAACTCCACACAGACAATAATCCGAGGCCGAAATTGAACGCTGGACGCTGCAGCTGTGAAGCAGCAGTGCTAATCACTGTGCCACCGTGCCGCCCTACCCAGTACAGAAGAGGTGTGAAGAGATAAGCTCAGTCCTATTTCCGGTTTCAGGGAAGGAGGAAGAAGCGGGAGGTTGATGCAGCATGTGTGAGGTTGCGGGACTATGATGTCCGGGGCTTTGAACGGAAGATACCCTGAGTGGATGAGGTCAATGAAAGTCCTGGAAACAATAAAACGATGTTTATTGGTGGGCACCTGGTCCAGGCGGAGGCAGCAGGGTGTGCCTGAGAGTTGAAGCTCACCATCTGTTAGGAAGACGTCAGTGCACAAGACAATAATTGCACCACCCTTGTGAGCAGCTTAGATAACCAGGTCAGGGTTGGATATTAGATGGGGTATTGGAGTAAGGTCAGAGGGAGAGGGTTAGACTAGGTGAGAGGGATAGGGAAATTGAGGTGGTCGATGTCGCACTGACCGATCTCAATGATAAGATCAAGACCAGATAGGAGGCCAGAGGGTGGGGTCCAGGTAGAAGGAGACTACTGGAGACAGGTGGATTTCTACCTCAAATATTCATAAAATTGACAGGGAGAAACTGGAGAGACACTATTATCTATTCAGTAATCATCATTAGAATATTACCAGAGAATTGAAACGAGCAGTCGGTTTCTGTTATTCTTGAATTTAAAACAGAAACTAAAACAGTCCCAGAAAGCAATCTACCAATGACAACGTCAACAGGGGAAAATGAATTAAAATTATGAGGAAAAAATTTAGTAAAACAGTGAACTAAATACTCGGCACATTTTCCAAAGTCAACATAGTTCCTGACAGATGTGAATGAATTATTTCAATAACTATTAGAAATTATAGATTTAATTCTGTGATAGATGTTAAGCAATTTGATTTTCAAAATGCCTTCAGGAAGATCTGACTTAACAGACTCAAGAGTAATGTCAGAGCAAATGGAGCGTGGGGACACAGCAGCTGAATGGACACATGCTGGCGACGCACAAAGATAACAGGAAGAGGAGTTAAAGGGAATTAGTCAGATTGGTGGAATGTGGGACATGGTGTTCCATAAGGATCAGTTCTGGGATCATTCTCCTTCACCGTTTACATCAATAATATGGAATCGGGATGTAGAATGTTAATTACAGAGTTTACAGACAAAACCAAATTGAGAGTGACAGTAAATATAGAGGAAGAATACAACCAAATACTATCAATCCTCAATTATAAACTTGTAAAGTGGGTATTTCAATGGGAAATTAATTTCCTCATAGCTCAGTGTTCTCTGCTGTATTTTGATCAGAATAATAAGTCTCCCAATCACTCCTTGGAAAACAAGTGTCTGGATGGGCTGTAGGGGTCTGTGGGTCAGCTGAACGGATTCATAAATCAATGGAAGCATCAAAACAGTTAAAAAAAACACCCGTAAAAATTGAGGAAACATTGGACTTAATTTCAGGATTGTAAGAAATGACAAACATACCACAAAACCCTTTAGAATACCGCACTATTGTGGATTGTTTAAATGTCAGAGTGTAGTTGATACAGTACCTGTTTCTGCTGGACAGTTTGATACAAAACAAAGATATCGAGACATTTCACTTCAAACAATAAATATCAAATGTGTTTAAAACACATCTAAACTCTTCAATCTGTTCCATAGGTATAACAGAGAGAGAGAGACAGAAAGAGAGAGAGAGAGAGAGAGAGAGAGAGAGAGAGAGAGAGAGAGAGAGAGAGAGAGAGAGAGAGAGAGAATGCTCCGTAGAATGCAGGAACCACTCACCAATAAAACACATTATTGAAAAATAGAACAAACTTATTTCAGTTCATTCCAGACTCACACGCAATACAATTCTACCCAGACAGTTAGTCCCAGTGTGAGATGGATAACTGGATCAGATATTCCATTCTGCTATTAGACCCAAATTAGTAGAAGTCTAAACTGACAGGTATTTACATTAGTACTTGCTCATTGCTGTACACCGTACAGGCCTCCCTGAACAGGCGCCGGAATGTGGCGACTAGTGGCTTTTCACAGTAACTTCATTGAAGCCTACTTGTGACAATAAGCGATTATTATTATTATCAGATATTATACTCTGGTTAGTGACCCACACTCAGTACAATTCTACACTGACAGATACTCCAGTAATCCTTGTTCACCGCTGTCAGATATTCCACTCTGGTTAGTGACCCACACTCAGTACAATTCTACACTGACAGATACTTCCAGTAATAACTGTTCACTGTTGTCAGATATTCTCTCTGGTTAATGATCCACACTGAGTATGTTTTAATTCATACACCTTTCCTTCTTTCAGAGAGATCGCCTTCACTGAGATCCAATTTAACATTATATATGATTCCACTCACTATAACTTCGTTGATCAGACAACCCGTCAGTTACAAACAGAGCTTTATTGTCAGTTGATGAAAGGGATTCAAAGCACAGATGAGGTTGAGAGGCATTTGACTTCAGTGAATTATATCGTTGATCAGGTGGCTGTTTAACAATGAGCACGAGATCAGCATTAAACATTTTCAGTTACAGTGTTAAATTAGAGAGCCGCTCACACACAGATTTACACAACTTTAATGGTGATAGTCACTTACCAGGAACACCAATAATAGCAAGGATTGGGTAGAATATTTTCTCAACCATATCAATTGGACGATGCATGTTAATTGTGAAGTGATGTGTTCCTTCTTGCTGCTGACAGTCGTTATGTCTTCAACTGTGACGTTATTTATTCCTAGTCTTAAATTAATACCCTGAGGAATCACGTCATGGATTTTGAGGTTGCAACATTTTAAAACTATTTTTAAAAACATACATGAACAAACATATTACGACATGGGGTTCAGTGAAAGAAAACATTTATTTTTGAGTGAGTGACCACTTTCCGAAACACTGGGCTGAGCTGATCACATTGATCAACTAACAAAAACTGAAAGGATGCTGTCCACTCAGTCACCATCAGTCCCATCTCTAGATCTCAGATTGGTTCAGTGACATCCCTCACTCGACTGTGGCCATTCAGTGATTCAGTTCCAATTGTCAGTGTGTTTCTCTGGGTGGTTCCACTTCACTCTGGGTTTAGCTGCCTCTGTAACTGTGACCATTCAGTGACTCAATTCCCATTGTCAGTGTCTTTCTCTGGGTGGTTCCACTGCACGCTGGTGTGTAGCGGTCTCTGCAACTGTGACCATTCAGTGATTCAGTTCCAATTGTCAGTGTGTTTCTCTGGGTGGTTCCACTGCACTCTGGGGTGTAGCTGCCTCTGCAACTGACTATTCAGTGATTCAGTTCCAATTCTAAGTGTGTTTCTCTGGGTGTTTCCACTGCACTCTGGGTTGTAGCTGCATGTTTAACTGTGTCAATTCAGTGATTTGATTTACAGTGGTTCAGTTTCAGCAAAAGTAGTAAATTTTAATGACTCGAAAATCTGGAGCCATTTGAAGTCCAAAACAAATGCTTCCAAACCTCCATCTGGTACAGGCACACGTACACTGGAAGGGTGGCCGGCTAAGATGTAAATGAAGCGGGAGCTGGTCTGTGAGATGTGCTGATAGAATATAGAGTGATAGAGAAAAAATGAGAGGTGGAAGAGAGTAATAGAGAAGAAAATGAGCACGGAAGAGGGTGAGAGAGAAGCAGGGTGAAAGAGAAACAGGGTGAGCATGAAAGAGGGTGAATGAAACTGAGGGTGAGCAGGAAGGAGGGTGACAGAGAATGAGGTTGACAGAGCATGAGGATGAGAGAGAAAGAGGGCGAGGCAGAAAGAGGCTTAGAGGGAAAGAAGGTGGGGGAGAACGAGCGGGAGATATAGGATGGTAGCAAAAGAGGGTGGAAGAGAAAGAGCGTGAGATATATAGGGTGGTAGAGAAAGAGGTTGAGAGAAAGAGGATGAAAGGTATAAGGTGGTAGAGAAAGAGTGTGAGAGAAAAGGAGTGTGATAAAGAAAGAAGGTGAGAGAGAAAAAGGGAGCGAGAGAAAGTGAATGAGGGAGAAACAGGGTGGAGCGAAAGAAGACGAGATAGACTGAGAGTGAGAGAGAAAGAGAGTGAGAACGAGGGTGATTGAGAGAGTGAGAGCGAGAGAGGACGAGAAAGAAAGAGAGAACGAGGGTGAGAGAAAGGGGATGAGAGAGAAAGAGCGTGAGCGAGAAAGAGTGTGAGTGAGAAAGAGTGTGAGAGAGAATGAGAGAGAGAGAAAGAGGGTCAGAGAGAAAGAGTATGAGAGAGAAGGAGCGTGAGAAAATGTGTTATAAAGAAAGAGGGTGAGAAAGAAAGATTGTGAGATAGAAAAAGGGTGAGTGAGCAAGAGGGTGGAAGAGAAAGAGGGTGATAGAGAAAGAGGTGGGAGGGAAGAAGGTTCAGAGAGCAAGAGGGTGCAAGAGAAAGGGGGTGGGAGAGAAAAAGGGTGAGCGAGCAAATGGGTTGAAGTGAAAGAGGGTGGAAAAAAGATGGTGATAGAGAAAGAGTGCGAGAAATAAAGGTGGTGAGAGTGAAAGAGCTTGAGTGATATAGAGTGTGATTGAGAAAGAGTGTGAGAGAGAAAAAGGGTGAGGGAGAAGGAGGATGAGGGAGAGAGACGGTGAGAGAGAATGAGAGTCAGAGAGTTTATTGAGGGCCACAAGAATCCAGCCCGAGTCTGCAGAGTCAAAGGACAATCATTGTATTTCCAATGATTTGTATACAGCAGCAGTAGCAGTCATTCAGCCTGCTTCACTCTTCTAGCTGGCACCACACTGTGCAGGCCTAGTTATGCAGGAGAAACGACTAATGATTTTCCCGCCAAGCATTCTCATTGGTGAGGCTCATGCTGTTTAAGAATTATGGGATATCCAATAGTATTCAGGCAGGTTTTAACATCCCTCCCACGCAAAGTCCGAGGAATGCACGCAAACCTTGGCACTGGACGGCATCTGACTGGTTTCAGCTCAGGCTGGGCATCATTACCACTGTGCGCTAGATCGGACGACGTTTAACAAGAAGGCGAATGGCTCTTTCAAGATGAACGGCATAATGGTTGTACATCACGGGCCGTGCGACCGAGGAATCCCCGCGGAGGCATCCACTGTCTCCATCTCGGAGTCAGACTCAGAGTCGAAAACCTCCATCATCTCGGCGTCTGGATGTCATTGCGATTCTGCAACAACATCTACTGTGTGCGAACCCGTTGCAGCTGCAGAAGTGAGCACCCGTGGCGGGGAATCTGCAGAAGAAGCGGCCTTCTGGACACAACGTGTTCTTAATGCTTACATTCAATATGACCTGGTGTTGCACCTAGTAACAGATTGGGACGTTCATTGAAACATAACGCTTGGGAACCAACCGGGCACCACTCGTAAAAGTCTGGGAAAACACCATTGCTGGGATTCACCGATCCTGCGACCAAGTTCTCATCTTGGTGTCAAAAGTGGCGCGAGCTACTCCGGAGTCAACGGGCTTCCAGGGACAGGTATTCACCACTTCCTCGGGGGCTAGTACGGCGCCGGAGTGGTGTCCGCTGCTCCAGCGCTCGAAGGCCGTCACACCAAGGCCAGTGCGACTCCGCGCATGCGCATGGGTTCCCGTCTCCATGCGGGCCGTGAGGCCCGGCGCAAAGGAACATAAGCCCCCCTCCACGGAATTAGCGCCCTGCCAATCGGTAGGCCCGGTTCGCGCGCTAGGCCACCATGGAGGCTGCCCCCGGAGTCTGATGCCCCTGCCCCCTGACCAGGACGGCACCCGTAGCCAGAACATCGAGGTCCTGCCGGGTGCGACCGTACATAACCCACGCCGGCGGGACTCGGCTGAATTCGGCGGGCATTCGGCCCGTCGGGGAGCGGAGAATCGCCGGGGCGAGGCGCTTTCAATCGCCCCCGAACGGCGTGGCGGCCACCCCGCGGGTGCAAGAGAATGGGCGCCAGGGATTCGGCGACCCGGCGTCGAAGAAGAAAGCACCCCCCCCCCACCCCCAAGCCCCGGCGATTCTCCGACCCGGCGCAGGATCGGAGAATGCCGGCCCACGTCTTCCGGCGCAAACTGCGAGATTGGCCGATGCCGAGAAGGGCCATGCCCCTTCCGTTCCTGAATTCAGCGTACATTTGCGTCAATGTCTGGAAAAACCATACTGAGGCGGGAACGAAGTCTCCGGTCCATTAGGAGTTCCACTTGAACTTCCCGAGTCACTGCCTGTGGAGTGGTCCTATAAGATAACAGAAAACGAGCCAGTCTGGTTTCCATAGACCCGGAAGACTGTTTTTTGAGGCCCCGTTTGAACGACAGCACTGCGAGCTCCGCCAAGCCATTGGAAACCGGGTGGTCAGGAACGGTGCGGATATGGTGTATGCTGTTCATCTCCATGAAACTCACAAACTCCTCATTTGTGAAAGGAATGCCGTTGTCCGTGACGAGCACATGGGGTGGCCACGTGTGTGACAGAAAATAAATCCAACCTTTATCCAAATGAAGTCCGAGGAGGCCTAAAAGGCAAAGTAGATGAACTCAGAGGTACAGATGCTATAGGAATGATAGAGCAGGAGGGAAGAAAGGAGGAGGAGTTGCGAGTTGGGTATTTGATTAGGGACAGTATCAGTTCTGTGTACTGAGGACAGTAGCAGTACTGAGAGGTGATGTATCCGAGGGTACGCCACTGAGTCTACATGGGTAGGATTGAAAAATAAGAAGGGTGAGTTGACTTTGATAGGACTGTACTATCTGCCCCTAAATAGTCAGCGGGAGATTGAGGAGCAAATATGTAAAGAGATTGCAGATAGCTGCTGGAAAAATAGGGTGGTAAAAGTTGGGGACTTTTACTTTCCCAACATTAACTGGGACAGCCAGAGGATTAGGGGTTTGGATGGGGAGAATATTCAGGAAGAATTCTTCATTCAATATGTCGATGGCCGGACCGGGGTGGAACCGTAACCTCCTCTCAGGGAATAATGAAGGGCAGGTGACGGAAATGTTAGTCAGGGGTCACTTTGGGACCAGAGACTATAATTCTATTAGTTTTCAGATAGCTATGGAGAATGATAGCTCTGACCCAAAAGTTAAAATTTAAAATTGGGGCAAGGCGAATTTTGATGTTATTAGGTGGGAAATTTCAAAAGTTTATTGGGGAGCCTGTTTACAGGCACGGGGACAGCTGGTAAGTGGGAGTCATTCAAAAATTTGTTAACTTGTGTTCAACGTGAGCACATTCCACTCAGAGCGAAGGGTAAGGCTGCAAGGATGGAACCCTGGATGATCGGGATATTACGGCTATGGTCAAAAGGTAGAAGGAGGCAAATGACATGCATAGGCATCTGGGATCAAATGGATACCTTGAAGAGTATAGGACTTGTCGGAGTAGAGTTGAGAGAGAACTGAGGATGGCAAAAAGGGCATGAAATTGTCGTGGCCGATTACGCAAAGGAAAATCCAAAGAACGTTTACAGATACATAAAGGATAAAAGGGTGACGAGGGAGAGGTTAGGACCTCTTCAGGAGAAACAAGGTCAGCTATTTGCGTATCCACAAGGGATGGGGAGGTCTTAAATGAATATTTCTCGTCAGTATTTACTGTTGAGAAAGGCACGAATGTTCCGAAAATTGAGGAAATAAAAAGTGATGTGTTGAGGAGTGTACATATTACAGAGAAGGAGGTGCTAGAGGTATTAAAGCGCATCAAGATAGATAAGTCCCTGGGACCTGATTAAATGTATCCCAGGACGTTGTGGGAGTCTAGGGAGGAAATTGCCGGCCCAGAGCTGAGATATTTGAATCATCGACAGAGATCGGAAAGGTGCCTGAAGATTGGAGGGTAGCAAATGTTGTGCCCTTATTTGGGAAGGGCTGCAAGGATAAGCCTGGGAAATACAGACCGGTGAGTCTGACTTCTGCAGTGGGTAAGTTGTTAGAAGGCATTCTGAGAGACAGGACCTACAGCCATTTAGTCAGGCAGGAGCTAATTAGAGAAAGTTAGCATGGCTTTGTAAGGGGAAAATCATGCCTCACCAATTATGTTGAGATTTTTGAAGTGGGAACCAAGAAGGTAGATGAGGCCAATGCAGTCAACGTTGTCTACATGGACTTTAGCAAAGCCTTTGACAAGGTACCGCATGGCAGCTAGTTGCATGAGGTTCAATCTCACGGAATCCAGGGTGAGGCAGCCAATTGGATACAAAATAGACTTCGCGACCAAAGCCAAAGGGTGGTTGTGGAGGTTTGTTTTTCAAATGTGAGGCCTGTGACCGGCGGAGCGCCTCAGTGACCGGTGCTGGGTCCACTGTTATTTCTTATATTTTAATAATTTGGATGAGAATGTAGGAGGCATGGTTAATACATTTGCCCATGACACCAATGTGTAATAGTGGACAGTGAAGAAGTTATTTAAGATTTCAACAGTATCTTGACGAATTGGGCTAGAGGCTGATGAATGGCAGATGGAGTTTAATTTGGATAAATCTGGGCAGCATGGTGGCGCAGTGGTTAGCGCTGAAGCCTCATGGCGCTGATGTCCCCGGTTCAATCCTGGATCTGGGTCACTGTCCTTGTGGAGTTTGCACATTCTCCCCATGTTTGCGTGGGTTTCACTCCCACACCCCAAAGATGTGCAGGTTTGGTGGATTGAACGCACTAAATTGCCCTTTAATGGAAAACAAAATAATTGGGTACGCTAAAAAAAAATTTAAATGAATAAATATGAGGTGATGCATTTTGGTAGTTCGAAACAGGGAAGAACCTACTCACTTAATGGCAGGGAGTTGGGGAGAGTTACAGAACAAAGAGACCCCAGGGTACAGATTCATAGTTCCTTGAAGATGGAGTCGCAGGTGGACAGGGTGATGAAGAAGGCATTAAGCATGCTAGGGTTGATTGGTTATAATACAGGAGTTGGGACGACTTGTTGAAGTTGTACAAGACATTGGTAAGACCACACATGGAATACTGTGTTCAGTTCTGGTCACCCTATTACAGGAAGGATATTGTTAAACTAAAAAGAGTGCAGAAGAGATTTACGAGGATGCTATCAGGACTGGATGTTCTGAGTTATAAGGAAAGACTAGATAGACTGGGACATTTTCCCTTGAAGCTTATGAGGCTGAGGGGACCTTATAGAGGTTTAGAAAATAATATGGGGCATAAATAAGGTAGTCAACATATTTTCCCAAAGGCAGAGGAGTGTAGAACTAAAGGGCATAGGTTTAAGGTGATAGTGGATAGATACAGAAGAGATCAGAGGAGATGTTTCTTCACAGAGGATGGTGAGAATTTGGAATGAGAGTCAGTGGCAGAGGCAGGTAAATTATCTCCTTTTAAAAAACAATTAGACAGTTCCATGGGCAGGTTGGGTATACAAAGGTATGGGACAGATGCGGGTAAGTGGGACTACCTTATTTATAGAAACTGGGAGGGAAGGACAAGCTGGACCAAAGAGTCTGTTTCCATGTTGTAAACATCTATGACTCGATGAGTTGCTGTCAGCAGTGCAGACAGATATCCAAGTTTAATCTGCGTCGAACGTTTTGTGAGGGCCACGGAAAATCCAGCGAGTTGTGGGGTCAAAAGAAAATACCTTTATTCATGATTACATATACACAGCTGCAGTTGTACTGCACCAATTTGACTCCTTAAGCTGGTACCGCACTGGCCAGGTCTAGTTATGTCGATGAAAATGCTGATGATTGCCCCGCCCCCCTCATTGGGGGAGCTCACACTCCACCTACATAAGAACATAAGAACATAAGAACTAGGAGCAGGAGTAGGCCATCTGGCCCCTCGAGCCTGCTCCGCCATTCAATTAGATCATGGCTGATCTTTTGTTGACTCAGTTCCACTTTCCGGCCCGAACACCATAACCCTTAATCCCTTTATTCTTCAAAAAACTATCTATCTTTACCTTAAAAACATGTAATGAAGGAGCCTCAACTGCTTCACTGGGCAAGGAATTCCATAGATTCACAACCCTTTGGGTGAAGAAGTTCCTCCTAAACTCAGTCCTAAATCTACTTCCCCTTATTTTGAGGCTATGCCCCCTAGTTCTGCTGTCACCCACCAGTGGAAACAACCTGCCCGCATCTATCCTATCTATTCCCTTCATAATTTTAAATGTTTCTATAAGATCCCCACTCATCCTTCTAAATTCCAACGAGTACAGTCCCAGTCTACTCAACCTCTCCTCATAATCCAACCCCTTCAACTCTGGGATTAACCTAGTGAATCTCCTCTGCACACCCTCCAGCGCCAGTACGTCCTTTCTCAAGTAAGGAGACCAAAACTGAACACAATACTCCAGGTGTGGCCGCACTAACACCTTATACAATTGCAACATAACCTCCCTAGTCTTAAACTCCATCCCTCTAGCAATGAAGGACAAAATTCCATTTGCCTTCTTAATCACCTGTTGCACTTGTAAACCAACCTTCTGTGACTCATGCACTAGTACACCCAAGTCTCTCTGAACAGCGGCATGCTTTAATATTTTATCGTTTAAATAATAATCCCGTTTGCTGTTATTCCTACCAAAATGGATAACCTCACATTTGTCAACATTGTATTCCATCTGCCAGACCCGAGCCCATTCACTTAACCTATCCAAATCCCACCTGCGCTGCTCACACTCGGGTGCAGGGGAGGGTTCTATCTCTGAGCTGCTCCTGCTTCAGGCTGTAAAGCTGCTTCTAGACCTGGTGTGTTATTCTCTACGCTGGTTGTCTTTTCTGGACATTGAAGTCTGCACGCTGGCAAGGAGCAACGGTGCTACGAACGGTTAAATGGTGGGAAGAAAGCGCCAGTTGCTGCTGCCAGTTTCTTGCCTGGGAGGGAGAAGAGAGTGCGTGTCTGCAGTTGCCACGCCTTTGATTCGTACTTGTCACTGGCTGCCTTTCTGCAAATCGGTTTGGAGTGGAGCGAGGGCCGGATCTTGGTTGGCCTGCAGTCGGGCTGAAAGTGGATTGGAATAAACTTACTTTTGCAGTTTTGGACTGGATTGTGTCCGGATATTGGATGCCGGACCGATGAGAGCAGTAGGGGGTTGGCCCATTTGTCTATCTGACCTGATGTTGGTTGTGTTTTATTGCTGAGGGATTGTATGGATATTATTGGATTTTTGTTGGCACTGGGTGGTAGCCTGTTGTGACCCGCCCGCTTCTGTTCACTGTCGTTTAAAGCGTCCTTCCTGGCAGTTAGGGGTGGGTGGTCGGGAGGGGTGCTCTCTCTATCTCTCTCAATCGCAATCTGCCTGTCCCTTTCCTGTGAACTGAGCTGCTGCGGGCGCCACTTCACTAACGTGGGGCGGTTTCTAGTGTGGCGGAGGGAAGCATGCACTGGCTTCCCTCCGGACATGGAGTGTGAGAGACGGAGTGTGAGAGACAGAGTGTGAGAGACGGGAGTGTGAGAGACGGGAGTGTGAGAGGGGGAGTGAGACGGGGCGTGCGAGAGGGGGAGTGTGAGAACCGGATCAGAAGGCATGCATTCCATACGCTTTCTGGACTACCTTCTCCACTTGTGTTGCCACCTTCATAGATCTGTGGTGCTGCACACACAGTGATCCCACTGACTTTCTCCAATCCTAATAGTTTTGACATTTACAGTATCTTATCCCTCAATGTTCGTTCTACCAAAATGCATTACTTCATATTTGTCCCGATTAAACTCCATTTTCCGTTTCTCTTCCCATGACTCCCAACTATCTATATCCTGCTGTATTTTCTGAAAATCCTCGTCTGCCACTTCATCAACCTTGGTATCATCTGTCCAGTGGACCCACACAGAGAAACACACCAACAATTGGAACTGAATCATTGAATGGTCACAGTTACAGAGGCAGCTACGACCCAGAATGCAGCGGAACCACCCAGAGAAACACACTGACAATTAGAACTGAATAATTGAATGATGTGTGGGTGGACACCATAAATTCTGTAAATGTTTGTTAATGACTGATGAACACAGCCCAGTGCTTGGAAACACGTCACTCACTCCAAAGTAACATTTTCTATCACTGAACACAATGACGTAATATCTTTGTTCATATCTTTAAAAACACAGTTAAGCGATGTTGAATCCTCAACATCCATGAGCAGGTTCCAGGCAGCCATGTGGCGGAGCGCCTTGGACATAACAGCGACGCTCCTCAGCGTGGTTCAGTCACAGCAGGCCATGGCTGCGAACGTCGGAGGCATGGCGAGGGCTCTGGCCGTTGTGGTGCAGACACTGGGCGAAATGTCACAGTTCCAGAGATAGGTGACACAGTCACTGGCTGATGTGACACATACCCTCAGGGGTATGGCCTTGTCGCAGCGTGATGTGGCGCAGTCCCTGACGGAGATGGTCCTAGCCCTAACCCTAACCTTTTCGTGAATGGCTGCGAGCATGCTGACCCTTTTCGAGACCAGAGTGGGCTTCCAGTACAGGCAGTGCCAGGTGGCGGTGGAGCCACACGGGATGGATCCGCTTGCAGCTCCTTCGAATGGTGTAGCGTGGGGGCCATAGGGCACTCCGTGGGAGGCGAAGGTGCTGGGGCCCATGCCTGTAACTCCTACAGGGGAGGTCCCAAAACACCACAGCTCTTTGGACTCCACCCCTCCCCTCCTATCCATGGTGCAGCGGGCAGAACATGGCGGCACTACGACACCCGGGACGCCCGAGAAGCAGCCGGGCCTTTCAGGCCGGGCCGTCCCTGGAGAGGCGCACGAGTCACAGCAGTCCACTTGCACTCCTGCGCTGGGGAACTACCTGGGCGCAATGTTAGGGCCCACCTACACCCCCTTCCTCCTAGATGGTGAACCTGGAGGCGATCAGAACATCCCGTATGTGCTGACGCAGGCGATGGTGTTGCTCATTATGCTTTTACTTAATTGCCCTGTTTTAATAACCTTTGCTCTAGAGTCGCCAGGTATCCTCCGGATGCCACCACGAGGTTCAAAGCCAAGTGCTGATCAATAGCTCAATACACCAGTTAGTAAGTTTCAAATCAAAACACATTTATTACACACACAGTCAATCACTACTCATGCATAAAACTCTACTTACTAGACTATCACTATACCTAAAGGCCTATACTTAGCTTTCAAATTGCCCACCAGGTTAAAGGAGCAATGGCCTTTGTCCGGTTCTGAATCTGCAGGCTTCAAGCTGGTATGGAATAGTAGCTAGGAGCCTCTATCTCATAGCGTGCGTTGACTGGAGACTTACTTGTCTGGTGCAGCTGCTAGGCATGTCTCTCCTTTTTGAGAGTCACGGTCAAGAGTTCTTTGAGAGCTGCCAAGAGAGCGAACTGAACTTGGGGACACTACTTTATAGTCCCCAGGGATTTCGCGCCCTTTTGAGTGGACCCCGGACCTGGTCCCAATTAATTGGACCATGTCCCAATCGTTACTATCGATTTCTCCAATACTGGAGCTGTTCCATGATCGTTGGGCGGGCCCTATGTGTCCGTTGGCCTGCCTTTGTCCTGGCTCCCGCTGGCGCCGGGGAGTCTGGTTTGGTCCCGATTGCTTCAATGTTTCTGATTGTTTCTGGGGATTGCTCATTAGTGTGCAGATAGCTGTTGGTTTCGGTTCTGTCTGGGATCTGCAAATCTTAATACACAGGAAACCTTGCACCTGCTTGTTTTCCTGTGGCTGGCCGATTTGCCCTGAATTCTTTGCGGGCCTCCATTTTGGAATCGGGAAGTGGCCACCCCAGTGGCTACTCTCCCTCCTTGTGATCCTCAATGCGAAGCGTGAAGGATCACATCACTGCGGTGTCTTCATTCCCTGACCCAGTGAGCACTCCTCCTTGGCCTCCACACTGACCATAAATATTCAATAAAATTTTTATCTAACAATTCTAAGGGCTGCTATGTCATAAAAGGACATGCATTACAAAACAAAAAACTGGAACCTCTAACTATCCTCAATAAACTACTCTCACTTAAATCATTCAAACATACTAGCTTCCTAACTGTACAAATAGCAGCATTCAAATTTTCCTCTGGTTTGGCAGTCAAACACAGAGTTTTACAATCTCTTAGTCACAAATTAACATATTTATTTATTTACAGATGACGACGCACAAACAAACGAATGTTCTTCATTGTAGGTCGAGGGGCTCGGGGGCCTGGTGGAAACCGAAAATTGGGGATCTTATCCTGTATACCGGGGTGCAAGAGCGGTAGGCTCTCCTTCGCCATTTCTTCATGCGGATAGTCTGCACGATGCTGCAGAGTATTGCCAACTCTAGAAGTGCTTCGACATCATACGAAAAGGAATACCATGTGATAAACTTATCACACCATGTCGGGGTACTTTTACTTGTCACTGGGCTCTGTGTACTATCGGGGAGTGAATTATTGACGGCCTGGGGGCTGGGGGTGAGGGCGTTCGCGTTTGCGCGGAACCAAATACAGTGTCCATGTAAGAAAGATGGAGGTCGTCCTCACCTTCCCTTCTCTTCTCATCTCTCTTTCCTTCCCTTCTTGTCCTGGAGGTTCTGGAATTCTGTGGATACAAGCATAACATCTGTTATTACCTTGCTTAAGATCTCGTGCGTTAGTCTGTCTGTCCGTTTGGTGCCAATTACATAAGAACATAAGAACATAAGAAATTAAGAACATAAGAACATAAGAACATAAGAACATAAGAACATAAGAACATAAGAACATAAGAACATAAGAACATAAGAACATAAGAACATAAGAACATAAGAACATAAGAACATAAGAACATAAGAACATAAGAACATAAGAACATAAGAACATAAGAACATAAGAACATAAGAACATAAGAACATAAGAACATAAGAACATAAGAACATAAGAACATAAGAACATAAGAACATAAGAACTAGGAGCAGGAGTAGGCCATCTGGCCCCTCGAGCCTGCTCCGCCATTCAATTAGATCATGGCTGATCTTTTGTGGACTCAGCTCCACTTTCCGGCCCGAACACCATAACCCTTAATCCCTTTATTCTTCAAAAAACTATCTATCTTTACCTTAAAAACATGTAATGAAGGAGCCTCAACTGCTTCACTGGGCAAGGAATTCCATAGATTCACAACCCTTTGGGTGAAGAAGTTCCTCCTAAACTTAGTCCTAAATCTACTTCCCCTTATTTTGAGGCTATGCCCCCTAGTTCTGCTGTCACCCGCCAGTGGAAACAACCTGCCCGCATCTATCCTATCTATTCCCTTCATAATTTTAAATGTTTCTATAAGATCCCCCCTCATCCTTCTAAATTCCAACGAGTACAGTCCCAGTCTACTCAACCTCTCCTCATAATCCAACCCCTTCAGATCTGGGATTAATTACCCTTTATAATTGGTCACAATCTGTGACTCCCTCATTTTTTTAAAAACCGAATTTCAGGACAAGACACAATTAAAATTACTGAAACAGTGCGAGCCGTCTCGCAGCTTGTGAGATTTAACATCCCAGTGTTTGAGGATGTAAATATCAGGAGGGGAAGCAACCGAAGTGTCACCTTAAAACAGACAAAAACTTTTGAACCAAAAGAGTCAAAATGGGGTGCGTATGGGCCGCGGCGGGTAAGAGTTGGATGGAATCCCCGGGTAGGGCGGCCTGAGCTGTACCCGAGCTTGGCTGATCAGAGGGGGGGGGGATCCTCAGACAGGGCGGAGATAAGTGCCGTTTCTCCACTGCCTGAGTAACCGGCAGGAACGGGCAAGAATTACTCATCGTGGGGGGTTGCAGTAAAGTTTCTACCGACAAATCGGAAGAGCAATTATGAAGTGGGTGCTGGAAAGTCCTCAGCGGTTTCTTCTGAGAAGCTGGCCGTTAAGTTCTCATAGGCATCTGCGGACAAATTTGGCGTGGGGCTTGGAAGGCTGTTTAAATTCAAACAAAGAACATTTGACAATAAAAACAAACAAACATGCAATGAATATCTTGCCGGTTCCATCAGAAAGGACACAGTTTCTCTCTTAAGCGGTTCATTTTTAAACCATCATCTGGACACTTCAGAACAGGTTCGCAAAGGGATTCTTGTTTTGGAAGTCAGACTCAATGTCATCATCTTCTCCTGAATGCCACTCTTGTTTGGATAAGGGTGGCCAAAGCTGCGTTGTGCGAGTTGGGGTTCATCTCATCGTTCCGGATGAGACTGAACGAATTGTTGCAGTGCCAAAAACGTGTGTCGAGTTCAGAGCTAACGGAGTCAGGGTCGTCATCGTGGGGAGGAGGTGCTGGGTGTGGGTTATGAAGGAATGTGATCAGGAAGGGATCACTCGAATCGTGTTCAGAGTCGCTGGGAGTGGGGCCTGTTGCAGGGGGACGGTAGCGAGGTGTGCTATGGCTATCGTCTGTGTCACTGTCGCTGCTGCTGCTGTCTGTGGGCGTGGCGGGGCGGAGTCGAGAGTCAGGGGGCGGAGTCGAGGTGGAGTCCGTGGATGGGCTGGTCGGGATGGGGAGGGTGGGAATGCGTTTCCTGTGGGCGGGGCGTGGTCACCTGCTGCGGCGAGCATGACCTGGTGTACGTGGTTGGACTGCGTGCCATATGCCTTGAGCTGGTTAATATGAAAACACGCAGTCTTTCCGTTGGGGTAAGTTATTTTATACACGGAGGGGCTTACTTTGTCCGAAATGGAGTACGGACCTGAGTACTTGGGTGACAGGAATGTGCTGGGGTTGTAAAGGGATAGCATGACCTGCTGTCCTACGTTAAACTGAGTTGCATGCACTGTCTTGTCGAAACACGCCTTGCTCTGTTTCTTTCTGGTACCTAGTATTACTGCGGCTGCTAGCTGAGCCGTTGTAACATTATCTATGACATCTATGTCGTTGTGCGTTCTCGTGGATGAGGGCCGTCACTTCGGGGCTGGTCAAGTCCAATTGTAATAAATATTCTGTGACTTTCATGGGGCGTCCAGTCATGAGAGTGTGAGGGGTGTATCCTGTGGATGTGGAAACAACGTTCCGTAAAAAAATGGGAGCAAATGGGAGGACTGAGTCCCAAGTGCTGTTGTTCTGTTGAACCATTTTTCTGAGAGTGGCTTTTAGGGTCCGATTCATTCTTTCCACAATACCACTTGACTGGGGGTGGTATGCGATATGAAAATTTTCGGTGATGCGAACTATAGTTGGGACTTTTTTTTCATAAAATGGGAGCCTTGATCGGATTCAATGCTGCGGGGGAGTCCCCATCTCGTAAAGATGTGGTGGGTCAGAATTTTGGCTGTGGTCTTCGCTGTATTAGTCCTTGATGGGAATGCCTCTACCCATTTTGTAAATGTGTCAATAACCACCAACTCATATTTGTAACCATTTTTGCAAGGGGTTAAGGGTCCTATAAAGTCAGTCTGAAGGTTAGTCCAGGGGCCATTAGCCAGGTGTGGCTAAGTTGAGCTTTTTTCGCAAAGCTGTCTGGATTGTTTTGGGCATAGATGAAGCAATTCTCAACGTAGTGGGTGATGTCTGCTTTTAAATTTGGCCACCAACAGAGCTGCCTGAGGTGGGCTGTAGTGGCTGAATGCCCTGGTGTCCATGACTGTCATGGAACAAACAAATTAGTTGATTCCTGTCCTGCTCAGAAACTACATAAAGACTATATTTCAGGATCACACCGTCATGTGTGGTCAGAGAATTCCTAAATTCATCGTTCGGTGCTGGGAAGTTTCCCTTTAAAATCTCCCTGAGCTTCTCGTCCTGTTTCTGTGCCTGGGCTAAATCTTGGATATTGGTCTGTGAGACCTGAACTGCGTCTACTGGGGTGCTTTCGGGGGGTTCCAAAAATAACCATGCCTAGAACCTGCTTTAGCTAGTGCGTCAGCTTTTATATTTCCAGGTGGCGAAGGACGGTGGTGACTGCAAACTTTTATGATTCCAAATGTCCTGTCCTTTGCTTTGTGTAAAATATGCCGGAGTAATGGGGCTGATGGTAGGGGTTTTCCGCCCGCGGAAACAAATCCTCTTGCTTCCCACAGGGGTAGGAATTCTGTTAGGCTGTTACAGACATAGAGGCTGTCCGAGTATATGTCTGCTTGGTTGGGGAACGAATCGCGGTGATCTACTATATAAGCAATGGCTGCCAGTTCTGCAGCCTGCGAACCTCAGTGTCCAGGTAGCTTTAATGAGATTTCCTCTAGGGCGTGTCCCTGCTCGTCCTCTACATAGATTCCGCATCCTGTTATGCGTTCCCCATCTAATACAGTGGAAGAGCCGTCCACATATATTCTGTGGGCTGGGGTCTCTGGGGTGAAGTTCCTATCTTTTTGGGAGGTGTTTTAGCGATGAAGGGTCCTGTGTTGTGGTGTGGTATAATCTAACATTCATGGGGGGTGCCTGGGTACTGTAGGTTGCCGGCAAGGAAAGTGTGGGATTTAGTACTTTGAACAGTGATGTCCCGTCCCTGCAAAAGAAGGGTCCAACGGGCTGCTCGGATCTGGCTGACTGTGCCATCCTTAAGTCGTCCGTCTAATAAAAGTTGTGTGGGGGTGTGTTCTGTCAGGATTGTGATGGGGTTGAATCCGGTTATGTATGACAAATACTGAACTGCCCAGAAAACTGCGAGGAGGTGCCTTTCACAGGCAGAAAACTCTTGAGGCGTATGCCACGGGTCTTAACTGTTCATGCCGTTCCTCGAGGAGAACGGCTGAAAGGGTGCAGTCTGTGCTAGCGACATCTGTAGCGTAGGGGAATGTGGATCTGGAACTTGTACTGCGATGAGTGCGCGTTTTAAAGCATCCACAGCATCCGTTTGCTGCGGAAGGCGTTCCCAAGGAGCTTCTCTCCTCAGGAGGTCGGAGAGGGGCGCTGCTTTGGTAGCAAAACCGTCGATATGGTTTCGGCAGTAGCCAGCCAGTCCTAAAAATGACCGGAGGGCTGAGACATTTTGGGGAAGGGGCAATTTGACGATCGAGTCAATCCTTTTATGCTCGATCTCGCGTTTACCGTGCGTGATAATCGTTCCCAACTATATCACCTTGTCTTCCACAATTTGGGCCTTCTTGAGGTTCACTTTACATCCAATCTGCTGCACGAGCCCTAGGAGTTCTGACAGAAGCGAGATGTGCTCTGCCTTTGTGTCTGTCTGCAGTAACAGGTCGTCTACGTACTGGACATTCGGGGCGAGAAAAGTTAGCTAAACCATTTGCCAGCTGTCGGTGGAAAATGGTGGGGGAGTTGTGGAATCCTTGTGGGAGGAATGTCCACGTATATTGCTGACCTTTGAAAGTGAAGTCAAAATTATTCTGGCACGCTTTAGCCAATGGAATGGACCAGAATCCGTTACTGATGTCCAAAACCGTAAAATATCGTGAATGGAGTCCCTGTGTGAGCATGGTCTCGGGACTTGTGGCTACAGTGGGGGCTGCTGCTGGGGTGACTTTGTTCAGTTCCCGGTAATCAATGGTCAGTCGCCATGATCCATTGGGTTTCCTGACGGGCCAAATCGGGGCATTATTAATGGAGGCTACTGATCTTAGTACGCCCTGTTCTAATAAGCTATAAATCACTTTGGAGATTTCTACTTCTGCCTCTTGGGGAAATCTGTATTGCTTCTTGGGTCTGGGATCAGGTCCTGTAATCTGAACCGAGCCATCAATCCTGCCACAGTCGTGTTTATGATGTGCAAATGCTGCTCTGTTTTCCTGAAGTACTGTCCTAACCTGCTTGTCTGTGCTAATTGTGCTCGGACTAAACCAGTATTCGTCTACTGCGCTGATCCTATTAGCATAATCTCCTACTGTGAGCGTGGCGGGGGCTCTTGCTGTCTTTGCCATTTTCCAGACACATTTGATTACTGGATCGAATGAAAGGTTGTGGGAGATCATGAAATCAATTCCCAAAATGTGTTCTGCTGTGTGGGGCAAATCGACTAAAACTATGGGGTGTTTGGTTGCAATATTGACAATCTGAATGGGTACAGGAGCTGTGATGTGTCCCTGCTGTGAGTGGCCTGTAAAGCCGCTGAGGGTGATGGTGTCTGTAGTGGGCCACGTGTCTTTCTGGAACATGGTGGAGGAATTAAGTGTGGTGCGGGACCCACCTGTGTCCCAAAGAAATTCAACGGGCTGGCCCCCGTACTTTTGCTGCAACGACTGGTTAGCCGGACCTATCCCAAAGGGTGTCGCAGACCCAAGTTGGGGAGCCCGAAACCCGTCAGTCAGTGCAGTTCATGTCTGCCTGGTCTGAATTGGTGCTTACAATGTTAATAGGCTTTGGGCTCTCTGTGGCTTTAGTGGGGCATTGCACTCTCGTGCAAAGTGTCCTAATTGACCACAGTTATAACATTCCTCAGATTTCTGTGGTGGGCTGTTTCTACCTTCGTTTACCATGGGGGGTTTTGGTGCGTCTTTACTGCATGTATAACTGCCTCTGCTCTGCCTGCTCTTCGTCGGGTTTCCTGAACGCGGGTTTATTGTGGACAGATTGCTCCCAAGCACGGGACAACCTTTTTAAAACCCATTTTTCGTTGTGGGCCTCATCTGAGGGGTCATAATTCACACAAGCTCTCTGTCCTGCCTCTGTGGCATGAGAGATAATTATTCGAGTCCATTTGGCCGTGTTATCTGGGGTCAAATGGGCGCGGGTTAAGTCTCGGAATACTGCCGTGAAATGGATCCACAAGCGTCCAGCAAACACTGTGGGGTGTTCTGTTTTCTTCTGCCTGCATCTGTTCAGGCCTTCTACTGGGTCTCCTTTATTGTAACCGATCGCATCTGGGATCGCCGTGTGCATCTCTGCAAGGGCGTCTCCTCATACAATCTGTGGGTCGCGAAGAGCTGCTACTACCGAAGGGTCCAGGCTCAAAACTGTGAGCTTCACTTGCTCTCGCTCATCCAGGCCTTACATGGTCGGCAGCTGCTTAACTTTAGCAAAACAATTGGTGGGGTCTGAAGTGGGGAGTAACGGTGTGATTTTCTCGCAGGCGTCCAGTAATTGGGTCACGATTAAGGGGGTCGTGTACATGAAATCCGTGTCTCCGCCAATGCGGCTCTGCGGTGGGTGGTTACTGGATTCATAGGGGTGTGATCTATCAGCTCTGTGGGGGTTGGGTGCTCTCCTTTTCTGGGGGTTCTCCTGCGCACATGCTCCATGTAAATACCTATGCACGGTCCCATTTACTCTTGCCAATCGGGGCCGTTTTCCTCATTTAATTGGGCTCCAAATGTGCTTTGGAATCCATTCTGGACTGAAAGCAGAGATTGCAGTTCTGCAATCTGCTCCAAGCACTTTGCATGATCTACCGAGCTCTGGCTCTTTTCCGTGGTGAAAGCATGGAGTCCTCGTAGGGCTGCCTTTAAATCGCTGCACGTTGTGTGTCCTGGTAGGCCTTGTCATATTGGGTCTGGAAGCTTCTTAAGTGCGCCAGGCAAGACTGGTGTGCCCTCTTGGCATCGTCCACGTCTCTGTCTTTCGCCGCCAACTTCCCTTTTAATTCTATGTTCTCTATGTCGTTTACATCGACTTTACTCATTCTATTCCTCTCATCTATCTCTTTACGGAGCGTCCATACGACCTCCTCTGTGCCTCGCAATTGTGCCAGACAGGACACAATTGCCATCGGCTTGCGAGCTTTCCCTAAGCTCTTCTTAGGGATCTCTGTCAGGTTCTCCGACCAAGTATGTCCTATACTCCCGGGACATGTTTCCTCATTTGCACAAAATTCGCTCCAAAGAGGCCATCCCTTCCCTTTAAGGTGCTTTCTGATATCTTCTTCTCAAACTGGACACTGTCCTGTCCTACTGGTCGCTGCGACCACAAATTCCTGCAGGTTCATAAGGGGTTCCATTGCCTTTATTGCCATTTTTCCTATCTGAGTTCTCTTTAAATTTGGAACAAGGGGTAATAAAGCGGTGATGCAAACACGGGTACGGCTTTCGCCAATTTCCAGAATACAAACTCCCGACAGTTTTTTGCAACAAAATCTATCAGGTTTACCTTATATTCCTGTTAGTACGCATGCACTAACACACTTCCCAATTCTGGAGGATTGATCAGAACTGCTTGGACACTTGTGGTTATTTATGTTCAAAATTGGACTCTAATTCATATTTTTGGGTTCTCTCGGAGTGGGGGGAGGGCACTTCTAAGTCGAGACCCGTCAGAGTCCGCCAATAAATGTTGCTCGTTATGCTTTTACTTAATTGCTCTGTTTTAATAACCTTTGCCCTAGAGTCGCCAGATATCTTTCTGATACCACCACGATGTTCAAAGCGAAGTGCTGATCAATAACTCAATACACCAGTTAGTAAGTTTCAAATCAAAACATATTTATTGTCCACACAGTCAATCACTACTCATGCATAAATCCCCCACCCTGAATGGTCTCCTCCTTGTAAACAGCCCCCACTCTGACTAATACCCCGCTGTGAACAGCCCCAACCCTGACTAATCCGCCCGTACTGTGAGCGTCCCCTACCCTGACTAATTCCCCTTCCTTGTGAAAAGCCCCCTCCCTGAGGAATTTCATATCCCAATGAATCTCACACTTTTTAAATTACCCCGAAATGTCGTCAAATTATCTCTATAAATTCTCTGCAACTCTCTTTCAATTTAACCTCACTCTCTCTAAATTGTCTTTAACTCTTTTCAAATTATCTTTAACACTGTTTAAATTCTCTTCATTTCTTTAAATGCTCTCTAACTCTCTTTAAATTTTCTCTAACTCTCTTTAAATTCTCTATAACTTTTTAATTAATCGCTAAAACTGTTTAATTCTCTGGAACTCTTTTGAAATTCTCTCTAACATTCTTTAAATTCTTTCTATCTATTCTTTCTACTTGAACTCTCTGTAACTCCCTTTAAATTCTCCCTCACTCACGTTAAACTATCTCTAACTCTTTACATTCACTCCAATTCTCTTTTAAATTCTCGCTAACTAGCTCTAAATCTCTCTAACCCTCTTTAAATTCTCAGAGAGATAGTGCTGGAAAATCTCAGCAAGTCTGGCAGCAGCTGTAGGGAGAAAAATAGATTTTGAGTCCAGATGACCCTTTGTCAAAGCTAAAAGACAGAGAAAATGGAAAATATTTATATTGTGGAGTGAGGGAATTAATAATCAGTTATCGCCATAGAAACCCAGGGAAACCGGGTGCTCATCGCCGCAGTTGCCAAATGAAAAAATGATAATGCTAGAGAGAACAACAGGTGTGAAAGGCCAAAGAGCAGAGAAACTAACATCAGACGGAAAACTGTGACAGATGTAGGAGTGGGGGGAGGAGGAGGGGGAAGCAAAGGGGAGGAAAGGTAAGGAAAAGTGGATAAGATTGGAGGAGTAAATATACATATAAAGAAAGACAAGGAAGAAAAAAATGGTAAAAGACAGTTGAAATGAAATGGGATGAAAATAAATGGGTCTAGGTGGAGTAGAGCTGATCATCTGAAGTTGTTAAATGCGATGTTGAGGCCGGAAGGCTGTTGCGTGCATAGCCGTAATATGAGATGTTGTTCCTCCAGTTTGCGTTGAGCTTCACTGAAACATTGCAGCAGGCCAAGGGCATACCTGTGTGTTTGGGCCCTGGGATGTTAAGCATGGAAGAGGTAAATGGGCAGTTGTTACACCTTCTGCGATTGCATGGGAAGATACCATGGGTGCTGGGAGAGGTACTGGGTATGGTGGTGGAGTGGACTAGATTATCTTGGATGGAAAGGTCTCTGCGTAATGCTGACAGAGGGAGTGAAGGGAAGATGTATTTGATGTGTTTGGTATGTGTTTCCCACATAGAGTTGTTGACAGGGACCTCAACAGTCTGCGGCCCATCTCCCGCGCCACTATCCTCGCTCCCTTCCCTCCCTCCCAGACAAGGATATTGTCCCACTCTTCCTCACATTTCACACCACCAGCCTCGGTATGCAAAGCATGATACTCCACCATTTCCAGCAACTACAGCGTGATGCCACCACCAAACATCTGTCACAGTTTATCCTGTGATGTTAGTTTCTCTGCTGTTTGGCCTTTCACATCGTTTCTTCTCTCTGGGGACTGCCATTAGCACTCTTTCCCCTTGGTTTCTGTGGCTATGACTCATCTTTCATTCTCACACCACGGTATAAATATTTTCCACTTTCTCTGTCTGTTAGCTTTGACAGAGTCATCGGACTCGAAACGTTAGCTCTTTTCCCTCCCTACAGATGCTGCCAGACCTGCTGAGATTTTCGAGCATTTTCTCTGGTTTCAGATTCGAGCCTCCACAGTAATTTGCTTTTACTCTTTAAATTCTGTTTTACTCTCTTTAAATGTCACTCACCCAGACCCCGACTTCGGGGCTTCCGATTCCCTTCACACCAAAAAGGTGCGTCTTTGGGCTAGCAACGAGGCAAAGTCCAAGACACAGGCCTCTCTCAGCCCCTGGACTACTGGGTCTTCAGACAAACCAAAAACTGCCACCTCTGCGCTCGGAACCACCCTTACTTTCAGTACTTCTGACATCACTGGGGCATACAAGATACGGCACAATGAAATAATCAGGGTTTAGCAACGATGTTATGGCTGGTACAGGCTTGGAGGGCGAAGAGCCTGTTCCTGTGCTGTATTTTCCTTTGTTCAAACCCCTGCCAAAAATATTCCAAACTTCGAACAAGCCCAAAACATATCAACATGACTCGCAGGCTTCACCCACCAACAGCCCTCACGTCTCTGCCACCCTTTCAAATCAACTGCTTATCTGGGCCACAGTCATGTGCCACCTTAATCTGTATCAGTGTAAGCCTGGCGCATGCCAAAGATGCATTCGCCCTCCTCAGGGCATCCTCCCACAACCCAGCCACCAGTTCCCTCCCCAGCTCTTTCTCACACTTGCGTTTCACCTCCCTTATTAAGGCTCCTTCCCAGTCCATCAGCTCCGATAACTTCCCCTCCCCCACTCCCACTTTTGACACAACTTCATCCTGTAGCCCCTGGGGTGGCAGGTGGGTAACGTAAATGCCTGCCTCTGCACACATTCCCTCACCTGCACGTAACGGAAGCTATTCCTACCGTGCAGCTCAACCCCTTCTCCAACTTTGTGTAAGTTACAGCAATCCATCACCTGGAGAAAATTGTACAAGGGACGCTGAATTTGTCAGAAAAAAGGGGCAGAATATTTCGTAAGACAATCCAGCAAAATGGGCAGGCGGCAGTATACACACCTCTCTCAGACTCATTTAGGACATGTACAAAAGGAGCCATGATTCTTGGCAAATCTAACTGAAAATACACAGAAGGGTTTCGATAGCCCTGATCAACTGTGGGAGAGCCAATGAGTATTAGAATTAATTTTTTTTTCCTGCTTTACAATGCTATCCCCACTAATGGGAAAACACTGAACAGTTTACATAAACTGTCTGGAAACAATCAGATGTCTGCCAAAACGTTTTGGGAACTTTGCGTTGAAACGGATCGTCTCAATTTCATCCCTGTAGCCATGGTGTGGAGATGCCGGTGTTGGACTGGGGTGGGTACAGTAAGAAGTCTCACAACGCCAGGTTAAAGTCCAACAGGTTGGTTTCGAATCACTAGCTTTCAGATCACAGAACCTTCCTGAGGTGATTTACCTGAGGAAGGAGCTGAGACACGAACGGTAGTGATTCGAAACCAACCTTTTGGACTTTAACCTGGTGTTGTAAGATTCCTCACTATCCTGTAAACAATGCCTTTGTCCTGAAATTTACTAATGGGGAGGAGCCAGCCAACTCCATTCGGGTTTTTACATTTAAAATATTGAACTCAGGACATAATTGAAGAGAGGTTCATTCAGGAGAGATGCATTCACAGAGACTTCATTGAGAGGGGTTCCGAGATTACCAGGGCAGGTTTCGAGGAAGGAAAGGCTGCAAGAAACCCTAAAACGAATTCCACAGAATCAAGACAAACACAAAACTCCAGGAAGACATTATTAAAAAGTCCAGCAGTGTTAATGGAGCAGAGGAGACGTTTTTTGTCGATTAATACAACTCTAGGAGCAGAGCACACCCTCTCAGCCTTCAGAAACCCCCAATTAGGTCGTGGGTGGTTTGGGTGTAAAATTATGTAAGCATTTACGTTGTGCCGTCTTTCGTTCCTTATTCCTATACCGTTAGCAGTGGAGTATTGCGTGTTGCGTTCTGAGTTTAGTTTTCTTTGTGATCTGGATTTTCTTCAATAAACTTTATTTTTATGTTTTCCCTTGTCCAGCTTCTCTTTCTGCCATTGTCCGCTCTGGTGAATCACAATAATTGCCAGACTATAACTCCGGGGTACACGAACGAAAAGGAATCTTGGTGCCTCGAAAACTCTCACTCATGAGGGTCTACTGGTTAGGAATAAATAGTGCTCTGTCTTTCTCACTCCCTTGTGAAGCTGCCCTAGTGACGCACTTCCGGGTGGCAATTCACTATCGACAAGAGAGAGGTTCACACAGGCGTAGGTGTGGAATATGGACAACCTCACTGGTTAGGTATAAACAGTGAGGCTTGTCCCCTCTCTCTTGCGAAGCTGTCCCAGTGCGACACTTCCGGGTTCTGGTTTGATCATCTGCAGGAGAGACACACCCACGATTATCTGTGACTCCCAAGACTAGTCTGTTATGAAGTAAAGAAAACCTTCCAAATCCCCAACCACTCGATCTCCACTCGCTCCCCCCCCCCCCCCCCCACCCCCGAAAACCCCCGTCCAGCCCGCCCGGAGCAAACCGGTGCTTACCAAATATCAGTGCCCACACCGACGTTCCCTCCAGCATGTGCTGCCAATGCTGTCCCCGCACCCTCAGGGCCGCCACCACCACTGTGCTAGTAGAGACCCGAGCCAACGAGAATGGCAGGAGGACCGTTAACAGTAGCTCCAAACACGCGTTCCTCCATGATGCCGCCTCCGCCCGCTCCCAAACCGACCCCTTTCCCACGACCCATTTCCTGGCCATTGCTATATTCGCCGCCCAAGGGTAATTTATAAAGTTCGGGAGAGTGAGCTGCCCGCCCCCCACCAGCCCCCAACCCCCCTCCCCCCAACTCCCTTGCCCCGCTCCTGCAGCACATTCTTCACCCATGGGGCTTTACCCCTTCACACAAACCCTGAAATCACCACATTCACCGTCCCCAAAACATCTTGGGGATGAAGAGTCGGAGGCTCTGAAACAAGAACAAGAACCTCGGGAGGAAACTCATCTTTACCGTCTGAACCCTCCCCGCCAATGACAACGAGAGTGCATCCCACCTCCGAAAGTCCTAATATCTTCTCCACCAACTGACCCAGATTCAGTTTGTACAGCAGCTACCAGCCCGTGCCACCTGGATGCCAAAATACCGAACGTTCTCCCCCACCACCTTGACCGACACCTCCCCCAATGACTTCTCCTGTCCTGTCGCCTAGATCGGGGAGAAGTCACTCTTCCCCATCTTCAATTTATACCTTGAATACCGGCCGACATCTTCTAACATCCCCTGAATCCCGCCCATACCTCCCAACGGGTCCGAAATATACAACAGTAAAGCCAGACTCCATATTCCACTCCCCTGGACTATCCCCTGCCAGACACTGGACGCTCACAGTGCCGTGGTCAGAGGCTCTATAGCCAAGGCAAAGAGCAGTGGGGAAAGAGGACATCCCTGCCTCGTTCGCCAGTGCATCCTAAAATAATCCGAACTCACCCAGTTTGTCGGCAGGCTTGCCACCGGTGCGTGGTTCAGCAACCGGACCCTGACATCAGAACCGTTCCCAAACCCATCCCGTCCCAAAACCTCCCACAGATATTCGGGGCTGCTTTCGGACTAGGCTATACAGCTGGCTTTTAAGGCAGGCCAGCAGCGCGGGTTTAATTCCCGTACCAGCCTTCCCAAACGGGTGCCGGAATGTGGCGACTAGGGGCTTTGCACAGTTACGTCATTGGAAGCCTACTTGTGACAATAAGCAATTTTCATTTTATTTCATTTCATTTCCCTCGCCGCCCGATGGCAGGACTTTTCTGCATCTATGGCGAGCACCACCTCCAACTCTCTGCCCTTGGGCGCAGCATTATGACCATTAGCAATCTCTTTATATTAGACGCCAGATGCCTCCCCTTACCAACCCCGTCTGGTCCTCCCCATGACCCCTCGCACACAGTGCGCAATCCGTGAGCCAATGACTTGGCATCCACATTTTACGATGATATCGGCCTACTGCTCCGGATCCTTTTCCCGGTTTAAAATCAAGGAACCCGAAGCCTACGATAGCGTCAGGGGGAGCGCCCCATGCTCCCTCACCTCGTTAAACACCCTCACCAACAAGGCCCCAGCACCCGCAAAAACCTTTTATAAAACTTCACTGAATATCGATCGAGGTCCGGGGCCTTACCCGATTATATCGCATCAAGCCCTTCCACCACTTCTACTAGCCCAATGGGGGCTCCCAGTCCCTCCACCACTTCTACTAGCCAAATGGAGGCTCCCAGTCCCTCCACCAGGTCCTCCTCCACCCTCGGGAACTCAGAACACCCGCCTCACCCCCTCCACCTCGACTGTGGGTTCGTACTCATACAGCCTCTTATACATGTCCCCGAACACCATATTCACGCCCAATGGTTCCGAAACCGCTCCCCTCACCACACCCTTAACATCCCCGATCTCCCGCGCTGCCTTCTGATTCCTCCACTAGTGCACAAGCATCCTGCTCGTCTTTTCCCTATATTCATACACCGCCCCTAGCTCCTTTCGCAACTGCCCATCCGCCTTTCCCGGGGATATAAACACAAATTCCGTCTCCAGCTTCTGTCGCTCCTTCAACAGCCCTGCCTCCGGGGCGTCTGGAACCTCCAGGTCCTTCGGGGCCTCCGAGGCCTGCAGCGCCTCCGGGTCTTCCAGGGCCCACAGCAGGGCCTCTCCAGGGCGTCTGCAACTCCAGGCCCTCCGGGGCCTCCAGGGTGTCCGGGGCCTCTGGGACCTCCTGTCCACCTGGAGAATCTTCTCCACTAGCATTTCAATTTCCACCCGCTCTGCCTTCACCCTGTGCCCATCGAGAAAATCTCCCTCCCCACCACCGCCTTCAATGCTTCCCACAACATTACCTCCGAAACCTCCACTGTGTTTTTTCAGCTCCACATACCCCCGGTGGCCTCCCTCACCCACGCATACACCTGCTTGCCCGCCACCAGCCAAACATCGCGCATCCACTGCAGATACTGGCTCCCGCTCCCCCACTCCTTACTCACTTGCAAGTCGATCCAGTGTGGAGCATGGGTTTAGAAGAATGAGAGGGGATCCTATTGAAACTTACAAGATACTGTAAGGCCTGGATAGAGTGGACGTGGAGAGAATGTTTCCACTTGTCGGAAAAACTAAAACCAGAGGACACCATCTCAGATTAAAGGGACATTCCTTTAAAACAGAGATGAGGAAGAAGTTCTTCAGCCAAGAGGGTGGTGAATCTGTGGAACTCTTTGCCCCAGAAGGCTTTGGAGAACACAGTGACTTTAAGACATAGTTAGGTTCTTGATTAATAAGGAGATTGGGGATTATTGGGTTATGGGGAGAAGGCAGGAGAATGGGGATGAGGAATATATCAGCCATGCTTGAATGGCGGAGCAGACTCGATGGGCCGAGTGGCCTAATTCTGTTCCTATGTCTTATGGTCTTCTGGTCTTATGATCCGGTACCACTCGCGCTAAATACTGCACATGAAACATGCCCACCAACAGCATCCCATCTTAGACATATAACTCAATGTGGGACTTAATCCTGTCATGGTAGTACCGCGTTAAGAAATATTTGTGTGCTATTACATGATTTCAGTGTGTGGGTGGGTCTGGCCTGTGGCTCGGTGGGTTTTACTTTCGCTTTGGGTTTGGACAGGTTTTGAACTGCACAGGTCGAAAGAAGTGACTCTCCATTTCCATTTTAAAAGCTGTTTTAAGACAACTTGGTAACGTAAAAGAGACCATTGTTTTCTGGAAGAAATTCAAACCTGTGTCTAAAAAGGGGTATAGAGTACCAATAACACGTTTTATAGGAGTAAGTGTGCCGTGTGTTGGCCCACACCATTGAAAAGTGTTTTTCGTTTTACTTGGATTTTGTTCTTGAATTGGAACATGTCAGGGGAAATTCATTAAGCGTTGTACATAGATTACTGAAGCTGTGTGGGGTATTTATCTTTCCACAGTTATATAGAAGATAAGAGCAGGAGGAGGCCGTTTGGTCATCGAGCCTGCTCGCCATTCATCGCGATCATAGCTGATCATCCAACTCAATAGCCTAATCCCACTCTCCCCATATCCTTTGATCCCAGATTTCCCAAGTGCTATATCTAGCCGCCTCTTGAATATATTTTAGTATCAAATACTTCCTGTGGTAATGAATTCCACAGGCTCACCGCTCTTTGGGTGAAGAAATGTCTCCTTATATCTGTCAGAAATGGTTTACCCTGAATCCTCAGACTGTGACCCCTGGTTCTGGACACACTCTTCATTGGCAACATCTTCCCTGCATCTATCCCGTCCAGTCCTGTTAGAATTGTTTAAGTCTCTGTGCAATCCCCCAAGATCTTCTGAACTCCAGCGAGAACGATCCCAACGTAGTCAATCTGTCCTCATATGACAGTCCCGCCATCCCTGGAATCAGTCTGGTAAACTTTCGCTGCACTCCCTCTAGAGTAAGAACATCCTACCTCAGAGAAGGAGACCGAAACTGCACTCAATACTCCAGGTGTGGCCTCACCAAGGCCCTGTACAATTGCAGGAACCACTCGCAATGAAGGACAACGTACCATTAGCCTTCTTTACCGCCTGTTGCACCTCCATGCAGGTTGCATACCTTCAGCCACTGGAGCACAAGGACACCCAGGTCCCGCTGACCTCTCCCTTCTCCGAATTAACAACCATTCAGGAAGCAACCTGCCTCCCTGCTTTTGCTTCCAAAGTGAATAGCTTCACACTTATCCAAAGTACACTGCATCTGCCACTGATTTGCCCAGTCGCTAACCTGTCCAGATCAAGCTGTAGGATCTGTCGGATTATAGCAAAAACAGGAAAGCAGATTACTACCTGAATGATTGTAAATTGGGAAAGAGGAATGTGCAGCGGGACCTGGGTTCACAGTCTGAGGATTCAGGGTAAACCATTTAGGACATTGACGAGGAGACATTTCTTCACCCAAACAGTGGTGAACCTGTGGAATTCATTACCGCAGGATGTATTCGATGCTAAAATATTGAATATGTTCAAGAGGTGGCTGGATATAGCGGTTGGAGAGATGGGATCAAAGGATATGGGTAGAAAGTGGGATTAGTTATTGAGTTGGATGATCAGCCATGATGATCAGTCGTGATAAATGGCGGAGAAGGCTCGAAGGGCCAAAAGGCCTTCCCCTGCAAATAAGTCACAAGTATAAGAGATACGGGAGCTAGTCAGTTTTAAATGGTAAGAGAGGAGGAGTTATGTGGTTTGGGAAGAGTATTGCCAGAAAAGGTGGTAATATGTGGAATTCAGGGTGAGAAGAGCAGTGTTCCATTATATAAAGTAAGGCTGGACAGTTCAGTGAAGTGTGGTGCAGTGGTTGTAGGCATAATAGAGACACTATCTTGTCCAGGAATACAGTGTACATTGGGTAATGGTATAGCTGTATCGCAGGTGGGAGTGATGCCTAGAACTAATTTTCCAAAACCCTAGCCTGTAATAACATATGCATACACCACGCACATGCACACTGGATATGCGCGTGTGTGCGGGTCTGTGCTGTGTGTGTCTGTGTGTTTTGTGTTTGTTGTGTGCGTGTGTGTTGCGTGGCTGTGTGTTTGTTTTGTCTCTGTGTCTGTAGATGGTGCCGCCCGTGTGATCCTGTTGTGTGAGTGTGTGTCTCTGTGCTGAATGTGTGTGTTTTGTGTGTTTGTGTTGTCTGCCGTTGTGTGATGTGTGTGTCTATTCTGTGTGTGAAGTGTCTGTAGTGTGTTTGTGTGTATGATCTGTTGTTGTGCATTTTGTGCACGTGTGTTCTATGTATATTGTGTGTGTAGTGTGTGTGGTGTGTTGTGAATGAGTGTTCTGTGTGTGTGTATTGTGTGTGTGATACACGGGTGTGTGTGAGGAGTGTGTATTTGTGTGTGCATGTATGTTCTGTGGGTGTGTATTTTGTGTGTATGTTGTGTGTCGCCCGTGTGTGTTTGTTGTGTGTCTCTATGTTGCATCTGTGCGTTATGTGTATAGTGTGTGTGTGAAGTCTATGTGGTGTGTGTGTTCTGAGTGTCTGTTCTGTGCATGTGTATTTTGTGTGTGTGTTCTGTGTGTATTGTGTGTGTGATGACTGTATGTCGTGTGTGTGTTGTGAGTGTGTGTTCTGTGGGTGTGTATTTTGTGTGTGTGCATTGTATGTCGCCCATGTGTGTGTGTCTCTGTATTGTGTATGTGTGCTCTGTGGGTATGGATTTTTGTGTGTTTGTGTTCTGTGTGTACTGTGTGTGTGTTTTATGTGTGTGTGGTACATGTGCGTAATGAGTGTGTGTTCTGTGATTGTGTATTTTGTGTGTTTGCGTTGTAATCGCCTGCGTATGTCTGTTGTGTGTGTCTGTGACTCTGTGTTGTGAATTTGTGCGCTGTCTGTCTGTGTGTGGTGTGTGTGAGTGTGTGTGTGGTGTCTGGGTTGTGTCCGTGTCTTCTGCGGGTGTGTATTTTTGTGTGTGCTCTGTGGGATATGTGTTTGTGAAGTGTGTGTGCTGTCTGCGTGTATGTGTGTGTGTTCTGTGTGCATTATGTGTGGTGTGTGTTCTGTGTGTATTACGTGTCTGGTGTGTGTGTGTTCTGTGTGTATTGGGTGTGGTATGTGGTGT
Source organism: Scyliorhinus canicula (assembly GCF_902713615.1). Classification (NCBI taxonomy): domain Eukaryota; kingdom Metazoa; phylum Chordata; class Chondrichthyes; order Carcharhiniformes; family Scyliorhinidae; genus Scyliorhinus; species Scyliorhinus canicula. The sequence goes on from NC_052151.1 coordinate 222,902,267, forward strand.
GTGTTCTGTGTGTATTACGTGTGTGGTGAGTGTGTGTGTGTTTTCTGTGTGTATTATGTGTGTGGTGTGTATGTGGCGTGTGTTGTGAGTGTGTTCTCTGTGGGTGGGTATTTTGTGTGCGTGTGTGAGTTTTGTATGGGCTATGTTTTAGCCTGTGCATGTGGATGTAGTGTATGCATATTTGTGGATATCTGTGTGTGCGTGTGCATGCTTTTATCAGCACATGCAAAAATCAATACATGCATATCATGTGCCTTCAGTTAGAAGTTCACGTACATGTGCCATGCTTCAGGAATAGCCTAGAAATTCCAAAACTTGCATGCAATCAACTCGGGAATAGTTACAGAACGAAGCCATTTTGGCCATCGAATCTGTCCTGGGGCTTTGCAAGGCCAGTTTCGCTCCTCTCGTACTCTTTCGCCAGATTCCTCCAATGGTTTCCTCGGAGATCAGTCCAATGTCTGTGACTGAACCTGCCTCCACCACGATTTCGAGCTTTGCATTGCAGATCCCAATCATTGGCTCCATCAGAAGCTTAATCACAGTCCTAACGCCAATCCCAGACAAACAGCAATCCTAATCCTAACATTAACCTTCATCCCAATCCCAGCACCAACACTAACGCTAACCCAATCCTGCTGTGATTGTCCAGTATTTCCTGCTTCTGTTTAACAATATATTGGCTTTGATGGGAGCAAATGAGGGCCAGACAGATGATGAGTGAGAGGTATTTGCTGCGAGGAATTGGATAAGGTAGAAAACTATTGAGGTCTCCTGATCCATGGAGCAGAGTCTGAGAGTTCAACACTGTAATGGATTGGTTTAATCTGGAAGCAGCAAAGAATATCACCGCGGGAGGACATCACAGAGTGCTCATGCAGCCAAGTAATATGTGTAGAGCTCAGGATCAGGAAGGTTGCAGTCACAATGCTGAGGGTTTACTACAGGACTCCCAACAGCCAGCGGGAGATGGCGGAGCAGATATATGCACAAATTGTGGAAAGGTGTTAAAGCAGCAGGATTGTTTGGTGGGTCATTTAAACATACCCTACAATAAGAACATAAGAACTAGGAGCAGGAGTAGGCCATCTGGCCCCTCGAGCCTGCTTCGCCATTCAATGAGATCATGGCTGATATTTTGTGGACCCAGCTCCACTTTCCGGCCCGAACACCATAACCCTTAATCCCTTTATTCTTCAAGAAACTATCTATCTTAACCTTAAAAACATGTAATGAAGGAGCATCAACTGCTTCACTGGGCAAGGAATTCCATAGATTCACAACCCTTTGGGTGAAGAAGGTCCTCCTAAACTCAGTCCTAAATCTACTTCCCCTTATTTTGAGGCTATGTCCCCTAGTTCTGCTTTCACCCGCCAATGGAAACAACCTGCCCGCATCTATCCTATCTATTACCTTCATAATTTTAAATGTTTCTATAAGATCCCCCCTCATCCTTCTAAATTCCAACGAGTACAGTCCCCGTCTACTCAACCTCTCCTCATAATCCAACCACTTCAGCTCTCGGATTAACCTAGTGAATCTCCTCTGCACACCCTCCAGCGCCAGTACGTCCTTTCTGAAGTAAGGAGACCAAAACTGAACACAATACTCCAGATATGGCCTCACCAAGACCCTATATAATTGCAACATAACCTCCCTAGTCATAAACTCCATCCCTCCAGCAATGAAAGACAAAATTCCATTTGCCTTCTTAATCACCTGTTGCACCTGTAAACCAACCTTTCGTGACTCATGCATTAGCACACCCACGTCTCTCTGCACAGCGGCATGCTTTAATATTTTATCGTTTAAATAATAATCCCGTTTACTGTTATTCCTACCAAAATGGATTACCTCATATTTGTCAACATTGTATTCCATCTGCCAGGCCCTAGCCCATTCACTTAACCTATCCAAATCCCTCTGCAGACTTCCAGTATCCTCTGCACTTTTCGCATTACCACTCATCTTAGTGTCATCTGCAAACTTGGACACATTGCCCTTGGTCCCCAACTCCAAATCATCTATGTAAATTGTAAACAATTGTGGGCCCAACACGGATCCCTGAGGGACACCACTAGCTACTGATTGTCAACCAGAGAAACACCCACTAATCCCCACTCTTTGCTTTCTAATAATTAACCAAACCTCCATCCATGCTACTACTTTACCCTTAATGCCATGCATCTTTATCTTATGCAGCAACCTTTTGTGTGGCACCTTGTCAAAGGCTTTCTCGAAATCCAGATATACCACATCCATCGGCTCCCCGTTATCTACTGCACTGGTAATGTCCTCAAAAAATTCCACTAAATTAGTTAGGCATGACCTGCCCTTTACGAACCCATGCTGCGTCTTCCCAATGGGACAATTTCTATCCAGATGCCTCTCAATTTCTTCCTTGATGATAGATTCCAGCATCTTCCCTACTACCGAAGTTAAGCTCACTGGCCTATAATTTCCTGCTTTCTGCTTACCTCCTTTTTTAAACACTGGCGTCACGTTTGTTAATTTCCAATCCACCGGGACCACCCCAGAGTCTAGTGAATTTCTGTAAATTATCACTAGTGCATCTGCAATTTCTCTAGCCATCTCTTTTAGCACAGTGAGATGCATTCCATCAGGGCCAGGAGACTTGTCTACCTTTAGCCCCATTAGCTTGCCCATCGCTCCCTCCTTAGTGATAACAATCCTCTCAAGGTCCTCACCTGTCATAGCCTCATTTCTATCAGTCGCTGGCATGTTATTTGTGTCTTCCACTGTGAAGACCGACCCAAAAAACCTGTTCAGTTCCTCAGCCATTTCCTCATTTCCCATTATTAAAACTCCCTTCTCATCCTCTAAAGGACCAATATTTACCTTAGGCACACTTTTTTGTTTTATTTATTTGTAAAAACTTTTATTGTCTGTTTTTATATTCTGAGCAAGTTTACTCTAATACTCTATCTTACTCTTCTTTATAGCTTTTTAGTAGCTTTCTGTTGCCCCCTAAAGATTTCCCAGTGCTCTAATCTCCCAGCAATCTTTGCCAGTTTATATGCTTTTTCCTTCAATTTGATACTCTCCCTTATTTCCTTAGAGATCCACGGTCGATTTTCCCTCTTTCTACCGTCCTTCCTTTTTGTTGGTATAAACCTTTGCTGAGAACTGTGAAAAATCGCTTGGAAGGTTCTCCACTGCTCCTCAACTGTTCCACCATAAAGTCTTTGCTCCCACTCTACCTTAGCTAGTTCTCCTCTCGTCCCCTTGTAATCTCCTTTGTTTAAACACAAAACACTAGTATTTGATTTTACTTTCTCACCCACCATCTGTATTTTAAATTCCACCATATTGTGATCGCTCCTTCCGAGAGGATCCCAAACAACGAGATCATGAATCAATCCTGTCTCATTACACAGGACAAGATCTATGACGGCTTGTTCCCTCGTACGTTCCATTACATACTGTTCTAGGAAACTATCGCGGATACATTCTATAAACTCCTACTCAAGGTTGTCTTGACTGACCTGGTTAAACCAATCGACATGTAGATTAAAATCCCCCATGATAACTGCTGTACCATGTCTACATGCATCAGTTATTTCTTTGTTTATTGCCTGCCCCACCATAACGTTACTATTTGGTGGCCGATAGACTACTCCTATCAGTGCCTTTTTCGCCTTACTACTCCTGATTTCCATCCAAATGGATTCAACCTTATCCTCCATAACACCGATGTCATCCCTTACTATTGCCCGGATGTCATCCTTAAATAACAGAGCAACACCACCCCCCTTACCATCCACTCTGTCCTTCCGAAAAGTTTGATACCCTCGGATATTTAACTCCCAGTCATGACCATCCTTTAACCATGCTTCAGTAATGGACACTAAATCATAGTCATTTACGATGATTTGTGCCATCAACTCATTTACTTTATTCCGAATACTACGAGCATTCAGGTAAAGTACACTTATGTTGTTTTTCTTTACTTCTGTTTTGAATATTAACATCTCCAGTTTTATTCCTGGAGATAATGACTGCGACCCAGTGCTGGGTTGAGGCGGAGTTTGTAAGGAGCATCGACGAGAGGTTCCTGGAACAATATGTTGACAGTCAAATCTGGTATTGGGAAATGAGTCCCGACAGGCGGTTGAAGTTTCAGTAGGGGAGCATTTCGGGAACAGTGACCATAATTCAGGACGTTGCTATGTACTGCTGATTCTGTAGAGCGGCAGGCAGTATTGAGGAAGCAAGGGGGCTGCAGAAGAACTTGGACAAGCTAGGAGAGTGGGCAATGAATTAGCAAATCAAATACAATGTCGAACAGTATGTGGTTAGGCACGTGGGAAGGCGGAATTGAGGTATACATTATTCTCTAAATGGGGAAATGCTTCGAAAATCAGAAGCACAAAGGGACTTGGGAGTCCTTGTTCACAATTTTCTTAAGGTTAATGTGCAGTTTCAGTCAGCAGGTACGAAGGCAAATGCAATGTTAGCATTCATGTGAAGAAGGCTAGAATACAGGACCAGGGATGTACTTCTGAGGCTGTAGAAGGCTCTGGTCAGACCCCATTTGGAGTACATTGAGCAATTTTGGGCATCATATCTAAGGAAAGATGTACTTGCCTTGGAGAATGTCCAGAGGAGGTTCACAAGAATGATCCCTGGAATGAAGAGCTTGTATGAGGAACGTTTGAGGACTCTGGGTTTGTACTCGTTAGAATTTAGAAGGATAAGATGGGACCTTATTGAAACTAACAAGATAGCGAGGCATGGATAGAGTGGACGTGGAGAGAATGTTTCCACTTGTTGGAAAAACTAGAACTAGGGAACACAATCTCAGACTAAAGGGACGATCCTTTATCACAGAGATGAGGAGGAATTTATTCAGCCAGAGGGTGGTGAATCCGTGGAACTCTTTGCCGCAGAGGGCTGTGGAGGCCAAATCACTGAGTGTGTTTAAGCCAGAGATAGATAGGTTCATGATTAATAAGGGGATGGATCAGGGGTTATGGGGAGAAGGCCGTAGAATGGGGGTGAGAAAAATATCAGCCATGATTGAATGGCGGAGCAGACGCAATGGACCGAGTGGCCTAATTCTACTCCTATGTTTTATGGTCTTATGGATAAAGAAAAGAGTCGTCCTCGGGTGAAGTTGCTATATTTGGGGAAGGCTAATTATAGCTTTTTTCGGCAGCGACTGAAGAATCTTTACTGGGAGCTGATAGATGAGGGGAATTCAATATCTGGCACGTGGGAGGCTTTCAACCACCAATTTATAGGAATTCGGGAGCCGCATGTTCCTGTGTGGAAGAAGCATAAGTATGGCAAGTTTCGGGAATAATGGATGGCCAGGGATATTATGAGTCTTGTCCAACTGAAAAAATGAGTATTTTTAAGGGCTAGAAGGCTTGTAACAGCCGAAGCCTGCGTGGAATATGAGGAGAATAGGAAGGAACTTAAGGAAGGAGTCAGGAGGGATAAGAGGGGACACGAAAAGTCACTGGCAAACAGCATTAAGGAACATTCCAGGGCTTTTATACGTTTATAAAATCAATGGGGTTGCCTCCAAAGGATTGGCCCACTCAAGGGGAGGCGAGGGGATCTATGCCTGAAGCCAGAGGAAATGGGCGAGTTACTGAATGAGTACTTTGAATCAGTATTCACCAAACAGAAGGACCAGTGGATTAGGAGTCTGAAGGAGGATGTGTGGATAGATTGTATTACATAGAGATAAAAAAGGAGGTATTAGTAGTGTCTTGGAAAACATTAAGGTAGATAGGTCTCCAGGGGCTGATGAGATACACCGCAGAACACTGCGGTAGACAAGGGAGGAAAATGTTGTGGCCTTGAAATACGTCTTTATATCCTCACTGGCTGAAGGAGACGTCCCAGAGGACTGGAGAATAGCCAATGTTGTTCCTTTGATTAAGAAAGGGAGCAAGTAAATTTTAGGCTGGTGAGCCTTACGTCAATACTAGGGAAATTATTGCAGAAGATTCATTGAGACAGGATCTGCTTCCAAATGGAGAGGCAGAGCGGTTTTGTGAAGGGAAGGTCGTGTTTCACGAACACCCATTTTTTTTTTTGCAAGTGACGAAGTGAGAGATGAAGTTCGGGCAGTGGATGTTGTCTACGTGGAATTCAGTAAAGCCTTTGACAAGGTCCCCCATGGCAGACTGGTACAAAAGGTGAAGTGAAACGGTATCAGAGGTGAGCTGGAAAAATGGATACAGAACAGGCTCGGTCATAGAAGATAGAGGGTAGCTGCGGAAGGGTGCTTTTCTGATTGTAGGGCTGTGATGAGTGGTATTCCGCAGGGATCTGTGCTGGGACCTTTGCTGTTTGTAATATATATAAATATAAAGGAAAATGTAACTGGTCTGATTAGTAAATTTGTGGATAACAGAAATGTTGGTGGATTAGTAAATAGCGATCAGGACTGTCAGATGATACTGCAGCATTTGGATCGTTTCGAGACTTGGACCGAGAGATGACAGATGGAGTTTAATTCGGCAAAATGTTATGCATTTTTGGAAGGTCTAATACAGATGGGACATATACACAAATTGGCTTAACCCTTAAGAAAATTGACAGACAGAGGGATCTGGGTGTACAGGTCAACAAGTCACGGAAAGTGACAACGCAGGTGGACAAGGCAGTTAAGAAGGCATGCAGCATGTTTGCTTTCATTGGCCGGGGTGTTGAGTATTAAAATCGGCAAGTCATGTTGCAGCTGTATAGAACCTTAGTTAGGACACACATGGAGTATTGTGTTCAATTCTGGTAGCCACACTACCAGAAGGCTGTGGAAGCTTTGGAGAGGGTGCAGAAGAGGTTTACCAGGATGTTGCCTGGTATGGAGGGCATTAGCTATTAGGAGAGGGTAGATAAACTCGGTGTGTTCTCACTGGAAAGACGGAGGTTGAGGGGCGACCTGATAGAAGTCTACAAAATTATGAGGGGTATGGACATAGTGTATAGTCAGAAGAGTTTTCCAATGGTGGGATAGTAAGTTACTAGAGGAGATAGGTTTAAGGTGCAAGGGGCAAACATTAGAGGAGATGTACGAGGCAAATTTTTCACACAGAGGGTAATGGTGCCTGGAACTTGCTGCCGGAGGAGGTGGTGGAAACAGGGACGATAGTGAAGTTTAAGGGAGTCTTGACAAATACAAGAATAGGATGGTAATAGAGAGATACGGACCTCGGAAGTGTAGAAGGTTTGAGGTTAGACGGGCAGCATGGTCGCTGCAGGTTAGAAGGGCCGAAGCCCCTGTTCCGGTGCTGTACTCTTTGATCTTTGTTCTATGTGTCGAACGGGCCATCAGCAGATGTGCAGTGGCTGTCGCAGAGTCGAGCGATGTGAAAGCTGAAACAAGACACACTTAAAGATGATACAGACACGTGGTCATAACCTCACTTTAGATTCAAATATGTCGTTGAGTTTATATATAGTCTAACTCAAGTCAGACAGTTGTGAGGGAGAGGGATGATTTCAGCGCAAAAGAAAATAATTTGCTGCTGGGAGCGCAGACAATGCTTTTCTCATTCAATATATTTCAATGGATGACATTGATGTTCGTCTTATTCATGGTGCGGGAAAATTGTTTGCCATTTTGGAAGGAGTAACAGGAAGACAGAGTACTGGGCTTATGGTAAGACTCGTGGTAGTATGGATGAGCAGAGTGATCTCGGTGTCCATGTACATAGATCCCTGAAAGTTGCCACCCAGGTTCATAGGGTTGTTAAGGAGGCGTACGCTTTGTTAGCTTTTATTGGTAGAGGGATTGAGTTTGTGTATTAGCTTTTCTGAGTAGAGGGATTGCGTATCGGAGCCATAAGGTCATATTGCAGCTCTACAAAACTCTGGTGCGGCCCCATTTGGAGTATTGCCTTAAGTCCCGTAGTTCTGGTCGCCGTATTATCGGAAGTATTTGCAAGCACTGGAAAGGGTGCAGAGGAGATTTACCAGGATGATGCCTGGTATGGAGGGAAGATCTTATGATGAAAGGCTGAGGGACTTGAGGCTGTTTTCGTTAGATAGAAGAAGATTAAGAAGTGAGTTAATTGAGGCATGCACGATGATCAGAGGATTAGGTAGGGTGGACAGTGAGAGCCTATTTCCTCGGATGGTGATGTCTAGCACGAGGGGACGTAGTTTAAATTAAGGGGAGACAGGTAAAGGACATATGTCAGAGGTAGGTTCTTTACTCAGAGAGTAGTAAGGGCGTGGAATGCCCTGCCTGCAACAGTAGCAGACTCGCCAACACTAAGGGCATTTAAATGACCATTGGATAAACATATGGATGATAAGTGGGCAGCACGGTAGCATGGTGGTTAGCATAAATGCTTCACAGCTCCAGGGTCCCAGGTTCGGTTCCCGGCTGGGTCACTGTCTGTGCGGAGTCTGCACGTCCTCCCCGTGTGTGCGTGGGTTTCCTCCGGGTGCTCCGGTTTCCTCCCACAGTCCAAAGATGTGCGGGTTAGGTGGATTGGCCATGCTAAATTGCCCGTAGTGTTCTAAAAGTAAGGTTAAGGGGGGGTTGTTGGGTTACGGGTATAGGGTGGATACGTGGGTTTGAGTATGGTGATCATTGCTCGGCACAACATCGAGGGACGAAGGGCCTGTTCTGTGCTGTACAGTTCTGTGTTCTATGTTCTAAGGGAATCGTGTAGACGGGCTTTAGAGTATTTTCACAGGTCGGCGTAAAATCGAGGGCTGAAGGGCCTGTCCTGCGCTGTAATGTTCTATGCTCTATGTTACTTGGCACAGCCCTATAACAGACCTATCGTGACAGCAGAGGGTATGGCATGGAGGTGAAGAGAACCAATGCCAGATGATACTGTGCCTGAGATCACACAGATGAGAATTCAAATCTAAAATATCAGTTTCAACCAGCTGACCCGCAGTGGAGAGTTATTGCAGGAGAATTGTCTGGCCAGCCTCCTCAAAGGCTGCTGGCAGGGCGAGAAAGCGGATGGACACTCGTTTAATACTGAAAGTGAGATCATGTCCGGCGTAGCTTAGTGGGAGCTATATTGCTTCTGTGCCAGAAGCCGACACGTAATTGGAGAGAAACAATATGCGTCTTGGGGAGTCATGAACATGTCTGAGGAACCTGAAGGTAGAGAGTGGTAAGGACAAGGTGTATGGCTGGTGATTTAAACTGATTGGGATGTCAAAGGATGCCTTCACTTGAGGTGTAATGAGGTCGGATTTGAACTACATTAGCGAGAATAGTTCACATGATCCGTCAATTGTGGGGCGAGCAAGGTTCACAGACCAACCCAGCCGACCAGCTGCCAAGTGGAGCTCCTGTATTCTCAGATAGTGCATCCAATCTGATTGGCACACTCGACCCGGTCCCGATTCCCTGCCCCAGTATCTGCCTCGAAAAGAGGGAATGAGAGAAAGATTGAAGCGACCGAGCCAGGAGAATGAAATGCACCATGTATAAAAAAAATGTTCCAATCTAAAAAAAATTAATCTGTTCACACTTGAAGTTAGTAATGATCTACGTGTATTAGATTTTCAAAAACACAATTTATTCTGAACAATTTTGAGAAACCGAGAATGGAAAACATGCGAGTGAAACGGGAAGTGTTGGTAGTCCTCATGTCCTTCACGGTTCTGGGGTGGATGGTTGAATCATCTCCTGCCGCCTGGACTTCTTCTGGTTGCCCTGTTACCTCTTCTGCCCTTGGCACTGCCTTTTTTCTACTGCTCCTGGTTCATTATATATTGCACGTGAAATATCCCCTCTTGCTCCCAGTCCACTACTCCATGACATGTATGTCTCATCCCACACATTTACTTTCCACCCTCCAAAATCACCTCGTGCTTGTGACCCATTGTTCATTGACGCGTCAGACCCTCCTTCTCGTGTACTTCCAATCGTGCCAGTGTCTGTAACATATAGTTTCCAAACCACTATTCATGGAAAAAAGCAATGCCAAAGCGTGAAATGTTGCTCTCCGAACTTGCAGCAAATCTACCGGACCTAGGGCAGCACGGTGGCCTAGTGGTAAGCACAACCGCCTCACGGCGCTGAGGTCCCAGGTTCGATCCCGGCTCTGGGACACTGTCCGTGTGGAGTTTGCACATTCTCCCCGTGTCTGCGTGGGTTTCGCCCCCACAACCCAAAAATGTGCAGAGTAGGTGGATTGGCCACGCTAAATTGCCCCTTAATAGAAAAAATAATTGGGTAATCTAAATTTATTTTTTTTTAAATCTACCGGACCTACCAACTCAGATGCCATGAAGTGTATTTTCAGATCGGCAACTTTTCGTGTGTCATTGTCAACAAGTAAGTGTGAGGTGCAATATGCCAGTCCTGGATTCGAAACGCAGGAACCGATCCACCCCTGGGCTGTGCTCAGTTGTTTCGATTTTGAACGAATTGAATAATTGCTGCAAACGGGTATTTCATCAGACTGTTGAACTGCTCTCTGAACTTGGACTGAGTCACACAGTAGATCAATGTGTTTGTGCAGCAGTTCAGATTCACCAGCATAACTCCGAGCTTTTTGAATAAGTATTCCACATCATTGTAAGCAATTGGATTTACCCCTGCAACTATATAATATAAGAAATCCATGACGTACATCAACCACAGAAGAATGAAGCTGCCGGATATGGTGAAGAGCAAAATTACCGATTTCTTCCTGTTTTCCATCTCTGGGTCATTGTAATTCCTTTCCGTATTCTGACCCCTCAGTCCCATACGGACTCGACTGGCCAATAAAATGTGTCTCACCGTCAGAGTGTTAAGCAGAATAATTAATGTGAAGGGGATAAACGGTGTTAAAACGGTGTCAAACCAGTCAAATCGCACCCACCCAGGCTCGGTATAATAGTTTGGCTTATCCTCACAGTTCCACGGGACGTTGTCAATTTTCTCCCCAGGTTCGAATGTAAAGTAGAAGGGGACATTTTTGAAACAGAAAAGAATGCTGGTTATTCCGAGAACCATGTCTGCAGTTTTCACGGTGCAATATTTTGTCTTCAGGTTCTGACAGCAAATGGCCACAAATCGATCAAAGGAGAAGGTGACAGTGAACCAAACAGAATAGTCTGTAGCCGCACGTAGAATTACATAGATTAAACTACAAATAGGTGTCAGATCCAAGAACGTTCGTGGGAAATAATAATACCTAATTCGCCAGAGTATGAGATCAGAAATAATGACCAAAAGATCTGCAGTTGCCATCGCCGCTAGGTAGCGAGTGGTGCAGCTAGAGAGGCCGCATTTTCCCCGAGATAGGATCACGATTGCCAGAAAATTAACTGTAATGAAAGACGGATAAATGACTGGAAGATATGGATCCAACATCTGCCATGCATGACAAACGTAAAGGACGTTTATGTTTTGCAACATGTGTTTGTATTTGGTTGTGCAAAGGGTATCAGTTAAAATATATGAAACCCAACCATCCTCCATCTCACCCTACATCTTTTACAGGGCTCAATCGAACAGAAACCGCTTGTAGGTTGGCAACTGAATCTTTTTATTGACGCTTAATGAATTTGATTTGATTAATCTTTCAGGCTTCACTATCCCAGGACAATTTCATCCGTCCTCAGGGAAGCATTCTGAAGGGAGACAACACATTTAGAGTTTGGTTTGTTTTTGTTGTAGCACTCTCACTTTGCGATGAAGAGGCTAGATTTCTGCACCTAACCCCTTTCCGTGAATAACAAGTGTGAAGGGACATTTCTAATATAGTAGAAGTACTACACATTGTTTTTTTTAACTTTCTCTGAGAAGACACCACCTGCAGAATCAAGTCTCGTTGAGAAAAGCAGATTTTGCAGAAACAGAAGAATGTGGAGGACGTTCGCTTCAAAGATAGAAAACTGTGGAGGGGCTGAGGGTTACAGATGCAATTCCGTGGATTGGCAGAAACTAAGAAGTGGTGTTCCACAACGATTAGTGTGAATAACGCTGTAATTTTTCATTTACATGCACGATACTTAATCAGCAAGTAGAAACTCAATTTATCATTTGCAGAAATACCCAAATTAACGGATTGTGCAATGCCTAACCTCCCGACTGTCTCTCCCTCTGCAAGAAAGAACCCACGTATCCGAGTGGCCCGCCCAAATAAAATTAGATATCATTTTATTAACTTTCACAATAGGTGGCACGGTGACGCAGTGGTTAGCAACCCGGCCCTGGGGACTGTCTGTGTGAAGTTTGGGCATTCCCCCCGTCAGCGTGGGTTTCACCACCAGAACCCAAGTTTTTGCAGGTTAGGTGGATTGGCCACGCTAAATTGCCCCTTAACTGAAAAAAATAGTAGAAAAAAACTTTCATGTCCAAAATGTGGGAAGGAAAACTGGACGTCACTGAAATGAAAATGGAAATCTTGTGAGGATATTCATCTTTACTTATTCGACCCTGTCATCTCGGGAGAGGAGGAGGTTTTCCTAACTCTTTAAGTCAGACCTGACTCCAGTTACGAGAGCAGCAAAGTTTAGTTCATGGAGCCAGGCGCAATCATGAACCACCTGGATTCTTAGTGAACACAATCTGGACTTCTGAACCGGTGACCCGCACCTTTCTAATAAAATTTAATTAGAATTCCGCCCAGCCCTGGAGCCTTCCCCAATTGCATTGAACCAATGCTGAACGGGTACTCGTTGTTGCTGAGTGGGTGTCGCTCTCCAAATGGGGAAGACAATTCATCCATAAATTCCATCATAATCAAACCATCCTCCGCAGACTCTGACTAATAAAGGCTTCTATAAAAGGCCTTGAAAGCCTCATTGATTTTACCATGGGTGGAGACGAGCCTACCAGTCATGGCATCACATAATCCATACAGTGGACAAGGAGACCATTTAGACCTTTGTTCTGCACCGATCTTCAAAAAGGCCCACTTGCGCATCATATCCCGGAACCTCACCTAACCTTATTTTGGACATCAAGGAGAAAATTAGCCTGGCCTACGCTGCACTGTGGGAGGAAGCCACAACACCCGGAGGAGACCCACGCCGACACGACAAGACATTTCAAACTCTAGACAGACAGTCACCCAAGGCTGGAACTTATCCCAGGTCTCTGGCACTATGAGGTAGCGGTGCTGACCCTTGTTGCTGGTACTGTGGTATTGTGCGATGCAAATAATGGCATGATGGGAAAACTAGTCAAATTTCTTGGTACAATTAAATTTAAACTGACTTCGCATAACCTAAGGCACAAATACAAGCAGGCCAAGGTCAACTTGACCTGAGAACTGGCTGAATCTAAAACTCGGATAAGGCGCGTTCGTCATGAGACCAGAGCAGTCTAAATACATATGATAAGCTAAAAAGAAACTGCATCTTCCTGTACTTAAACAAATTTGTCCTTCTCTTAAAACAAAGACAAGATATTGATATGAGACCTCAGTCCCTTAAAGGTCAGCAAGGTGACGCCATTGTAATGATTATTACTTAAGTTTACATTTGATCAAATTCCTGACCAAGCTGTGTTCATGTTATCTTGATCCTATAATGTATAAAAATCGTCTTATTCTTCTGTAATATCGCAGACTTGGGACGGACGCAGCAGTTTGTACTTGACTGCCTTCCGGCTTCAAGTCTCAGCCATACTGCCAGCAGGTGTAGTCCGTAAATAAAGCTTAGTTTTGCTTACCTAATGAATCATGTTTGAATCTTTCTATCACAGTCCAGAAGCACGGAACAAAATTGACTACCACAGTACTGTGAGACAGCAGTGCTAACCTGGGTCACTGGCACTGTGAGACAGCAGTTAACCCGGGTCCCTGGTGCTGTGAGACAGCAGTGTTAACCCGGGACCCTGGCACTGTGAGGCAGCAGTGTTAACCCGGGTCCCTGGCACTGTGAGACAGCAGTGTTAACCCGGGTCCCTGGCACTGTAAGACAGTAATGTTAACCGGGACCCTGGCACTGTGAGGCAGCAGTGTTAACCAAGGTCCATGGCTCTGTGAGACAACAGTCTAACCCGAGTCACTGGCACTGTGAGACAGCCGTGCTAACCCGCGTCCCTGGCACTGTGAGACAGCAGTGTTAACCCGGGTCCGCAAACTGTGAGGCAGCAGTGTTAACCTGGGTCCCTGGCACTGTGCGGCAGCAGTGTTAACCAGGGTCTCTGGCACTGTGAGACAGCAGTGATAACCCGGGACCCTGATGCTGTGAGACAGCAGGTTACCCTGGTCCCTGGTGCTGTTAGACAGCAGTGATAACCCGGGTCCCTGATGCTGTGAGACAGCAGTGTTAACCCGGGTCCCTGGCACTATGAGGCAGCAGTGTTTACCCGGGTCCCTGGCGCTGTGAGCAGCGGTGTTAACCCGGGTCTCTGGCGCTGTGAGCAGCGGTGTTAACCCGGATCCCTGGTACTGTAAGACAGCAGTGCTAACCCGGGTCCCTGGCACTCTGAGGAATGTTACCCCGGGTGCCTGGCACTGTGAGACAGCAATGTTAACCCGGGTCCCCGGCACTGTGAGGCAGCAGTGCTAACCCGGGTCCCTGGCTCTGTAAGCAGTGTTAACCCGGGCCTCTGGAACAGTGAGACAGCAGTGATAACCTGTGTCCTTGGCACTGTGAGGCAGCCGGGCTAACCCTGTCCCTGGCTCTGTGAGACAGCAGTGTTAACCAGGGTCCCTGGCACTGTGAAGCAGCAGTGTTAACCCGTGTCCCTGGCACTGTGAGACAGCAGTGTTAACCCGGGTTCCTGGCACTGTGAGGCAGCAGTGCTAACCCGGGTCCCTGGCACTGTGAGTCAGCAGTGTTAACACGTGTCCCTGGCACTGCGAGAGAGCAGTGTTAACCCGGGTCCCTGGCACTGTGAGACAGCAGTGTTAACCCGGGTCCCTGGCACTGTGAGACTGCTGTGTGACCCAGGTCCTTGGCACTGTGAGACAGCAGTGTTAACCCGGGTCCCTGGCACTGTGAGACAGCAATGTTAACCCGGGTCCTTGACACTGTGAGACAGCAGTATTAAACCGGGTCGTCGGCTCTGTGGGACTGCAGTGTTAACTCGGGTGTCTGGCACTGTGAGACAGCAAAGTTAACACTGGCGCTGTTATCAGCGGTGTTAATCCGGTTCCCTGGTGCTGTGAGCAATGTTAACCCGGGTATCTGGCACTGTGAGACAGCAATGTTAACCCGGGTCCCTGGCACTGTGAGGCAGCAGTGCTAACCCGGGACCCTGGCACTGTGAGACAGCAGTGTTAACCCGGGTCCCGGGCACTGTGAGACAGCAGTGTTAACCAAGGTCCCTGGCTCTGTGAGACAGCAGTGCAAACCCGGGTCCCTGGCTCTGTGAGCAGTGTTAACCCGGGTCCCTGACACTGAGGCAGCAGTGCTAACCCGGGTCGCTTGCTCTGTGAGCAGTGTTAAACTGCGTCTCTGGCACTGTGAGACAGCAGTGCTAACCCGGGTCCCTGGCACTCTGAGGAATGTTAACCCGGGTGCCTGGCACTGTGAGACAGCAATGTTAACCCGGGTCCCCGGCACTGTAAGGCAGCAGTGCTAACCCGCGTCCCTGGCTCTGTGAGTAGTGTTAACCCGGGTCTCTGGCACAGTGAGACAGCAGTGATAACCTGGGTCCTTGGCACTGTGAGACAGCCAGGCTAAGCCGGTCCCTGGCTCTGTGAGACAGCAGTGTTAACCAGGGTCCCTGGCACTGTGAAGCAGCAGTGTTAACCCGTGTCCCTGGCACTGCGAGACAGCAGAGTTAACCCGGGTCCTTGGCACTGTGAGACAGCAGGGTTAACTCGGGTCCCTGGCACTGTGAGACAGCAGGGTTAACCCGGGTCCTTGGCACTGTGAGACAGCTGTGTGACCCAGGTCCTTGACACTGTGAGACAGCAGTGTTAAACCGGGTGTCGGCTCTGTGGGACTGCAGTGTTAACCCGGGTCCCTGGCACTGTGAGACAGCAGGGTTAACCCGGGTCCTTGGCACTGTGAGACAGCTGTGTGACCCAGGTCCTTGACACTGTGAGACAGCAGTGTTAAACCGGGTCGTCGGCTCTGTGGGACTGCAGTGTTAACCCGGGTCCCTGGCACTGTGAGACAGCAGTGTTAACCCGGGTCCCTGGCACTGTGAGACAGCAGTGTTAACTCGGGTGTCTGGCACTGTGAGACAGCAATGTTAACCTGGGTCCCGGGCACTGTGAGGCAGCAGTGTTAACCCGGGTCCCTGGCACTGTGAGGCAGCAGTGCAAACCCGGGTCCCTGGCTCTGTGAGCAGAGTTAACCCGGGTCCCTGACACTGAGGCAGCAGTGCTAACCCGGGTCGCTTGCTCTGTGAGCAGTGTTAAACTGCGTCTCTGGCACTGTGAGACAGCAGTGATAATTCGGGTCCCTGATGCCGTGAGACAGCAGTTAACCCGGGTCCCTGGCAATATGAGGCAGCAGTGTTAACCCGGGTCCCTGGCGCTGTGAACAGCAGTGCTAACCCGGGTCCCTGGCACTGTGAGTAGTGTTAACCCGGATCTCTGGCACAGTGAGACAGCAGTGTTAACCAGGGTCCCTGGCACTGTGAGGCAGCAGTGTTAACCAGGGTCCCTGGCACTGTGAAGCAGCAGTGTTAACCCGTGTCCCTGGCACTGCGAGAGAGCAGTGTTAACCCGGGTCCCTGGCACTGTGAGACAGCAGGGTTAACCCGGGACCCTGGCACTGTGAGACAGCTGTGTGACCCAGGTCCTTGACACTGTGAGACAGCAGTGTTAACTCGGGTGTCTGGCACTGTGAGACAGCAGTGTTAACCCGGGTCCCTGGCGCTGTTATCAGCGGTGTTAACCCGGTTCCCTGGTGCTGTAAGTAACAGTGCTAACACGGGTCCCTGGCACTGTGAGCAATGTTAACCCGGGACCCTGGCACTGTGAGGCAGCAGGGTTAACCCGGGTCCCTGGCACTGTGAGGCAGCAGTGTTAACCCGGGTCCCTGGCGTTGTGCGACAGCCCTGCTAACCCACGTGCCTTGCACTGTGAGGCAGCAGTGTTAACCCGGGTCCCTGGCACTGTGAGACAGCAGTGTCAACGCGGTCCCTGGCACTGTGAGGCAGAAGTGCTAACCCAGGTCCCTGGCACTGTGGGACAGCAGTGTTAACCTGGGTTCCTGGCTCTGTGAGGCAACACTGTTAACCCGGGTCCCTGGCACTGTGAGACAGCAGTGTCACCCAGGTCCCTGGCACTGTGGGACAGCAGTGTTACACCGGGTCGCTGGCACTGTGAGGCAGCAGTGTTAAACCGGGTCGCTGGCACTGTGAGACAGCAGTGTTAACCCGGGTGTCTGGCACTGTGAGACAACAATGTTTACCCGGGACCCTGGCACTTTGAGACAGCAGGGATTACATTGGTTCCTGGCACTGTGAGGCAGCAGTGTTAACCCGGGTCCCTGGCACTGTGAGACAGCAGTGTTAACCCGGGTCCCTGGCACTGTGAGACAGCAGTGTGAACCCGGGACCCTGGCACTGTGAGACAGCAGTGGTAAACTTGGTCACTGGCACTGTGAGATAACAGTGTTTACCCGAGCCTCTGGCACTGTGAGACAGCCGTGTTAACCTGCGTCCCTGGCTCTGTGCGGCAGCAGTGTTAACCCGGTCCCTGGCTCTGTGAGACAGCAGTGTTAACCCGAGTCCCGGGCACTGCGAGATAGCAGTGCTAACCCGGGTCCCTGGCACTGTGAGACAGCAGTCTTAACCCGGGTCCCTTGGACTGTGCGATAGCAGTGTTAATCCGGGTCCCTGGCACTGTGAGACTGCTGTGTGACCCAGGTCCTTGGCACTGTGAGACAGCAGTGTTAACCCGGGTCCCTGGCGCTGTGAGACAGCAGTGTTAACCCGGGTCCCTGGCACTGTGAGACTGCAGTGCTAACCATTGTGTTCCCCTTCATCAAATTGTTTTACTGCACTATTTGGCGAGAGGCCGCCTGCCGCCACTAACTGAAGCCCTAACAGCTGACAGGCCTGTTTCCTCTGGTAATAAAACGCTCTCCTCGAGGGCCGAAACATTTTCATCTCCCACCCTTTGAAAGCAACACAAATTCCACCTGTAATTTAAACCTGCTGGCCAACAAATCCGGCATCGAGCTCAGTGAATATTGACAATTCACTTTGAGGAAGGAACCCACCATGGATTGCCGCTCCAACAATTTACATTTCCTGTTCTGTGTCTGGTCGGAGTTTATTTTCCCCGAATGTCTCCCACATGGAAAGCGAAATCTACTTACTTCTGTTAAAGTCAATGTGCTCCCTAATGGCAGAGGAAACCCTCTCCGAGAATCCCGCATTCGCCAACAATGCCATCTCCAATCTCCACTGGAGGTGCTGTTTGGGCGCAACCCCAAACCCCAAACAAAATCCGCAAAACGTGGATCATGATCCAAAATAACTGTTGGCGGCCCAGCTGGACCTCCCTCTGTCTCTGTAGCCACTGCAGCCAGCGCCTGGGCACTGCCGCCGACCTTCCCAGACATGGCCTGCTCTGGAGTGTCAGAGTCATGTCGAGGTGGCTCTGGTACATGGCTGCCTGTGAGAGGGCAGCCCTCTCCTAGGCCTCGGCCATTGCCTGCACATAATGCCTCAGGCCTTGGAAAAGCTGATGCTTCGCCTCGACCATCACCCGCAAGGCCTCCACCGCAGACACCACCAGCACAGTGTCGGCCTGAGTGGCATCATGGCCGGCACCACCTGCTTCTGCACGCGATTGGACTCCTCCAACTGCACCTTGAGGCGCTGAATGCTCGCCCACAATCCGTCATGCAGTCACTGGCTCTGTGACTGCATCTCCACAATTAATAGGACTGTCCGTTCCAGAGCCCTCCGACTGTCCGGCCCATCAGTCGCTCGTACCTCTGCTTACTGTTCTGGAGCATCTGTGTGATGAACACCAGATAGTGTTCCAGGAGCTTCTTCATTAACATACCCAACCAGGGTGAGAGTCTGTGGGATGGTGGAGCGTGTTGGAGCCGGCTGTGATGGAAAGGAAGTATCGTCCTCTGACCCGAGCTCCGGGGTGACCTGACTCGGCCGGTGGCCTGGTATCCGAGCTGGTTCCGTCACTGTTTGGCTCACAGGAGCGCACCGGATGTGGCGCTCCCTGTGCGTGGGGACGCCAAGTGGACCCACTCCGTCCCCAGCAGATCCTGCAAGACACAAGGGAGGATGCATGATTAGACCACGGGCCGGGGGGAGGGCGTTATGGGTTTGGAAGGAGGAGGTTTGTTGGTGTGGGCATGCGTGTGGTAAAAGTGTGAGTTGGGCATGGGTTTGCAAGTGTTCCGGGCGTCTCACCCTCGCCCGCGGCCGGGCTCCACCTCGACCTCCCTTTCCTCCAGGCTGCTGAACACATCCAGGGCTCCTGCTCAGCCACGGGGAGGGGTCGCAGATCCGGCGCTCTTCCTCTTGCCTTCGCAGTTGTGCACGGCCTTTTCCAGGGGAGGGGGGTTGGACACGGATGACGACAGTCAGACATGCAGCCCAGGATGCCTCAGTGGCTATGGTGGCCGGTATGAGTGCCAGCATGTGGTGCAGGGTGGGGGCCGGTGTGGGTGACAGCATCTGTTGCAGGGTGGGGGCTGGTGTGGGTGCCAGCATGTGGTGCAGGTTGGTGGCCGGTGTGGGTGCCAGCATGTGGTGCAGGGTGGGGGCCGGTGTGGGTGCCAGCATGTGGTGCAGGGTGGGGGCCAGCAAGTGGTGCAAGTTGGGGGTTGCGCCGCCCTCATGGCTGGGGGTAGGTTTATGGGTTTGTGGGACGTCTGCGTGTGTCGGGGGCACAGTACTGCCTGGTCACCCTCTCCGCCCATAGGAGGTTGCGCAGTTATTTCTGGCACTAGATGCCGGTCTGGATGGTGTTGCCCATGGCGCTGACCGGCTCTGCCACCTACGCCCAGGCACAGGGAACGGTGGTGGTTGGCAGCCTCCTTCCCGGGCCGGGGTACAGGGTCTACTGCTCTCTCAAAGCACTATATAACCTCCCACCTTAGTTTCTTTAGTTTCCCGCCAAGACGCCTGTAGCATCTCAGAGGTGAGTGAAGTAGCCGCGGACAAAGTCTCCACCATTCTCTCAGCTGACGGAGTTCTCGAAGCCTCCTTCTTCCTGGTTTGATACTTATTGAGCATTCATTTGACGTGACATTCTTCTTCCATCAAACTGACCAAACTCCACCCTGAATCTCCCCCAAAAACGGGCGAATGGGCTTAAAGCAAAGTTATCTGGCGGGAGACAATTGGTGCGCGAGTGTTCTCTATACGTCGCCAGTGGAAGTGCTTAAGGCAATAAATTTGATACCTATTTCGGCATGTGCGTAACCGACACTGACCAAATGGACTGCAGAGAGAATTCAGAGCAATTAACTCAAGTAAATGGGGTCATTCATCCCCTGTCTATTCAAAGGTGAGCTCCACATCAGCGCATTCCCATAACAAACGCAGTGTAAAAGCAGATAACAGCCCACACACATACACACACACACACACACACAGTTGCACACTTCTCTGCTTAGAGTCACTTACCAGGAACACCAACGAGGGCAAGAATCAGGTAATATATCTTCTCGACACTTTTAAAAGATTCCCTCATTGTCTGCGCGAGATGGTCACGCCTTGGTGATGGAACCGATCTGCCTCTGTTAAACTGGGAGCTACTTCCCTCCAGAGTCACATGATTTATACCCTGTGTTATCACCATGGGGAGATTCAGGGTGTCACATTGAAAGCAGTTTGTGAAATCTACAACAAACAAATGACGTCAGGGAGCTCAGTCTGTGGTGCTGGAATATATTTACTTCTGAGGTTCAACTGGGTTTCCCAGAGGGATGATATTTCTGATTACCTTAATGATCCAATTAAAGCCAGAAGCTACATTCGCTCAGAAATTTGGTTTATATTTTATTTTGTCTAAACATTATCATTCTCAAATCTGGACCTTATTTGTTTAA
This sequence comes from Scyliorhinus canicula, assembly GCF_902713615.1. NCBI lineage: Eukaryota > Metazoa > Chordata > Chondrichthyes > Carcharhiniformes > Scyliorhinidae > Scyliorhinus > Scyliorhinus canicula. Next base: position 222,923,162 of record NC_052151.1, read on the forward strand.
GTGATGCCCTTCCCTTAACTCTGTAACCCAGTAAAACACGTCAACGATGGGCCGAAACGTCTCCTTCAGTGCTGTAAATATTCTGAGAAGGCAGCTTGTGGAGTACGGTGTGCGTATTGGTCACCTTATAAGAGAAACTGTAAATACGTCAGAATATTTTTTTCAGAATAGCACCAGAAGTGTGTGGCGGAGGTGGGGGGTGGGGGGGGGTTTGTCACTTGAGGGAAGGTTGGCCAAGGCAGGCTTTTGTCTGCTGGCGATCTCAAGAGTAAGAGATGACATGATTGAAATGTATACGATCCTGACAGTTCATCATCGCGTCGATGGAGAGAGGATCTTTTGTGTTTTCGGAAAATCTCCAAGAAGAGTTCACTGTTTCAAAAATAATGATGTGGAGATGCCGGCGTTGGACTGGGGTAAGCACAGTAAGAAGTCACAGTAAGATTCTTGGTAGTGTGGATGATCAGAGAGATCTCGGTGTCAATGTCCATAGATCCCTGAAAGTTGCCACCCAGGTTGAGAGGGTTGTTAAGAAGGCGTACGGTGTGTTAGCTTTTATTGGTAGAGAAAGTAAGTTTCGGAGCCATGAGGTCATGTTGCAGTTGTACAAAACTCTGGTGCGGCCGCATTTGGAGTATTGAGTGTACTTCTGGTCGCCGCATTTTGGGAAGGATGTGGAAGCTTTGCAAAGGATACAGAGGATATTTACAAGGATGTTGCCTGGTATGGAGGGAAGATCTTACGAGGAAAGGCTGAAGGACATGAGGCTGTTTTGGTTAGAGAGAAGAAGGTGAAGAGGTGACTTAATTGAGGCATACAAGATGATCAGAGGATTAGTTAGGGTGGACATTGAGAGCCTTTTTCATCGGATGTTGATGTCCAGCACGAGGGGACATAGATTTAAATTCAGGGGAGATGGATATAGGACAGATGTCAGAGGTAGATTCTTTACTCAGAGAGTAGTAAGGGCGTGGAATGCCCTGCCTGCAACAGTAGTGGACCCACCAACACTAAACGCATTCAAATGGTCATTTGGTAGGCATATGGACGATATGGGAATGGTGTAGATGGGCTTTAGAGTGGTTTTATAGGTCGGCGGAACATCGAGGGCCGAAGGGCCTGTACTGCGCTGTAATTTTCTATGTTCTCTAGGCGAAACATTCACCTGAGGAAGGAACAGTGCTCGGAAAGCTAGTGTTTAAAACAAACTTGTTGGACTTTAACCTGGTGTTGTAAGACTTCTTACTGTGCTCAAAAATAATGGTCATTCGTTTAAAAAGGCGATGGGAGCGAGTTAATTCACCCAGAGGCTCCCAAACTGTGGTGGGATCTGAGCCTTTGAATATTTTTGTAACGCCGAGGAGGTTAGGTTTTTATTAAGCAATGGTCCCACAGGTTGAATTTTTGTACTGACTATCAGAGCGCCCATGATTTTATGACATGGCAGACAAGGGGCTGGTTTAGCTCACTGAGCTATATCGCTGGCTTTTAAAGCAGACCAAGCAGGCCAGCATCACGGTTCGATTCCCGTACCAGCCTCCCCGGAATGTGGCGACTAGGGGCTTTTCACAGTAACTTCATTGAAGCTTACTCGTGACAATAAGCGATTTTCATTTTCATTTTTCAAGATTGGAGGGGCTGAATATTATTACATTTTATTTATTTTTAATTCAGAGTACCCAATTATTTTCTTACCAATTAAGGGACGATTTAGCGTGGCCAAGCCCCTCTCCTGCATATCTTTTGGTTGTAAGGGTGAGACCCACGCAGACACGGGGAAAATGTGCAAACTCCACAGGTAGAGTGACGCGGGGTCGGAATGAAACCTTGAACCTCAGCGCTGTGAGCCAGCAGTGCTAACCACTGTGCCACCGTGCTCACCTTTTGAAAATTTAGTTGTGAATTTACGAGATGCGCGCGGCGGTGGGTAGGCTAGCATTTATTGCCCATCCCTGGCTGCACTTGATGCCTTCTTGAACCGCTGCACTCCTTGAGATGTAGGTACACGCACTGTGCTGTTAGTGGGGGAGTTCTAGTATGTTGCCCCAGCAAGTGAATGAACAGCCCATATATTTGTAAGTCATGGTAGTGAGTGACTTGGAGGGGAACCTCCAGGTTTTGGGGTTCCCAGGTATCGACGGCTCTTGTTCTTCTAGATGGCGGTGATCGTGGGTTTGGAAGGTGCTGTCTAAGGAACCTTGGTGATTTACTGCAGTGTATATAGAAACGATTTAACATAAATTTGTAAACGTTAATTAAATAAGTAGAGATGGCTGGACAGATGATGTTTTGTAGCTGTATGATTTGGGAGCTAGCTGATCCATTGTGAACGGCAGTGACCATATCTGCAGCAAGTGTTGGTTGCTGGAAGAACTCCGGATCAGAATTGATGATCTGGAGTCTGAGCTTCAAACTCTGCGGCACATCCGGAGAGGGGGAGTTATCTGGATATTTTGCTTCAGGAGGCAGTCACACCCGGTAGATTAGGTAATTCAAATTCAGTAAGTGTTCAGGAAAAACAGGGTGCGATTGTAAGTGAGGCAGATAGGGGGATTCGATGTTCAGGAGTGCAGGAGCCTCAGCCCTTGACCTTGTCCAACAGGTATGAGATTCTTGCTCCCTGTGCGGATGAGGAAAATGGCTGTGGACAGGATGAGCCAGCTGACCATGGCACCATGGTGGAAAAGGCCATTCAAGAGGGAGGAGCAAAAAGACAAGTAGTTGTTATAGGGGATTCTATAATTAGAGCGACAGATAGTATCCCATGCAAGCCGGATAGGGAGTCCCGCATGGTATGTTGCCTGCCCGGTGCCAGGGTGCGGGACATCTCCGACCGGCTTGAAAGGATACTGGAGCGGGAGAGGGAGGATCCAGTTGTTGTGGTCCACGTTGGGACTAACAACATAGGCAAGGCGAGGGTAGAGGACCTGTTTGGTGATTGTCAAGCATGAGTCAGAAAATTGAAGAACAGGTCCTCGAGGGTCATAACCTCTGGATTACTGCCCGAGCCACGTGCTAATTGGCATAGAGATAAGACAGTTAGGGAAGTAAACACGTGGCTAAGGGATTGGTGTGGGAAAGAGAGATTCAATTTAATAGGGTATTAGCACCAGTTTTGGAACCAGGGGGATATGTACGGTTGGGACGGTCTCCACCTGAACCGTATGAAACCAGTGTTCTAGCGAAAAGGATAAATAGAGTGGTCAGTAGGACTTCAAACTTCTGAGTCGGGTGGGTAGGGAAAGAGAAAGCGACCGGGAGTAGGGAGTTAAATAGAAGGAGAAGCAACAGGTTAGCATGTGTGCAGGTGGGTTTAAGTTCAAGGCAGACTAGGAATGAAGCAAAATGGAAGGATAACTTAGGACATCTCATGATTCCAATTTCTCTAATAATGATAAGAAAGTCAGCATTAAGGCACTTTACATGAATGTTCGTAGCATTCGTAACAAAGTTGATGAATTAACGGCACAAATCATCGCAAATAAATATGACTTGATATCCATTACGGAGACATGTATGCAGGATGGTCACGACTGGGAGTTAAATATCCAGGGGTACCAGACGTTTCGGTGGGATAGAAAAGTATGCAAGGGAGGTGGAGTAGCACTAATAATCAAGGACGACATCAGGGTGGCATTGAGGGACGATATAGGTTCTATGGAGAATGAGGTTGAATCCATTTGGGTAGAAATTAGAAATTCTAAGAAGAAAAAGACACTGATAGGCATAGTCTATAGGCCACCAAATAATAGTATCAAACTGGGACGGGCAGTAAATGAAGAGATAACTAATGCCTGTGAAAATGGTACAGCAGTTATCATGGGAGATTTTAATCTGCATATAGATTGGTCAAATCAGCTCGATCAGGGTAGCCTTGAAGAGGAGTTCGTTGAATGTATCCGAGATAGTTTTCTGGAACAATATGTAATGGAACCGACGAGAGAGCAAGCTATCCTAGATCTGGACCTGTGCGATGAGGGAGGAATAATTAATGACCTCGTCGTTAGGGATCCTCTTTGGAGGAGTGATCACAGCACGGTTGAATATAGTATACAGATGGAGAGTGTGATGATAGAATCCAATACCAGGGTCCTATGCTTGAACAAAGGGGACTACGATAGAATGAGGAAGGACCTCGCTAAAGTAGACTGGAAACAAATAGTTTATGGTAGGTCAGTTGAGGTGCAGTGGAGTACTTTCAAATAAATCTTTCATAGTGCTCAACAAAAGTATATTCCAGTGAGAAGGAAGAATTGTAAGAAAAGAGGTAATCTACCATGGGTGTCTAAGGAGATACATGAGGCTGTCAAATTGAAAAAGAAGGCTTACAAAGTGGCCAAGATCAGCGGGAAACTAGAAGATTTGGAAAATTTTAAAGGTCAGCATAAAGCCACGACAAGAGCCGTAAAGAAAAGTAAGATAGAACACGAATAAAAACTGGCACAGAATATAAGGACAGATAGCAAAAGTTTTTATAATTGTATAAAACTAAAAAGAGTGGCTAAAGTAAACATTGGTCTGTTAGAGGATGAGAGTGGTCATTAGTTATGGGAACATAGAACGATACAGCGCAGTACAGGCCCTTCGGCCCTCGATGTTGCACCGACATGGAAAAAAAAACTAAAGGCCATCTAACCTACACTATGCCCTTATCATCCATATGCTTATCCAATAAATTTTTAAATGCCCACAATGTTGGCGAGTTCACTACTGTTGCAGGTAGGGCATTCCACGGCCTCACCACTCTTTGCGTAAAAAACCCACCTCTGACCTCTGTCCTATATCTATTACCCCTCAATTTAAGGCTATGTCCCCTCGTGCTAGCCACCTCCATCCGCGGGAGAAGGCTCTCGCTGTCCACCCTATCTAACCCTCTGATCATTTTGGATGCCTCTATTAAGTCACCTCTTAACCTTCTTCTCTCTAACGAAAACAACCTCAAGTCCATCAGCCTTTCCTCATAAGATTTTCCCTCTATACCAGGCAACATCCTGGTAAATCTCCTCTGCACCCGTTCCAAAGCTTCCACGTCCTTCCTATAATGAGGCGACCAGAACTGTACGCAATACTCCAAATGCGGCCGTACTAGAGTTTTGTACAACTGCAACATGACCTCATGGCTCCGGAACTCAATCCCTCTACCAATAAAGGCCAACACACCATAGGCCTTCTTCACAACCTTATCAACCTGGGTGGCAACTTTCAGGGATCTATGTACATGGACACCGAGATCCCTCTGCTCATCCACACTACCAAGAATTTTACCATTAGCCAAATATTCCGCATTTCTGTTATTCTTTCCAAAGTGAATCACCTCACACTTCTCCACATTAAACTCCATTTGCCACCTCTCAGCCCAGCTCTGCAGCTTATCTATGTCCCTCTGTAACCTGCAACATCCTTCCGCACTGTCTACAACTCCACCGACTTTAGTGTCGTCTGCAAATTCACTCACCCATCCTTCTGCGCCCTCCTCTAGGTCATTTATAAAAATGACAAACAGCAACGGCCCCAGAACAGATCCTTGTGGTACGCCACTCGTAACTGAACTCCATTCTGAACATTTGCCATCAACTACCACTCTCTGTCTTCTTTCAACTAGCCAATTTCTGATCCACATCTCCAAATCACCCTCAATCCCCAGCCTCCGTATTTTCTGCAATAGCCGACCGTGGGGAACCTTATCAAATGCTTTACTGAAATCCATATACACCACATCAACTGCTCTACCCTCGTCTACCTGTTCAGTCACCTTCTCAAAGAACTCGATAAGGTTTGTGAGGCATGACCTACCCTTCACAAAACCATGCTCACTATCCCTAATCATATTATTCCTATCTAGATGATTATAAATCGTATCTTTTATAATCCTCTCCAAGACTGTACCCACCACAGACGTTAGGCTCACCGGCCTATAGTTACCGGGGTTATCTCTACTCCCCTTCTTGAACAAAGGGACCACATTTGCTATCCTCCAGTCCTCTGGCACTATTCCTGTAGCCAATGATGACCTAAAAATCAAAGCCAAAGGCTCAGCAATCTCTTCCCTGGCTTCCCAGAGAATCCTAGGATAAATCCCATCCGGCCCCGGGGACTTATCTATTTTCACCTTGTCCAGAATTGCCAACACTTCTTCCCTACGCACCTCAATGCCATCTATTCTAATAGCCTGGGTCTCAGCATTCTCCTCCACAATATTATCTTTTTCTTGAGTGAATACTGACGAAAAGTATTCATTTAGTATCTCGCTTATCTCCTCAGCCTCCACACACAACTTCCCACCACTGTCCTTGGCTGGCCTTACTCTTACCCTAGTCTTACCCATGAAATGGCGGAGGTATTGAACAAATATTTTGTATCGGTCTTCACAGTGGAGGACACTAATAACATGCTAGCAATTACCGAGAGAAGAAGGTAGGTGAGGACCTGGAAACCATCACTCTCACGAAAGAGCAACTGTTGGGCAAGCTAATGGAGCTCAGGATAGATAAGTCTCCTGGCCCTGATGGGATGCATCCCAGGGTACTGAAAGGGATGGCTGGAGTAATAGCAGATGCACTGGCAGTAATTTTCAAAATTCGCTGACACTGGGGCAGTCCCAGAGGATTGGAAAACAGCAAATGTGACGCCACTGTTTAAAAGGGAAGTAGTCAAAATATGGGGAATTATAGACGATTAGCTTAACCTCTGTCGTGGGGAAGATGCTTGAGTCTATTATCAAGAAAGAGATAGGAGGGCACCTCGATAGAAATTGTCCATTGAACGGACGCAGCATGGATTCATGAAGGGCAGGTCATGCTTGACGAATCTCTTGGAATTCTATGAAGACATTTCGAGCAAGGTAGACAAGGGGACCCAGTGGACGTGGTGTACCTAGATTTCCAAAAGGCCTTGACAAGGTACCGCACAAGAGGCTGCCTGCATAAGATAAGGATGCATGGTGTTAAGGGTAGAGTACTAGCATGGATAGAGGTTTGGTTGTCTAACAGGAAACAAAGAGTGGAAATAAATGAGTGCTATTCTGGCTGGCAATCAATGACAAGTGGTGTGCCTCGGGGATTGGTGCTGGGACCACAATTATTTACAATTTATATAGACGATTTGGAGTTGGGAGCTACGTGTAAGGTATCCAAGTTTGCAGATGACACGAAGGTGTGTGGCAGAGCAAAGTGTACTGAAGACTGTAAAACCTTACAGAGGAACATTGACACATTGAGTGAGTGGGCAAAGGTCTGGCAGATGGAGTATAATGTCAATAATGTGAAGTCATGCATTTTGGTAGGAGTAACAATATAACGGATTATTACTTAAATGGTAAAAAGCTGCAGCATGCTGCTATGCAGAGGGACCTGGGTGTACTTGTGCATGAGTCGCAGAAGGTTGGTCTGCAGGTGCAAAAAGTAATTAGGAAGGCAAATGGAATTTCGTCCTTCATTGCGAAGGAGATTGAGTTTAAAAGTGGAGAGGTAATGTTGCAGTTGTACAAGGTGCTGGTGAGGCCACACCTGGAGTACTGTGTGCAGTTTTGGTCTCCACACTTGAGAAAGGATGTGCTAGCACTAGAGGGGGTGCCGAGGAGGTTCACTAGGCTGATTCCGGAGTTGAGGAGGTTATCGTATGAGGAGAGGCTGAGTAGATTGGGATTATATTCACTGCAATTCAGAAGGTTGAGGGGGGATCTAATAGAAACATATAACATTTTGAAGGGAATGGATAAGATAGAAGTAGAAAGGATGTTTCCACTGGTGAAAGTAGGACAGAGGGCATAGCCTCAAGATTAGGGGGAGCAGACTTAGGACTGAATCAAGGAGGAACTTCTTCACTCAGAGGGTGGTTAAAGTATGGAATTCCCTACCGAAAGGAGTAGTAGACGCTACTTCATTGACGATATTTACAGATGGGGTAGATGTTTTTTTTTGAAAAATAAAGGAATTACGAGATATGGCGAGAATGCGGGTAAGTGGTTCTGAGACCAGGAAAAGATCAGCCATGGTCTTATAGAATGGCGGAGCAGGCTCGAAGGGCCGGACGGTCTACTTCTGCTCCTAGTTCTTATGTTATATAAGATTGCACTAGGATCTTGACCAATTGAGCCAGTGGGCTGATGAATGGCAGAGGAAGTTTAATTTAAATAAATGTAGGCTGATGCATTTTCGTAGATCAAAATCGGGGCAGGACATATTCAGTTAATGGACGGGAGTTAGGGACAGTTACTGAACAAAGAAGCCGAGAAATACAGGTTCATTGCTCCTTGAAGGTGGAGTCGCAGGTGGACAGGGTGGTGACGAAGGCATTTAGCATGCCATGTTTTATTGTTTAGAATATTAAATGCAGGAACTGCGACGTCTCGTTGAAGTTGTACAAGACATTTGTAAGACCACACATAGAATACCGTGTTCAGCTCTGGTCACCCTATTATAAGAAGTATACTGTAAAACTAGAAATAGTGCACAATAGATTTACGAGGATGTTACCAGAACCCGATGGTCTGAGTTATAAAGAGAGTCTGGATAGGCTGGAACGTTTTCCCCTGGAGCGTAGAAAGCTTAGGTGTGAACATTTAGAGGTCTATAAAGTAATATAAATAAGGTGGATAGTCAACATCTTTTTCCAAAGTTAGAGAAGATTAGAACTAGAGGACATAGGTTTAAGCTGAGAGGAGATAGATACAAAAGAGTCCAGAGGAGAAACTCCTTCACACTGAGGGTGTTGAGCATAGGGAAGGGGCTGCCTCAGGCAGTGGTAGAGGCGGTTACATTTTTTTTTACAAAGGAGTTAGGCAGATAAATGGGCAGGGTGGGTATAGAGGGATATGGGCCAAATGCAGGCGAGTGGGACTAGCTTAGTGATATAAACTGGGCGGCATGGACAAGCTGGGCCAAAGGGCCTGTTTCCATGCTGTGAACAGATGTGACTATGACTATGACTCTACTCGCTGTTTCTCACTCTGGAGCCGCTCCACCTTCAACTTATCGGTCTGCCGCTCTTCGCACAGTTTCACTGATCATTGTGTTTTATGCTGTATCACACAGATTAGCATAAGACCAGAAGACCATAAGACATAGGAGGAGAATTAGGACACGCGGCCCAATGAATCTGTTCCACCATTCAATCATGGCTGATATTTATCTCATCCCATTCTCCTCCCTTCTCCCCATAACCCTTGATCCCTTTATTGATCACAAAGCTATCTATCTCTGTCTTAAATACACTCAGTGATTTGGCATCCACAGCCTTCTGCAGCAAAGATTTCCACATATTCACCACCCTCTGGTTGACGACATTCCTCATTCATCACTGCTTCAAAGGATCGTCCCTTTATTCTGAGATGGTGACCTCTGGTTCTAGTTTTCCCTACAAGTGGAAACATTCTCTCCACGTCCACTCTGTCCAGGACTCGCAGTATCCTTTAAGTTTTAATAAGATCCCCACTCATTCTTCTAATCTCCAAAGAGTACAGACCAAGAGTCCTCAACTGCTCCTCATTCGACAACCTCGTCATTCCAGGGATCATTTATGTTACCCGTTCTGGACCCTTTCCAAGGCCCAGCACATCCTTCCTTAGATATTGGTCCCAAAACTGCTCACAATACCCCAAATGTGGTCTGACCAGAGCCGTATACAGCCTCAGAAGTACATCCCTGCTCTTGTATTCGAAAATTGTGATTGGCATCAGAATCTCTTCTCCGCCAAATCACATTGCGTGGTTTCTGCATCGGCGAATCGAGAACCATGCCCCATGATTTTTTTAAGGTGAGACGTTGGGGACTGGGGTGGTGGACAGTTATGTGAAGCAGGTTCCTATCTGGTTTTGAGGTTACAATCAGGTCAGACATGAATTTATTGAACGCCGCGAACTACTTGGGTTATAGAATGGCCAACTGTTGTTCTTCTGCATTGGTTGGCAGTCCCATGTCTCAACCTCAGGAGGTTCCTCAACGATGCCCACCCTCTGTGAAATACAGGGTAATATCCTGATCTCCGGCGCGTCCACTGATGGAATTCTGGGGTTGCAGGGGGGGGATATCTCATTGATGAACCTGATATAATGGAACATGCTTCCAGGCTGTCTTAACTTAGTTCATTAGTTGATGGACAAATTCATATTAACCGAGATTTCAAAGTGTTCTTGAGTTTCTCCTGGAAACTTGAGAGATTATCTGCATAAATAAGTGTATTTGTGAAGCAGTTCAATTTGCACATTAGATATCCGACTCTTCTAAATGAGCACATGGGTCCTTAGTAACTGTCTATGTAATGCTATAATGTAACAAATCAATAACAGTCACCAGCCACAGAAGTATGAAGCTGCCGGATATACTTAGAGTAAGATCATAGACTTCCTGCTGCTCTCCATCTCTGAGTCATTGTGATTCGCTCCCTTGCTCTGACCCCCCCCCCCCCCCCCCCCCCGTCCCTTCCTGTCTGGATTGGCCACTGAAATGTGTCTGACTGTAAGAGCATTGAGCAACAGAATTAAAGCGATTGGGAGCAATGGTACTAAATTCGTGTCTAACCAGGCGAATCCCACCCACCCAGGATCAGTATATTAATTTTACCTCCTTTCAATTATCCTCGGATATCCCTCCTTTCAATTATCCTCGGATCTCATTCTGAAATTATAAAGGTAGGTTCTTCCGCCGAACAGAATGCAAGTGTGGTGAATGAACATTGTGGCAGTTTCCCCGGTGTAATATTTATTTTCCAACTTCCGACAGCAATGGCGAGAAGTCGGTAAAGGAGAAAATAATGTTTATCCAGGTAGAACTGTCTGTGATGGTACAATGCAGAACATTGATCACACCAGAAATAAGAGTGATATGCAGGAAATATCGTGGGGAATAATGAGAGCCATATCATCACAGTATGACCTCTGTGATAATAAACAGTGCCTCGCTGTTGCCATGCCCACAAGGCAGCGAGTGGTGCGCATAGAGAGGCCACATATTCCCGGAAGCACGATAAAACGCACTAGTGAATTAACTATCAAAAAGAGAAAGGTGAAGAGTATGAATTCCACTGATGAAACGTTTGCGATCTCTGACGCAGTTAAAAAGTAGATACATGGAGCACAAATAACTACGCAGCTGGGCTAGGAAGTAGGACAGAGATTGAAATGTTAACATATTCATCCGTGATCTAAATCAATCCACTCTCGGGTTAAACAGTCTTGGCAGCAATTTAGCAACAATCCCAGAGGGTAGGTTGGAACTTTACACGGTTTGCTCTGTTTGTTAGTCTACTTCATGTTCCAGATTTAGTTCTGAGAGTTTTGTATTCTTTACATGTAAAGAAAATATTAAAATATTAGAGGCCATTGGGGATGTTCTTTGCCCCAGAATGTGATATCACTGTACCAAGGAAAAATACATAACTTCAAAGCCTGCCCTTGACTCTGCCCAGAAATCTAAATGGGCATCGCTGTAGACCAGTGGTTAGCACAGTTGCCTCACAGCGCCAGATACCAGGATTCAATTCTGGTCTTGGGTGACTCTGTCTGTGCTTGCACTTTCGCTCCGTGTCTTCAAGAGGCTCCCCCGGTTGCTCGGGTTTCCCCCCACTATCCAAAGAAGTGTCTCTGCGATGGAATGTCCATTCTAAATTGCCCCTTAGTGCCCAAAATTGGGTAGGGTAATGGTGTTATACTAAAAGGGCAGGGTACCTGGGTCTATGTAGAGTTCTCTTTCTGAAGGTCAGTGCAGATCGATGGGAAACTAGCTTCCTTCTGTACTGTAGTCAACATTTTCTGAGGAAGGATATTCTTCCTCTCGAGCGAGTGCAGCAAAGGTTTACCAGACTGATTCCAGGGATGGCGGGACTGTCATATGAGGAGAGATTGACTATGTTGGAATTGTTCAGAGTTCAGAATGAGGGGGGATCTCATACTTATAAAATTCTAACAGGACTAGACAGGGTAGATGCAGGGAAGACGTTACCAATGATGGGTGTGTCCAGAACCAGGGGTCACAGCCTGAGGATTCAGGTTAAACCAATCGGACAGAGATAAGGAGACATTTCTTCACCCAAAGAGTGGTGAGCCTGTAGAATTCATTACCACAGGAAGTAGTTGATGCTGAAATATTGAATATATTCAAGAGACGGTTGGATATAGCACTTGGGGGAATGGGATCAAAGGCTATGGGGAGAAAGCAGAATTAGGCTATTGAGTTGGATGATCAGCATGATTGTGATGAATGGCGGATCAGGCTCAAAGGGCCAAAAGGCCTCCTCTTGCTCCGATCTTCTATGTATCTATGTAGTGACTCTATGTCTCGATGGTTCTCATATCAGGTCACCTCCGGCTTACAGAGCTCCTGGCCGAATACCCCGCACTGGGACCCGAACATGTTTAAACTCCCCAGGTTTGGAGAAGGGATATAAATAAGTTAAATGCACCAATTTAGTAACTCCAGAGGTGATAGAATAGTACCCTGGGCGATGGGCAAATATATCGGCCTTAACTAAGAAAAGGAAGGTCTAATAAATACAGAGATGAAGAAAGTGGAAGGTATATTTCATGATGAATATGGATGACCACATTAGATGTGATCAAGCTATCGGATGTAAATGGCAAGGCAGAGAAACAGGAAATTTGATTCACCTGGTCTAGGATCCTATCAGCCTCAACACAGGGAGTCCTCGAATGATGAACAATTAAAAGACATCTGAACTACTGATGTACAAGGTGGCATTGCCAGATAGGCCACAATTGAGGTGGAGACACTGATAAAGTACACAGATCATGTCCGTTAATTGGGAAGGGAGGGAACATGGACAAGTGCGCAGTGGGAGCTGATGATAAAATTCGGTGGACAACCAACTCTCTGAAATTTCGGAAGAGACGTCAAGGGAGAGACAGTGATGCAACAGAACAAGAGCAAATTTGCTTGGAATAAGGAGAAAATATGTTTTTCATCCTGTTCAACTCATAAAGCGAGACAATGCAGCGAGAAGTGATAACAGGTCTGTAAAACATTTCCAGGTGCAGTCCGGAGCAGGACATGTGAATCTACGGTGCACAACATGAACCTAACAGGACCCATCCATGCTCCACAGCCACACTGTCACAATCAAAGTGACCAGAAATGTTTACACCAGATGAGAAAATGAAATGAAATTCACTTATTGTCACAAGTAGGCTTCAAATTAAGTTACTGTGAAAAGCCCCTAGTCGCCACATTCCCGCGCCTGTTCGGAAACCAGATGTTCACAGACGTGGATTCCACAGCAATTAATTCACGTTTAGGATCAGGAAAGTGGGCGCCTTCTTCATTACCCAACTGAGAGTGGGCGGTGAAGCAAATATTTCAAAGGTGAAAAGAGAGTGGCAGAAAATAAACCAACCCAATCCGATCTGACTCCTCGGCATTACCAGCGGGAGATGCTGCGTGGATTTTTAAAAAAATAATTTTTGTTCAGAACAAAAAATTAATTAACACAAAATATCAACAATACAGCAAACCGCAACAAAATTTACACCCTCCCGAACATAGTCACATTTCACCATCTCCATCCCTCACCTGCCTGTCAAGAAAGTAAAACCTGAACGAAAAGGACAGACCACCCTCCCACTACCCGCTCTCCCCTCCACCCCCGCAAACAGCTGATGGTAACCAGTTGCCTGAAACAAACGATCAGGCTGCTACTACGAGCAGACATCTTCCACCGATCTCCTCCTGGCATTCTTAATCTGCTCAAGATACAAAAATTCCATCATCTCCCCAGCGAAGCAGAGGCACGAAGTAGCACTGGCAGAACTCGCCTCCGGGTTATCAACGAGCCTGAGGCTAGGACATTTGCCTTCCTCGCCGTCTGCAACATCAGCCAGTCTGATTCTTTAAGAATAGCCACCAAATCGCATGGCTCGAGGTGAATGCCCCAAATCCGCGACAGATGGTTAAAAGGGCTCTCCAGAATCATTAAACGAATCTAGAATCATTAAATGAATATATTGAAATATAGTTCAGCTAAAGCAAATTTGCCAGATTGAGTTTAAAGGCATCCAGCATTTCTTGTGCATTTAAAATCAGAAACGCATTCTGCCAGGATGGGTGGCACGGTAGCACTGTTCCTTCACAGCGCCAGGGACCCGGGTTCGATTCCCGGCTTGGGTCACTGTCTGTGTGGAATCTGCATGTCCTCCCCGTGTCTGCGTGGGTTTCCCCCGGGTGCTCTGATTTCTTCACGCAAGTCCCGAAAGACGTGCTGTTTGGTGAATTGGACATTCCGAATTCTCCCTCTGTGTACCCGAACAGGCACTGGGAATGTGGCGACTAGGATTTTCACAGTACGTTATTACAGTGTTTCATAGAATTTACAGTGCAGAAGGAGGCCATTCGGCTCATCGAGTCTGCACCAGATCCTGAAAAGTGCACCCCACCCAAGCCCACACCTCCACCCTATCCCCACAACCCAGCAACCCCACCCAACACTAAGGGCAATTTTCGGACACTAAGGGCAATTTAGCAGGGCCAAAACACCTAACCTGCGCATCCTTGGCGTGTGGGAGGAACGTGGAGCACCCGGAGGAAACCCAAGCAGACATGGGGAGAAGGTGCAGACTCCGCACAGACAGTGAACCAAGCCGGGAATCGAACCTGGGACCCTGGAGCCGTGAAGCAAATGTGCTAACCACTATGCTACTGTGCTGTGTCAATGTAAGCCTTCTGGTGACAATAAAGATTATTCTCATTAGTATTGGGCTGTTTTATCTGCTAAATCTCAGTTACATCGATCAAAGTTTTAACCAGCTGTCATTCTTTGCAAGATGGACAAAGGACAAGCACAAGTAAAGGTTCAATAAGTGTATAAATAATAATACGATTACCCCTTAAGTTCCCCACATAAAACAAGAGGGCGCCCCGGATTCATGTACTACCCGCAGTGATGGCTTGGCAGAACCGCAGCTGATTCTCTGAGTCCTGTGGGCCCGTCATCACGAACGTGAGACTCGATGACACCTTCTTGCTTTTTTCCTTCTCTGGTTAGTCTTCTGGATGTTCAAGGTTACCTCACACACCGACTCTTCGTTGCTGGTGTGTCTGAGATGCACACTTTTATCCCCCTAGCTCCCCACCTTTCCAGAAACTTCTCTGGCTTCCGGCCAATGAGGTCTCGTGAGTGGGTGCCAGTACCCAATGGGTTTCCTGATGTCTGCCTGACAGGACACCGGGACCCCCAAGTGTCTATCTCCATGGCGTTGCTCACAAGTAACCTGTTTGCATATCAGATAGCGGCAGGAACTCTGGGTGACAGCACGTTTAGCCCGATCTGGGCTTCTAACAATAGGCATTTCAATGGGGTGCAAAGATCTCCTGCTCGGTCTCAGTATGGTGCGATGATATTTGATGAGTCATTGATGTAATGCGCCCAGACATGTTTCTGTGTCTTTGTATAGTTGATCTTAGTCAATTCTGGTCTGCCCGGGGTTTGACTGTGTTTGATTTTAATCTGCCCAATTCTTTAATTTAATTTATCGAATTTAATCGCCCTTAGATCTAGACCCTGACTATATTACCACAGTCCCTCCTCTTGATCCAGTGAGTGTCAGCGAACCGGGCCACACAATATTTGCCAAACCATCTCAACGAGCAAGTACTCACATTTTACAGCACTCGGGGTTTAAAGTATTATCGTTAACCACAATAATAACAACAAAGTTAAATGATGTAAAATAATAAATGTAGCAGTAAATAAATAAAATATCAATAGGATACAGAAAAAACAAAGCAATAAACATTAGGCAATGACGTGACATAATACATATTGCAATATAGACAGGAGAATATCAGTGTTCTTGACTGCAGAGCCTTTCCCGATATCGGATGGCTATTCCCAGTACAGGTGTTGTCGGAATTATTTCTTCCATCAGGCGAATTTAAGCGTGAGCATGTTTAGATACACTGCCATAAGTAGGATTCATACTACGGGCAGATGTGACAGAATGCAGACCCGTGGGTGGATTTGGACATTTGGACCCCAGTCCCAGAGTTTCTCCAACTACGTAGTGACTCTAATATCACTAATGTTCTTTTTTATTTCCCCTGTTTGTTGCACAACCTTGACGACGGTCCTATGTGCAGTGATCAATTCAGTCCGAATTTGCTGACGTTTCTCGGGTAGTAGTGTTATCCCGGTATCAGTATTTTCAAAATAGTCCCCACAAGCTTTGTTTCAATTCCTCGCTGGCGTTTATGATTTTTTTTTTCTCTCTTTTGTGTGTGTCTCCCATCTCAATCAATCCTACCGTAACGGGGTGTGGTTCAATGCATAAAGTATTGTTGTGGATGTTACGTATGGGTGCCCCATACTGGTAATTTTCCCGCGAGATTGCAATACAAAATCCCCCCCCTCCCCCTGTAAGCTATCCGCGTGACACCCGTTTCCAAATTCCAAATTTAGAACATAGGACAGTACAGCACAGAACAGGCCCTTCGGCCCTCGATGTTGTGCCGAGCAATAATCACGGCCCTCGATGTTGTGCCGAGCAATGATCACCCTACTCAAACCCACGTATCCACCCTATACCCGTAACCTCCGGTAGAGTCCGCTGTTATCCCATCCACATCCCTCCTTTAATGATCCCTATATTCTCGGATTCAAAAATTCTCAACCCGAACATATCTTTTAACACTACTGGGATCCCCTACACCATTCCTGGTGCGGACCCCGGCGTTCCTCTACATCTATCGTGAGACCAGATCTTGGTCCGTTACCGTAATTGGCAGCTAGTGACATCGGGGTGTCTTTCTCCACGGACCAATTCTTTGATCTGTCCATCACTGAGCCAGGACGGAACTTTCCCCATTAACCTGGTCAAGGTTTTCCAGTAGATGCTCCACCATCCATTGCCCATAGATGCTACACGGGTTCAGCTCTGTTGCCTGGCATCATCTTCCACCCTCCCTCTGGTGATCTGATTAATAGTTTGGGCAGGTCGTTCTAGTACAGGAACCATCAGACTACTGGGTCTGTCCTCAGCCAAATCTCCGTCGCCATCCTTCCGAGCCTTTGCATTGTATAACTTGTTGTATAACTTGTCGGGTAATGACTCTGAGCTTATTTTCCAAATCAGCCAGATGCCGTGCGTTAATGGTGGATACACCCACCCTGTATACAGTCGCCAGAGGTTTCAGGAATTCCCTCTCTTCCATCCCTTTGACATGGGTGTCTCTTCCTCTCGTGTGTCCCAGACTTTGCCTCAGTAGCCTCTGGGTCAAGTGGAGGTAAACATTTCTAAGTGGGGAGGGACAGCAGTCTAGTAATGATTTCCTGTGGCTGAATCTACCACTACCTGTACCAATTCATA
Organism: Scyliorhinus canicula; assembly: GCF_902713615.1. Lineage (NCBI taxonomy): Eukaryota > Metazoa > Chordata > Chondrichthyes > Carcharhiniformes > Scyliorhinidae > Scyliorhinus > Scyliorhinus canicula. Next base: position 222,940,470 of record NC_052151.1, read on the forward strand.
GTGTGTGTTGGCCAATAATATGTTTTTCTGTATGTTTTAGTATCAACCCATTTTTGGCCCTGGGTTGATTTCACAGCAAATGGGGAGGGCGTGGGGAGGGGGGGCGGGGGGGGGGAGAAGGTCCTAACTGTTGGTCATAATCCATTCTTAATTTCACAGTATATGTACTCATTCTGAATAATCTGACTGCGGCACCTCTTTCCTAATTCCAGCCCCTTTAGGGCCATGGGTTATATAGGCTAGTTCCCTGCACCCATGGTTACTGTACGCCCACCAACCTCAAGTGAGGGCCGTCCTGAGGGAGTAGTAAGCAGAGCTCCCGTTAACTTTCCCGTAAACCACTCTTTGGTTGTTACACCCATTGGTGATAATCTTATTACGGTGGACCCATAGAAAGTCAATCTCACATTTGCCTGCATCTGGTGGGGTGAACCACATACACCCGGAAGATTGTCGGCTGATATTCTGGTATTCAGTTGGGCTGGGGTCTGTGGTTCCGATCTTCTGTGTCCACACTGGGACGAGGAGTGCCCTGAAGCAAAGCAGGATTCAGCTCATTCTGCGGGAGATCAAGGTAGCGCCTGTTAATTCTTATTAACACCTGATTCTCTTTTCCCAGAATGTCGTGTGACTCCCCTCTTTAGAAAAAATCCAAAGAAATAGGAAATTAATAATAAAGGCCCAATAGTGTGGTCCGAAGTGTTGATGGAAAATCAGTGTTTAAGGGGGTTGACTGGGGTAAGGGGTTTACGGAGCGCAGGCGCAACAGGAAGTGAATAGGATCAAGTGAATTTCCAAAGGATAGTGGCGAAAAAAAATCTTTTGGGCTGTGCCAAATAATAGCAGATGCTGTGTAACAATTATTATAACCAGGGAAAAATGTCTGTCAAGGTATAAATTATTTTTTTTTGGCTATGTGTCAGCGTTGGTGCAAGCACATTGCTTCCTCCACTGTTCGAGGTAATACATAGGGCTGTTTAGCACAGGGCTAAATAGCTGGCTATGAAAGGAGACCAAGACAGGCCAGCGGCACGGTTCGATTCGCGTAACAGCCTCCCAGAACAGGCGCCGGAATATGGCGACCAGGGGCTTTTTACAGTAAGTTCATATGAAGCCTACTTGTGATAATAAGCGATTTTAAATTCACATGCGCCATCTGCGGCAAAGGGGAGGGGAGATAAAGAAACTGTGTGTGTTGTGTTCCATGCACATTTACGGGAACCAATATACCAGACCGTTGGAATGTGCCGTGTGTCCTTGTTTTCAGAGGCATATGGCAGAGTATAATGTAGGTGGATAAGAAATCCTTTCCAAATGGGTGATATGTGGACTGGGCGAATAAAACAATTTACAATTCGCCGCCGCCCCCGGTTCGTTCAGGAAATATGATTCTCCGGCCATTCGTTGAACGCGATTTCGGCGTCGGTGAAGAGAGAATCCAGCCTTATGTCTTTCAGGGTGTGGTTCATTCTTTCTACGACCCCACTGGACTGTGGGTGGTATGCCATATAGAAACGTTGTTTTACTCCACACAGTTCCATTACCCTTTGCATTGTGTGGACTGTGAAATGGGAGGCCTGGTCGGAATATATTCTGTGGGGAAGACACCAGCGAGTGAAGATGTGCTGCACTAGGATGCCGGCGGGTGACTTTGACCATGTTAGTGCTGGTCGGAAAAGCCCTTTCTCGCTTACTGAAGGTGTCTACAATGACCAGGATGGACTTGTAACGATCTACACCGCGTGTTAGGCGACTAATATAATCAATATCATGGTTCGTCCAGGGACCCTCCACTGGACGGGTATGCCTCAGTTCCCCTATGTGCAATTATCGATGTTATGCCACACTTCCTGTTCGAGGTTTGGCCATCAGCACAATCCTCGGATCCACCCACTTGTGCTTCCTGCCCGTGATGGCCCTAGATCATGGTTTGGGAAAATGATTTTGTTGCTCTCCCTGCTCGGGACCACATATAATAATAATACATTTTATTGTCACAAGTATGAAGTTACTGTGAAAAACCCCTACTATCTACATTCCGGCGCCTGTTCACGTTCACAGAGGGAAAATTCTCAGCTGGTACGGGAATTGAACCCACGCTGCTGGCCTTGTTCTGCATCACAAACCAGCTGTCTAGCCCACTGGCCGTCCTTCAGGACAGCTCCGTCCTCGCCCTGTACTGATATTGTACCTCGCAATATCCAAAGCAGATGGAGTTCGCCTCTTCCTGGTTTGTTTCAAGTGCCAGTCACTGCTCTGAATTGTTTTAGGTGTTGGACCTGAGTCTGGCGAATAGTTCTGGCTTCAATTCGCTCTGTAACTATCGGTTGGCAAAATTCCCTCTGTCGAGCACCGTGTTTGGCTAATTCGCCCGCCCGTTTGTTTCCAAGTGGGGAGGTGTGGTGACTGGCCTTTGCTTTTATTATGCCATACTCCCAGTCTTGGGCTGTCTGAAAAATAAATTTTCACAGCTGGGCTGGTGGCAGAGGTGTCCCATCTGCCGATAAGAATCAACTTGCTATCCATTGGGGCATAAAGTCTGTTAAACTGTTGCAGACAAACACACTGTCATGGTGTGATGTCAGTGGACGTGTGGAACAGGTCAAGGTGGCTGACTATGTAAGCTATCAGTGCCAATTCTCAGACTGGACACTAATGTGTGCTGGAGGTTTTCAGGCTATCTCCATAAGGGGCTTTCCTTCGTGGGCTTCCCCGTGTATACCACATCCTATTTCACTCTTCCACCCTGGAGGACCCATCTACATTCATTTTTAGAGTAGGGTCAGTATTCCCATTGGTTTTCGGCACAAAAGGCCTCGGGGTCATTTACTACTGAAATCTGGCATTTAGGAGATTCCCCTCAATAAGTTATATTGTCCGCCAGGATGGACGGGGTCCGGGTGTGTTTCCCAGCAATGTCACGGCTCTGAGCATCATGTCCACATCGCTGTTCTATTCTGACTAACTGTCCCGTCGTTGAGCCGCCGTTCAGCAGTAATTGAATGGGGATATGTTCAGTGAGTATGGTCAGGGGATTAAGTCCAACTATATAGTTGATGTGATGTAGTGCCCAGAGCACTGATAAGAGGTGCGTCTCACCCACCAAGAAGGGTTGGTCTGCTGGGGACAGTCGTACTGAGGCTTGGGTTAATTGGCCGAGGACCCTGTGCCGGTACGGGAGGAGCACGGCGGCTGTAGTGCCATGAGTGGCCGTGACTCAAGGGCAAAGGGAAGTTCAGGATGGGAATGGGACCCTGGACTGAGACTGTGTTCCGGGGTGGGCTCGGATTAGGAGCTGGGAGTCGGTTATCCCGGGATGGGGATGGATTCGGAGATGGGACTGGGATTCCCGGGATGTGGACGGATTAGGAGCTCAGAAAGGGTCTCCCCGGATGGGGTGGATTAGGAGCTCAGACTCGGTTTCCGGGGAATGGGATGGTTTAGGAGCTGGGACTGGGTTTGCCGGGATCGGGATGGATCAGGAGCTGGGACTGGGTTTCCAGGGATGAGGATGGATCGGAGATGGGACTGGGTTTCCCGGGATGGGGATGGATTAGGAGCTGGGACTGGGTTTCCAGGAATGGGCTCGGATTAGTATCCTGGACTGGGTTTCCCGGGATGTGGATGGATTAGGAGCTGGGCCTGGGTTTCCCGGGATGGTGATGGATTAGGAAGTGGGGCTGGGTTTCCCGGGATGGGGATGGATTAGGAAGTGGGGCTGGGTTTCCCGGGATGGGGATGGATTAGGATCTGAGACTGGGTTTCCCGGCATGGGGATGGATTAGGAGTTGGGTCTGGGTTTTCCGGGATGGGGATGGTTTCGGAGCTGGAACTGGGTTTCCCGGGATGGGGATGGATTGGGAGCTGAGACTGGCTTTCCCGGGATTGGCCGGATTATGACCTGCGGCTGAGTTTTCCGTGATTTGACCGGATTGGGTGTTGCCGTTGGTTCTATTACCGGGAATGAGGGTGGTGATTCCACGTTGGCAGTGGTGCAAGCTGCTGCATAGCGGCAGGCGTCCTCTACAATCCCGCCAGTCTTCCCCTGGGTCACTAATCCCGGTTCCGGTGCTCTATTCACACATTGCACACCTTTTATGGCTAGTTGTGATTTAGAACCTTGAATCTCGCGCAGGAATATGGACTGGGCTGTTGCATCGGCAAAACGTTTACTGCAGTCTGCAAGTTGCTTCATTCACGTTTAAATTCATCTGCCTGTTGCAGTGGGGTCTCTGTCTCAGTGACATCACGCTGTATCTTTTGGTAGGCTTTATTACATTGAGCCTGGAACTGACTCATGTGTAGCTCATTAAAAATCAAAATCGCTTATTGTCACGAGTAGGTTTCAATGAAGTTAATGTGAAAAACCTCTAGTCGCCACATTGCGATGTGCCTACCTCTGCTTCCAATTGACTGCGTGTGGGAGCAATCATTATGTCCTGCTTTAGTTGGGTTACCTGGGACTCTCTGTCGCATTTAATCCAAGCTATCACGCTCTCATTTTCACAGAGTTGTTCAAAGCAATTTGCAATCGCAATCGCTTCACTAAGTTTTGAAGCCGTTCTACCCACCTCTGAATGGGCATGGCACCATTTGGATCCCTGATTCACAATTGGGATATCACCCCACTGAAACCGCTTCGCATATTTACTGTTTAGATAACTATGGAGGACTTCCTCCCACTCGCCATGACTGGCCATTAATGTTTCTAGGTGTAGGGTTCGCCACGGGGAATTGGAAACTGATCTGGGTTTGATCTGGCTTGTACTAAATTTCCTCCCACAGACTATTTGCAATGGTCTCGGCTATACTGATGTCAAGTGCAGTTTGTAAGCCTAGTTTTCCAGTCACCTAGTTTATTGTCCAATTTAGTAGTCGAATTTGTATCAGTCCTTCACTCACTGAAGACTGGCCGTTACATGGGGTTGTTGTCCTCTTAATTCAGGCTCAGAATGTTGGTGAATATTGGGTTAAAGTTCGACTTCGGGGCAACGAATCATTTCTTATCGAAGGACCGTCAAATGTTGCACCTGTAAATCCTCAGGTACTTTCGACCAGTTTACTTATTCACAGGTCTTACCTAGGGTTTCTATATTTACAAGGAAACAACCACAAACACATGTTCAAAATTTAACAATGTTTATTAACACAATTAACACTTATCTTACCCACATAAAACTTTAGGATACTCCAGACTCAGGAATACTGCCCGCAGATGTGGCTTGGTGGGCTGGGGATCTGATCACTGGAATTCTTCACAAAGATGGTTCTCGCGGGTGGTCACTGCCTTGCTTCCTTCCGACTGAACTGGTCAAGGACACCTCACATTTCCGAGTCTTTCCTGCTGGCGTGTCCGTGATGCGTATCTTTATCCCCATCTCTTCCCGCCTTATAGACTGGTGAGCCTGACGTCAGTGGTAGGAATCTGGAGAAGATACTGAGGAATAAGATCTATTCCCATTTGGAAGAAAATGGGCTTATCAGTCATAGTCAACATGGTTTTGTGCAGGGAAGGCCATGTCTTACCAACTTAATAGAATTCTTTGAGGAAGTGACAAAATTGATTGATGACCGAAGGGCTGCAGGTGTCATATACATGGACTTCAGTAAGGCATTTAATAAGGTTTCCCATGGTAGGTTGATGGGGAAAGTGAAGGCTCGTGGTGTCTGGGGTGTACTAGCTATATGGATAAAGAACTGGCTGGGCAACAGGAGACAGAGAGTAGTAGTGGAATGGAGTTTGTCGAAATGGAAAACTGTGACCAGTGATGTTCCTCAGGGATCCGTGCTGGGACCACTGTTGGTTGTTATATACATAAATGATCTGGAGGAAGGTATAGGTGGTCTGATTAGCAAGTTTGCAGATGATACTAAGATTAGTGGAGTAGCAGATAGTGAAGGGGACTTTCAGAGAATACAACAGAATATAGATAGATTGGAGAGTTGGGCGGAGAAATGGCAGATGGAGTTCAATCTGGGCAAATGCGAGGTGAGGCATTTTGGAAGATCCTATTCAAGAGTGAACTCTACGGTAAATGAAAAAGCCCTGGGGAAAATTGATGTACATCAAGATCTGGGTGTTCAGGTCCATTGTACCCTCAAAATGGCTGCGCAGGTCGATAGAGTGGTCAAGAAGGCATACGGCATGCTTTCCTTCATTGGAAGGGGAATTGAGTGCAAGAGTCGGCAGCTCATGTTACAGCTGTATAAGAATTTGGTTAGGCCACATTTGGAATACTGCGTACAGTTCTGGTCGCCACATTACCAAAAGGATGTGGATGCTTTGGAGAGGATGCAGAGGAGGTTCACCAGGATGTTGCCTCGTCTGGAGGGTGCCAGCTATTAATAGAGGTTGAGCAGATTAGGATTATTTTCATTAGAAAGACGGAGGTTCAGGGGGGATCTCATTGTGGTCCACAAAATCATGAGAGGTATAGACAGGGTGGATAGCAACAAAATGTTTCCCAGAGTGCTGGACTCAATTACTAGGGGTCACGAGTTCAAGGTGAGAGGGGAAAGCTTCAGGGATATATGCGTGAAAAGTTCTTTACGCAGAGGGTGGTGGATGCCTGGAATGCATTGTCAGCAAAGGTGGTAGAGGTGCGCACGATAGTATCATTTAAGATGCATCTAGACAGATACATGTATGGGCAGGGAACAGAGGGATACAGATCCTTAGAGAAGAGGCGGCAGTTTTAGATAGAGGACCTGGATCGCCGCAGGCTTTCGGGGGCCGAAGGGCCTAATCCTGTGCTGTAATTTCTCTTTGTTCTTTCTCGAAAATTCTCTGGCTTCACACCAGTGCGCTCCAGTAGCTAATGGTCCGGTCGACGACTGTGTCACAGGCCACCTGAGTCCGCCCGAGGTGTACCATCTCTGGTCGTGTGGGCTGCACATGAGCTGTTCCACATACGGTAACAGTAGAAAAGTCTGGCTCGATCTGGGTTTCGAACAATAGGCGGGTGCGTTGCAATGGGATGAGATGGCCTGCTGGGTCTCTGTAGAGTGCGATGATCTTTGATGGGTGATCGATGGGACAGGCCGAGACATGCTTTGGCACCTTGTCTGTTGGGTGTGTATTTGATTTTCGTCAAGTCTAACTTCCAACAGCCTTCCTGAGATTTGGCTGGAGTACGATTTTAAAATGCCCAATTCTATAAGTTAGGATATCCAACGTAATAGACCTTCAACCGAGGCCCTCAGTGTATTGCCACAGTTTACAGGACACCGTTGAAATTGTACTTTTTACTGAAGGTCGCTGTTTAAACAGTTTTTTTAAAACTGGGGTTAACACTGTTAATTACAGACACTGTTTAGTACACAGGGCATATTACTTAGAATCATAGATTCATATAATTTACAGTTTCAGAAGAAGGCCATTTGGCCCATCGAGTCTGCATCTGCCCTTGAAAAGAACACACTCCTTAAGCTTTGACAAAGAGTCATCGGATTCGAAAGGTTAGCTCTTTTCTCTCCCTACAGATGCTGCCAGATCTTCTGAGATTTTCTAGCATTTTCTTTGGTTTTAGATTCCAGCATCCACAACAATTTGCTTCACCCAGTGTTTAGGCAAACTTTCTACTGTACAACACTGGCTAAATTAACTCTTTGCTGTCGGAAACTGTTTAAATTATCTATGTTTATTGAATGACGTTGCGCAAATAGACTGTTTACTGCAATTTACAGTTTAAACAGGCTGTTTGCCACAAGCCTGTGGTTCAATCGATGGTTCGCATTAGGATAGTATTCAATAAACTCTGTTTACGATAGAACACTGTCATAATGGAGACACAAGTACATGATGGTTGCACAGACAGGCAGTGATTGACACACAGGATGACCAATGAACATAGAACACAGAACGTAGAACGTAGAACATAGAACATTACAGCGCAGTACGGACCCTTCGGCCCACGATGTTGCGTCGACCTGTGAAACCATCTTAAGCCTATCTGACCTACACTATTCCATTTTCATCCATATGTCTAACCCAACTATTGTTGCAAGCAGGGTGTTCCACACCCTTACTACTCTCTGAGTAAAGAAACTGCCTCTGACATCTGTCCTATATCTACTACCCCTCAATTAAAAGCTATGTCCCCTCGTGTTGGTCATCACCATCCGAGGAAAGAGACTCTCACTGTCCACCCTATCTAGCCCTCTGACTATCTTATATGTCTCTATTAAGTCACCTCTCAGCGTCTCCTATCTAACGAAAACAACCTCAAGTCCCTGAGCCTTTCCTCGTAAGACCTTCATACCAGGCAACATCCTAGTAAATGTCTTCTGAACCCTTTCCAAAGCTTCCACATCCTTCCTATAATGTGGTGACCAGAACTGCACGCAGTACTCCAGGAGCGGCGTCACCAGAGGTATGTACAGCGGCAGCATGACCTTGTGGCTCCGAAACTCAATCCCACTACTGATAAAGGCTAGCACACCATATGCCTTCTCAACAGCCCTATTAACCTGGGTGGCAACTTTCAGGGATTTATGTACCTGGATGCCGAGATCGCTCTGTTCATCTACACTACCAAGAATCTCGCCATTAGCCCAGTACTCTGCATTCCTGTTACTCCTTCCAAAGTAAACCACCTCACACCTTTCGGCATTAAACTCCATCTTCCACCTCACAGCCCAGCTCTGCAGCTTATCTATGTCCCTCTGTAACATCCTATAACATCCTTCAGCACTATCCACAACTCCACCGACCTTCGTGTCATCTGCAAATTTACTAACCCATCCTTCTACACCCTCTTCCGGGCCACTTATAAAAATGGCAAACAGCAGTGGCCCCAAAACAGATCCTTGCGGTCCACCACTAGTAATTGAACTCCAGGATGAACATTTGCCATCAACTACCACCCTCTGTCTTCTTTCAGCTAGCCAATTACTGATCCAAACCGCTAAATCGCCTTCAATCCCATACTTCCTTATTTTCTGCAATAGCCTACCGTGTGGAACCTTATCAAACGTCTTACTGAAATCCGTATACACCACATCAACCGCTTTACCCTCATCCACCTGTTTGGTCACCTTCTCAAAAAACTCAATAAGGTTTGTGAGGCATGACCTACCCTTTACAAAATCGTGTTGACTATCGCTAATCAACTTGTTCTTTTCAAGATGATTACACACCCTATCTCTTATAACCTTTTCCAACATTTTACCCACAACCGAAGTAAGGCTCACAGGTCTATAATTATCAGGGTTGTCTCTACTCCCCTTCTTGAATATTGGGACAACATTTGCTATCCTCCAGTCTTCCGGCACTATTCCTGTCGACAAAGACGACATAAAGATCAAGGACAAAGGCTCTGCATTCTCCTCCCTGGCTTCCCAGAGAATCCTAGGATAAATCCCATCTGGCCCAGGGGACTTATCTATTTTTACACTTTCTAAAATTGCTAACACCTCCCCCTTATAAACCTCAATTCCATCTGGTCGACTGGACCTGAGTATTCTCCTCGACAACATTGTCTTTCTCCAGTGTAAACAATGACGAAAAATATCCATTTAACGATTCCCGTATCTCCTCTGATTCCACACACAATTTTCCACTACCATACTTGCTTGGCCCTAATCTTACTCTAGTCATTATTCTGTTCCTGATATACCTATATAAAACCTTAGGGTTTTCCTTGATCCTATCCGCCAACGACTTTTCGTGTCCTCTCCTCGCTCTTCTTAACTCTCCCTTTAGGTCCTTCCTGGCTAACGTGTAACTCTCAAGTGCCCTAACTGAGCTTTCATGTCTCATCCTAACATAAGCCTTCTTCTTCCTCTTGACAAGTGCTTCAACGTCCTTTGTAAACCACGGTTCCCTTGCCCGACAACTTCCTCCCTGTCTGACAGGTACATACTTATCAAGGACACGCAGTAGCTGTTCCTTGAAAAAGTTCCACATTTCGATTGTACCCATCCCCTGTAGTTTCCTTCCCCATCCTGTACATCCTAAATCTTGCCGAATAGCATAATAATTGCCTTTACCCCAGCTATAATTCTTGCCTTGCGGTATATACCTATACCTGCCCATTGCTAAAGTAAACATAACCGAATTGTGATCACTATCACCAAAATGCTCACCTGCATCTAAATCTAACACCGGGCCGGGTTCATTACCCAGTACCAAATCCAATGTGACCTCGCCCCTTGTTGGCCTGTCTACATACTGTGTCAGAAAACCCTCCTGCACACACTGCTCAAAAACTGACCCATCTATAGTACTCGAACTATAGTATTTCCAGTCAATATTTGGAAAGTTAAAGTCCCCCATAACAACTACCCTGTTACTCTCGCTCCTGTCGAGAATCATCTTTGCAATCCTTTCCTCTACATCTCTGGGACTATTCGGAGGTCTATAGACAACTCCCAACAGGGTGACCTCTCCTCTCCTGTTCCTAACCTCGGCCCATACTACCTCAGTAGACGAGTCCTCAAACGTCCTTTCTACCGCTGTAATGCTTTACTTGATTAACAATGCCACACCCCCCCCCCCTTTTACCATCTTCTCTGTTCTTACAGAAACATCTAAATCCTGGAGTCATTCCTGTCCCTGCTCTACCTATGTCTCCGAAATCGCAACAACATCGGGATCCCAGGTACCAACGCATGCTGCAAGCTCACCCACCTTATTCAGGATGCTCCTGGCGTTGAAATAGACACACTTCAAACCAGCGCCTTGCTTGCCAGTGCCCTCTTTCGAACTTTTAACCCTATCCCTGACCTCACTACTCTCAACATCCTGTACACTGGGACTACAATTTAGGTTCCCACCCCCTGCTGAATTAGTTTAATCCCCCCCCCCCCGAAGAGCACTAGCAAATCCCCCCCCAGGATATTGATACCCCTCTGGTTCAGGTGAAGACCATCCTGTTTGTAGAGGTCCCACCTACCCCAGAATGAGCCCCAATTATCCAGGAAACCAAAACCCTCCCTCCTGCACCATCCTTGTAGCCACGTGTTCAATTCCTCTCTCTCCTTATTTCTCACTTCGCTAGCACGTGGCACGGGTAACGACCCAGAGGTAACAACTCTGTTTGTTCTAGCTCTCAGCTTCCACCCTTGCTCCCTGAATTTCTGTCTCAAATCCCCATATCTCTTCCTACCTATGTCGTTGGTACCTATGTGGACCACGACTTGGGGCTGCTCCCCCGCCCCCTTAAGGATCCCAAAAACACGATCAGAGACATCACGTACCCTGGCACCTGGTGGGCAACACACCAACCGTGAGTGTCTTTCGTTCCCATTTCTTCCAGTGTTGGAAGCCTGTCTCTCTCAGTAAACGCAATCCTCGCAGACCCAGCTTACCCAACACACCATGCTACCAGTAAGTTATGCTCGAGTTTGACGGACCTACCTTGAGACAGTCTGCCTTTGACCAGTGATCAGCCATCCGGTAACATGGACAGCGTCCGCCCTCCCCCGCAGCTCCGCATCGCCGGCAACCTCGGTGCAAACTGGAAGATTTTCAAGCAAAAGTTGCAGCTCTATCTTGAGGCCACCGACCTCGAAGCCGCATCGGATGCCAGGAAGATTGCTCTCTTCCTCTCTGTGGCCGGGGACGACGCTTTCCACATCTTTAACTCCCTCACCATTGCTGAAGGCGAGAAGACAAAGTTTAAAACAGTCCTGCTGAAGTTCGACAGGCACTGTGACATCGAAGTCAATGAGAGCTTTGAACGCTATGTGTTCCAGCAGAGGCTTCTGGGTAAGGATGAACCTTTTCAATCCTTCTTAACCCATCTCCGTATCCTCGCGCAGTCCTGCAACTACGGCTCCAGTTCCGACTCCAGGATCCACGACCAGATCGTTTTCAGTGTCCACTCCGATCCCCTTCTCCAGCAGATCCTCAAGGTTAAGCAGCTCACCCTTTACATCGCCATCGAGACCTGCGTCCTACATGAGCACGCTAACAACCAGTACTCCCATATCAAGGTGGCAGAGACGGTGCTGCAATTTTCCCATGATGCGGAGCAAGTGCAGGCTGTAAAACAGCTCCAGGGCCTGAGTCTGAAAGAGGGCGGCCAATTTACGCGCTTTTCCCGGGCTCCTGCACATGCGTGCCACGACTAAGAGGATGGCATCCCCAATGACCGAACTGCACAGGTGCGCACATTGTTCGACCGCGCCGCTCATGCGCGATGGCGCACAGAGCGTCCTGTCGTCGGTGTCATGACGAGCAACAATGTGGCTGCGCCCATTTAAAGCGTCAATGTCCCACGAAATCTCGATGCTGTCTCAAGTGTGGCAAGCATGACCACTACGCAGCCCTGTGCAGATCTGCTCAACTGCCTAACACACAGCGATCCCAGCCACAGCGCAGGAACGTCCGGTTAGTACATCAACCTGTTGCAGACTCCAAATCTGACATGGTTCTAGATCGCGACACTGAAGGCCTAACATCCCCATTCCGGATGGGCATCATCACCCAGCATACGGGTGGTATCACACCTAACACCCAGGGCTGACGTGGCTGTTCCTCTGCTGTAATTTTCTTTGTTCCTTGTTCTTTTTCATACAATTGCAGCATAACCTACCTAATCTTAAACTTCATCCCTCTAGCAATGAAGGACAAAACTATATTTGCCTTCTTAATCAGCTGTTGCACCAACTTTTTGCGACTCATGCACATCCAGGTCTCTGCACAGCAACATGTTTTAATATTTTATCATTTAAATAATATCCCTTTTGCTGTTATTCCTACCTAAATGGATAACCTCACAATTGTCAACATTGTATTCCATCTGCCAGACCCCCGCCCATTCACTTAACCTCTCCATATCCCTCTGTAGACTTCCTGTATCCTCTGCACGTTTTGCTTTACCACTCATCATAGAACAAAGAACAAAGAAAATTACAGCACAGGAACAGGCCCTTAGGCTCTCCCAGCCTGCGCCGATCCAGATACTTTATCTAAACCTGTCTCCTATTTTCCAAGATCTACTTCCCTCTGTTCCCGCCCGTTTATATATCAGTCTAGATGCCTCTTAAATGATGCTATCGTGCCCGCCTCTATCACCTCCGCTGGTAAAGCGTTCCAGGCACCCACCAACCTCTGCGTAAAAAACTTTCCACGCACATCTCCCTGAAACGTTCCCTCTCTCATCTTGAAATCGTGATCACTTGTAACTGACACCCCCACTTTTGGGAAAAGCTTGTTGCTATCCACCCTGTCCATACACTCATAATTTTGTAGACCTCAATTAGGTCCCCCCTTAACCTCCGTCTTTCCAACGAAAACAAGACTCATCTTCACCACCTTTCTTCATAGCGAGCACCCTCGATACCACGCAACATCCTGGTGAATCTCCTCTGCAACCTCCCCAAAGCGTCCACATCCTTCTGGTAATGTGGCGACCAGAACTGCACGCAGTATTCCAAATGTGGCGGAACCAAAGTCCTATACAACTGTAACATGACCTGCCAACTCTTGTACTCAATACCCCGTCCGATGAAGGCAAGCATGCTGTATGCCTTCTTGACCACTCTATCAACCTGCGTTGCCACCTTCAGGGTATAATGGACCTGAACTCCCAGATATCTCTATACATCAATTTTCCCCAAGACCTTTCCATTGACCATATAGTCCGCTCTTAGAATTTGATCTTCCAAAATGTATCACCTCGCATTTGCCTGGATTGAACTCCATCTGCCATTTCTCTGCCCAACAGTCTGACAGTCCTCCTCGCTATCTGCAACTCCACCAATCTTAGTATCATCTGCAAACTTGCTAATCAGAAAACCTATACCTTCCTCCAGGTCATTGATGTAGATCACAAACAGCAGTGGTCCGAGCACGAATCCCTATGAAACACCACTAGTCATCCTTCTCCATTTTGAGTGTCGTCTTGGACACATTGCCCTTGGTCACCAATTCCAAATCATCAATGTAAATTGTGAACAATTGTGAGCCTAACACTGATCCCTGAGGGACACCACTAGCCACTGATTGCAAACCAGAGAAACACCCATTAATCTCCACTCTTTGCGTTCCATTAATTATCCAATCCTCTAGCCATGCTACTACTTTACACTTAATGCCATGCATCGTTATCTCATGCAGAAACCTTTTGTGTGGCACCTTGTCAAAGCCTTTCTGGAAATCCAGATATACCAGATCCATTGGCTCCCCGTTATCTACCGCTCTGGTAATATCTTCAGAAAATGCCACTAAATTTGTTAGGCACGACCTGCCCTTTATAGACCCATGCTGCGTCTGCCCAATGTAACAATTTCCATCCAGATGCTTCGCTATTTCTTCCTTGATGGAAGATTCCAGCATCTTCCCTATTACTGAAGTTAAGCTCACTGGCCTATAATTACCCGCTTTCTGCCGACCTCCTTTTTTGAACAGTGGTGTCAGGTTTGCTCATTTCCAATCCACTGGGACCACCCCAGAGTCTCATGCATTTTGGTAAATTATCGCAAGTGCATTTGCAATTTCCCTCGCCATAACTTTTAGCACTCTGGGATGCATTCCATCAGGACCAGGAGACTTGTCTATCTTTAGAACATAAGAGCATAAGAACTAGGAGCAGGAGTACGCCATCTGGCCCCTTTCCATCAGTCATTGGCATGTTATTTGTTTCTTCCACTGTGAAGACCGACCCAAAAAACCTGTTCACTTCCTCTGTCATTTCCACATCTCCCATTATTAAATCTCCCTTCTCATCCTCTAAAGGAACAATATGTACCATCGCCACTCTTTTCTGTTTCATATATTTGTAGAACTTTTACTATCTGTTTATATATTCTGAGCACTTTTATTATTCTTTATAGTTCTTTTGCTAGCTTTCTGTTGCCCCCTAAAGATTTCCCAGTCCTCTAGTCTCCCACTAATCTTTGCCACTTTGTGTGCTTTTTCCTTCAATTTGATATTCTCCCTTATTTCCTTAGATATCCAAGATCGATTTCCCTCTTTCTGCCGCCCTTCCTTGTTGTCGGTATAAACCTTTGCTGAGCACTGTGAAAAATCGCTTGGAAGGTTCTCCACTCTTCCTCAACTGGGTCACCAAAATGTCTTTGCTCCCAGTGTACCTTAGCTAGCTCTTCTCTCATCCCTTTGTAATCTCCTTTGTTTGAACACAAAACACTAGTTTGATTTTACCTTCTCACCGTCCATCTGTATTTTAGATTCCACCATTTTGTGATCGCTACTTCCGAGAGGATCCCTAACTATGAGTTCATGAATCAATCATGTCTCAGTACACAGCACAATATCTAGGACCGATTCTTCTATTGTAGGTTCCAGTACATACTGTTCTCGGAAGTAATCGTGGATATATTTTATAAACACTTCAAGGCTGCCTTGACCGACCTGGTTAAACCAATCAACATGCTGATTAAAATCCCCCGTGATAACTGCTGTACCATTTCTACATGCATCAGTTATTTCTTTGTTTATTGCCTGCCCCACCATAATGTTACTTTTTGGTGGCCTATAGACTACTTCTATCAGGGACTTTTCCTCCTTACTATTTCTGATTTCCACCCAAATGGATTCAACCTTATCCTCCATAGCACCGATGTCATCCCTTACTATTGTCCGGATGTCATCCTTAAATAAGAAAGCTACACCCTTACCATCCACTCTGTTTTTCCGAATAGTTTGATACCCTTGCTTATTTAACTCTCAGTCGTGACCATCCCTTAACCATGTTTCAGTAATGGCCACAAAATCATAGTCATTCACGATGATTTGCGCCATCAGCTCATTTACCTTCTTCCGAATACTACGAGCGTTCAGGTAAAGTACACTTATGTTGGCTTTTATACCAGTATTTTGAATCTTAACACCTCGATCAGTAGCCTCTCCTGTTATATTTCCTCTTAACTTTTCTCCTAATTTTCCTTGTCGTTGAACCCATATCGTCATGTACCAACCTGCGCATCGCTTGCCATTTATGTTTTTACTTCCCGTTTTATTAATTTTAGTATTACTAGGCCTATTCACTGAGCTCTCCTCAGTCACTGTACCTTGTACTGTCGCCCTTTTTGATTTTTGACTCGGCTCCTGTGTCTTACAATTTTCCCCTTACTGCCTTTTGTTTCTGTCCCTGTTTTACTACCTTCCCACATCCTCCATTCGTTCCCATTCTCCTGCCACATTAGTTTAAACCCTCCCTAACAGCTCTTGCAAACACCCCCCCCCCCTTGGACATCGGTTCCAGCCCTGCCCAGATGCATACCATCCGGTTTGTACTGGTCCCATCTCTCCCAGAACCGGTTCCAATGCCCCGGGAATTTGAATCCCACCCTCGTGCACCATCTCTCGAGCCACGCATTCGCGCTATCTATCCTGACAGTCCTACTCTGACTAGCTGGTGGCTACATGTATCAATACTGAGATTACTACCTTTGAGGTCCTACTTTTTAGTTTAACTCCTAACTCCCTCAATTCAGCTTCCAGGACTTTGTCTCGTATTTTACCTATATCGTTGGTGCCTATGTGCACCACGACAGCTGGCTGTTCAACCTCACACACCCGCCCCCCCCCCCCCCCCAGAATGTCCTGCAGCCTCTCCCAGACATCTTTGACCCTTGCACCAGGGAGGCAACATACCATCCTGGAGTCTCGATTGCGTCTGCAGAACCGCTTGTCCATTCTCCTTACGATTCAGTACCCTATGACTATAGCCCTGCCATTCTTCTTCCTGACCTGCTGCTCAGCAGAGCCAGCCATGGTACCATGCAACTGGCTGCTGCTGCCTTCCCCTGATGAGCCATCTCCCTCAACAGTATCCATAGTGGTATATCTGTTTTTTCCGGGAGATGACCGCAGGGGACACCTGCACTGCCGCCTTCCTACCCTTGCTCTGTATTTTGGTCACCCATTTTCTATCTCCCTCAGTAATTTTCACCTGCGGTGTGACCAACTCGCTAAACGTGCTATCCACGACCTCCTCTGCATCGCGGATGCTCCAGAGTGAGTCCATCCGCAGCTCCAGAGCCGTCAAGCGGTCTAACAGGGGCTGCAACTTGACACACCTTGCACGTGAAGGAGCCAGGGACAGTGGACGTGTCCCTGAGCTCCCACATCGCACAGTAGTGGCATGATACGGTTCTGGGATCTCCTTCCATCTTTGGTTAACTTTGGTTAACTTCAACAACTACAATTTCAAAAGAAACACGAAGAAAAAATGAATAAATACATCAATGAAAAGAAAAAAGAAAAACTACTTACCAGTTACTCACCAGGGATAAAAAGCACATCCTCGACACCCAGCTTCGAATTCCAATACTCACTCTTAGTTGTCTCTTACTCTGGCTGTGTCTTCTCTGGCTCACTGGGAGAACTAACTGGGACTGAGTTACAAGTTGCCTTTTTAAATTGGCCTGAGTTGACTCCCCTCCCCCACCTGCTTTTAGATCAAAGTACATTAAGGTGACTGACACCAAACTGCCAGCCAGTTATGTGTGTGGGCGGGGCAGCCGTGGTTAACCTTCACTGGACAATTCTAGATTAATTTAAATTCTTTAAATTTAAAAAGAAGGATATGTTACTCTCAAATATTTAATTCCCAGTAGCTTCAAATTCCCAAACTCACTCTTAGCTGTGTTTCACTCTGGCTGTGGCTTCTCTGGCTCACTGGGAGAACTCCTCTCTGACTCACTGGGAGAACTCCTCTCTGGCTCACTTGGAGAACTCCTCTCTGGCTCACTCACAACCGGATGACCTTTGTCATCATTTCCGCCTTGGAGTTGTTCCACCGAATAATGAAGCAAATGATGGAGGGCATCGAGGGGTTGCGAGTGTACGTCGATGATATCATTGTCTGGTCCACAGCTCCTCAGGAGAACATTGATCACCTCAAGCGAGTGTTCCATAGTTTCCACGAGCATAACCTCCGACTCAATAGAGCCAAATTCTCGTTCGGTCAAGCAGAAATAAAATTATTTGGCGACCATATTTCCCAGTTCGGTGTGCAGCCAGATGCAGACAAGGTGTTGCCGATCAACGCCATAAAGACCACGGAGGACAAGAAGGCCGTCCTCCTCTTCGTCGGGATGGTCAACTTCCTTGGGAGGTTTATCCCCAACTTTGCATCACAGACCGCAGCTCTCCGCCATCTTGTTAAAAAAAACTACGGATT
The DNA here is from genome assembly GCF_902713615.1 of Scyliorhinus canicula. Classification (NCBI taxonomy): domain Eukaryota; kingdom Metazoa; phylum Chordata; class Chondrichthyes; order Carcharhiniformes; family Scyliorhinidae; genus Scyliorhinus; species Scyliorhinus canicula. Next base: position 222,958,565 of record NC_052151.1, read on the forward strand.
TCCAGTGGCTCCCCGCTCATGAGCGAGAGTGACGTGAGCTCAGGGCAAAACTCACCAAGGCCCCGGTACTGGCGTTTTTCGACCGCGCTGAGGAGATGAAGATCTCCTCCAACGCGAGCCAGGCTGTCATTGGGGAAGTACTCCTCCAGCGGGACGAATCCTCCTCCTGGGTCCCAGTCGCATATGCATCTAGAGCCATCTAGGCTGAGCAACCATATGCTCAGACTGAAAAAGAATGCCTGGGCCTCCTCACAGGAATTGACAAATTCCATGATTACATGTCTGGACTCCCTACATTCACGGTCGACACAGACCACATCATCCAGAAAGGGCTCAATGATATGACGCCACGGTTACAACGCATCCTTCTCAAACTCCGCCGCTATGATTTCGACCTGGTCTACACCCTGGGCAAAGAGCATATTGTGGCCGACACACTCTCTAGATCCATCACCACGACCTGTGAGCAGTCGGACTTTGACTATGAGATAGATGCTCAGCTGAAGTTTTGTACATCCAAACTTCCGGCCTCTGATAAAATGGTCGTGCAGATTCGTCAGGAGACGGCCAGGGATCATCTACTCCAGCGGGTCATGCAACATCTCACGGATGGTTGGAAAAAGGGGCAGTGCCCACAGTTCTATAGTGTAAAGGACGATCTAGCGGTGGTGGTCGGCATAGTAATGAAGCTGGACAGGATAGTAATCCCACAGAGCATGCGAGAGCTGGTCCTCGGTCAAATACACGAGGGCCACCTGGGGGTCGAAAAGTGTCGCGGTCGAGCCCGAGAGGCAGTATATTGTCCAGGCATCAGTCGGGATATCGCCAACATGGTCCTCAATTGCCCAACGTGCCAACAGTTCCAGCCGGCTCAGCCAAAATTTACTTTGCAGCCGCATGAACTGGTGTCCTCCCCATGGTCCAAAGTTGGCATTGACCTCTTTCATGTAAAGGGCCGAGACTATGTCCCTATCATGGACTATTTTTCTAACTACCCCGAGGTTGCCGGACCGACTGACCTCACATCAGCAACAGTCATTAAGGCATGCAAAGAGACCTTTGCCCGTCATGGCATTCCACTTACAGTAATGACTGATAATGGCTCTTGCTTCTTTAGCCAGGAGTGGACGGATTTTGCCCGGCTGTACAATTTTACGCAAGTCACTTCAAGCCCCCACAACCCCCAGTCGAATGGGAAGGCTGGAAATGTGGTTCACATCATTAACAGACTGTTGTGCAAAGCTGCTGAATCGGGTTCGGATTTCAAACTGGCGCTGCTAGCCTGCAGGGCGACTCGTTTTCCTGCTGGTCTGTTCCCAGCACAGCTGCTAATTGACCGCACACTACAGACGATGGTGCCGGCGATCCACATCCCGGACCTTGACAATTTTCCGGTCCTGCAGAGGATGCAACTGTCTTGGGCCAAATGCAAGTCAGTGTACGTTGCCTACTCCACAGATCTCCCTGCTCTGGTCCCTGCTGACTGAGTTTGTGTTCAGCTACCTGATGGTGGCTGGTCTGCCACGGCTGTGGTGGTTAAGCAAGTGGCCCCGAGATCGTTCCTCATACGCATGTATGATGGCTCCATTCTTCGGCATAATAGGTGGGGACTGCGGCTACTTCCACGCTCGCCACCTGAACGTGATGTCCAGCCTCGCCTGCTGGTTCCTCAGGATGCGCCCTTCCACGAGGCAGCAGGGTAGTATGGTGGTTAGCATAAATGCTTCACAGCTCCAGGGACCCAGGTTCGATTCCCGGCTGGGTCACTGTGTGTGTGGAGTCTGCACGTCCTCCCCCTGTGTGCGTGGGTTTCCTCCGGGTGCTCCGGTTTCCTCCCACAGTCCAAAGATGTGCGTGTTAGGTGGATTGGCCATGCTAAATTACCCGTAGTGTCCTAAAAAAAAGTATGGTTAGGGGGGGGGGGTTGTTGGGTTACGGGTATAGGGTGGATACGTGGGTTTGAGTGGGGTGATCATTGCTCGGCACAACATTGAGGGCCGAAGGGCCTGTTCTGTGCTGTAATGTTCTATGTTCTATGAGGCCACCGATCTGCCAATTATTTTACCGACCTCGACATTGGAGGTAGTTCTGTCCATTCTAGTGCAGGCGGCCCCTGACCCACCCTTGAGGCGGTCAACCGGAATTTGTCGCCGGCCACAGAGACTGAATTTATAGACTGAATGTTGCATTATCCTGTGATCCGTTTACACATCTGTACATATTGTTTCTTCCTAATTTATTGTCTGCCTACGATCTGCCCTAGACACTTTCCCATGTAAATACGTTCACATGCTTTGTATTTAGTCAGACTCCGACACACACACTCACTATTTATTCACCTACACACATTTTTAAAAGTTAAAGAAAAAAGTGCGGGAGATGTCATAATATACATACAGGTATATGATGGCGCACAGACAGGTAGTGATTGACACACAGGATGACCAATGAACACACAGAACACAGCAGCCAATCACCAGACAGGACACGACCATGATAAAGCCAGAGGGCACTAATTTTCTCGCTCTCCAGGGATCCAGTGAGACAGTCAGAGCCCGTGAGCAACAACTAGAAAAGACATCATGTGGTAGTAAGATAGTCTGGTCAGGTTAGCCTTGGGTCTCCAGTAAACTCAGCATAGTGTCAACCCAAAGTTAAAGTATGTATGATAGTTAAGAGTTCAATAAAATCGAGTTGCATGTTTTCAAGTGTTGGAAGCCTGTCTCTCTCACTGCTGCAGTAAAGGCAATCCTCGCAGACCCATCTTACCCAACACATCAAACACTGTTTAAATAGACTTGTTTACTGTAATCACTGTTTAAAGAGATTCTGTTTACTGTAAGCTACTGTTTAAATAGACGGTTTACATTAGGGCATTGTCTAAATAGATTGTTTACAGTAGGGAACTGTTTAAATTGACTGTTTACTGTAGAACATTGTTTAAATAGACTGTTTACTGGAGGACACTGTTTAAATAGACTCTGTTTGCTGTAGAATACTGTTGAAATAGACCCTGTTTACTCTAGGAAGCTGTTCAAATAGATTCGGTTTACTGTTGGACACTTTAATTATATTATATTTCCTGTAGGATAGTTTAAACAAGCTGTTTACTGTAGGATACTGTTTAAGTAGAGTTAATTGTCGGGCATTGTTTAAGTAGACTGTTTGCTGTCGGACACTGTTTAAATATACTCTGATTACTGTGGGACACTGTTGAAATGGACTCAACTTACTGAAGGATTGCTAAAGTCCAAAAATGTTCAGGTTAGGTAGATTGGCGATGCTAAATTGCCCTTTGTGTCCAAAAGGGATCGGTGGGATTACTGGATTCTGGGATAGGGTGGAGGTGTTGCCTTAACTCGTGTGCTCTTTCAAAGGGTCGGATCAGACTCGGTGGGCCGAATGACCTCCGTCTCAACTGTAAATTCTATGAATTCTGCATTCC